>NC_044314.2:19194169-19543894 GCF_007474595.2 Lynx canadensis | reverse complement strand
TCTTTCTTCTTTCTTTCTTTCTTTCTTTCTTTCTCTTTCCTTCCTTCCTTCCTTCCTTCCTTCCTTCCTTCCTTCCTCTTTCTTTCTTTCTTTCTTTCTTTCTTTCTTTCTTTCTTCCTACATGCACAATACCTCATCTCATTCACGCATTTTTTTTCTTCTGAAGTCCTAGAACAGTGTCCTAACAGGTCTCCCTGCTGACAATCTCAGCCCCCTCTAACCCACCTCGCACACTTCTTTCAGCACTCTTATAAGTATGCAGGTCCTATCATGTCTCCCCCTTCTTGAAATCCATAATTGAGCCTTCTCTGTGCTCAGCATGTGATCTGGATCCTCGTTTGGCTTTGAAGGAACTCTGAACCCTTCCAACACGTCTTCTCATTCTGTCCTCCTGCCATCTTTAGTTAACAACAGCTACCAAAGGCACCATGTTGTGTCATCTTCTCCTTGCTTTGCACAGTTTTCTCTTTCTAGAATGGCTTCACACAACTCCTTTCCCTAACTGTTTAAAAACTCAACTTGGAGGGGTGCCTGAGTGGCCCATTTGATTAAGCGTCCAACTTTGGCCCAGGTCATGATCTCGCAGTTTGTGGGTTCAAGCCCTGCATTGGGCTCTGTGCTGACAGCTCAGAGCCTGGAGCCTGCTTCTGATTTCTGATTCTGTCTCTCTCTCTCTCTGTCTCTCTCTCTCTCTCTCTCTCCCTCTCTCTCCCTCTCCCTCTCTCTCCCTCTTCCTGCCCCTCCCTTGCACTCTGTCTCTTTCTCTCAAAAATACAATAAAAACATTTTTTAAAAATTAAAAAATAATAAGAAAGAAACCTCAACTTGCGTATTACGTTTTCTAGAATGCATTTCACACCTCCATCTCCTCCGTGCCACTGCTACACTTATCAGCATAGTTGTGTTTTTCTCCTCCTAGATTTTGAGCAGGGATTAAGCTTTATTGCCTGGTACACACTAATAATAACGCTGATTGTAATGATGTCAGATTACTTACAACATGAAAGTAATGGCTGTATAGCTGTTTCTTAGATTTTAAATGTAACTTTCATACCCACCTGATAAGGTGAGTTACTATTATTATTATTCTCATTGTATATATGTTATAGAGGTACAGAATGCTTAAAATGTTTCCCAAGTTACACAGTCGCTAAATAAGAGAGCAAGGATTTGAATTCCGGAGCCCACATCTTTGTCTCTGTTGTTGGATGGCTTCTCTGGTGGTTGATAAATGTCCGGTTTGTGAAAGTTAAGATGAAGGTAGGGAGTTTGGGTTAGATGCTTCTGACCCTCCAGCCCATTTGTAGCTCTTGAAGGAGGCAAACCGGTTAGACTGGTGTCGGGTCGCTTTCCCAATTATAGCTTCCTTCTTCTCATGAGCTCTTTGATTCCACAGTGTGGCATGTGTCTTCCCCCCATCTCTGATCTTCTGAATGCCCAGTGTCTCGTTTCTCAGGAAGTAATCTGATATCTGCACAATCGTCATCATAATAATGCTGCTGCTGCTGAAAGCTAACAGTTATTGAATGTTTACTACATCCTCTTTAAATGTTTGCCATGGGTAGTAGAATAAAGACCATGTCCTCTTGTAAAGCAATCTTAAGGGAGAGTGGTGCATGCCTTCCTGCCATATAGGTGACTCCCCCCACTGCTTGCATGCAGGCTGCCCAGTTTAAGATTTTTAAGCTGTCTCCTGCCGTGATCAGGACAGAAAGGCTGGTTTGTTCCTTCTCTGACTAGCCCCAGCCCACTGCCCTGAGAACCCCCATTTAACTCTTCCTCCCACCGCTACCCAATCCCCCACCCAGTGCAACTCTGATGCAATGAAAGGGGAACCAGGCTAGGAGTTAGAAGACCTTGGTCTTTCTTTAATAGCTGGGTTACCTTAGGAAATCATTTTATCTTGCTGAGCCACGGTTTCCGCATTTTTTAAATTTTTTTTTTCAACGTTTTTTATTTATTTTTGGGACAGAGAGAGACAGAGCATGAACGGGGGAGGGGCAGAGAGAGAGGGAGACACAGAATCAGAAACAGGCTCCAGGCTCCGAGCCATCAGCCCAGAGCCTGACGCGGGGCTCGAACTCACAGACCGCGAGATCGTGACCTGGCTGAAGTCGGACGCTTAACCGACTGCGCCACCCAGGCGCCCCATGTTTCCGCATTTTTATTTAAGTTTACTTATTTTGAGACAGAGAGAGAGAGGGAACATGGGCAGGGGAGGGGCAGAGAGAGAGGGAGAGAGAGAGAGAATCCCAAGCAGGCTCTGCACTGTCATCACCGACCCTGACTTGGAGCCTGAACTCGTGAACTGCGAGATCATGACCTGAGCCGAAACCAAGAATCAGACACTTAACCAACTGAGCCACCTAGGCACCCCCATTTCCACATCTTTAACTGAGAGTGACAATTATTTCTGCCTCAGAAGTCGTCTCCTCCAGGGTGTCTTCCCTAACCCTGTCACCTAAGGAGAGAATTATCCTCTCCTTCATTTTAGTACCTATCTACCTGGTTTAGACCCCTGTGTGTCACACTTTATTGTAATTGTCTGTTAAACTGTCTGCACCATCTATGACATTGTTCAAGCCTCAAGATCAAGGACTGTGTCATAGTTGTCTTTGGGTTTCCTATCCCTAGAACATCGGTTGACCTGAATTTCCACAAATGTTCCCTGCCTTTCCCTTGAATTTCCCATTTGTGGAGATTCCTTTTGTCCTCAGATCCACCCATGATATCTGTTTGGATCTACAACCACCTGAGGAAAACTGATGGAGTAACACTAGGGATCCCAGCTATCCTAGACCAGGAGACCAACAAACTGTCTCTAGTCATGGTATTCAACCTGGGTCCCATCAAAAATACTAAACAGGCCATGCTGTGTCTAATGCTAATGAAGAAACAAGGACTTCTGCTGACGGTCTGGCCAAAACACGTATGATGTAATTCAAGATGTTTTGATTTCTAAAGCAGAACTTGGACAGGGGAGTGAACTGTGGGTTGTTTTCCAGTGGAGTGACTTTAAGTGGTGGAGTCAATGGAGACACACTATTGAGGGATGTCCAAGCCTGTAGGATTTGTGGTGATGGCTGATTCTTTGGATATTATTCCTTCCCATCTTCTTCCCAATCTCATGCTCTATTATAGGTCAGGGTGTCCAGAGACTTGTTTGAGCTGAATACTGTTTGGAATTTCAGAACAACCATGCACTTCTTTAATGATTAAGTTTATCCCCTTCTATAAGGATACTACTCATTGGGATAATTTCACCTCAGAGTGTGAGAAAATGGAGCCCTCAGTGTGTGTACTTCCTACCATCAAAGAGAAGAGGCAAGGGAGAAGACAGTCTAAGTGTGAGCAAGAGGAATTACTCCCACAGATGTGCCCTTTGACTCCCATTTCCTGCTCCTGGCCAACCCTTTGGAGATTATTTTCAGGGAGATCTCCCTCTTCCTGTGAGGCCAGAGACTTTTCTAGTTATAAGGCTGCTGTGTGTGACATGTCTGGGCAGGCATGCAGCAAAACCACAGAGAAACAAGGGATTAAAGAAATAAAGCTGAGCAAACTCAAAAACGTCGTCTGCAGAACTTCTCTCGAGCTTGAGGTAAACATCTCCACCCACCCTCCTCCTTCTGCAATTTCACAGTTTATTTTTCACTGCATTCGACTTGCGGCTACAGAGAAAGGGAAGCAAATTGTCCTGTAGGAGTGGTTTTCCCAAGGAGCACAGCTCTCTAAGTTCAGGAATGACAGAAAATGCCCCCTCCAGAGTGAGAAGATGCCCGAAGGCAAGCAAGAGATGGCCTCAGTCACTGGAGGGTGAGCTCACTTCCCCCCTTCTCCCAGTGAGCACGGCCTGCCTTCAAACCTGGGCCCTGTGTTCTTTTCCTCTGGACACTGGCCCATCCGAAGTCACAGAGTGGCCAGTGCTGCCCCCTTTTCCGGACACATCAGGCTCACAAGCAGATTTCCTCCAAAGATTACCATCCTCTTGCCCTTACTGACAATGAGCAGTATCTGAACGATGCTTCCATCGGCCAAGATCCGAGGGCCATCTTTACGAGGCAAAGGCCCATAAGTCCTCACAGACGATCCCCAGCCTTGGCAAATGCAGCAGCCTCATCCAGATTCCAGCAAAGAGGAGTTGGCAGGGCATGAAGAAGGGCAGAAGGTAATTGAGGAGCTGGGGCTGGTTTTAAGGCAGGACAGAGCCCCGCTCCACGAGCCGAGCCGGAAGGAATTCGCTGTGTGCGCCAGATGTCATAAAGAGCTGCTGAGCTCGCTGAGCTTTCCAGTGCTCGGGAGCAAATCAATCAGATGAAGTGTGGCTGCCGCTCGGCTGCAGACCGTGAGCTAATGCGGGCCCTGCCCCAGCGAGCCAGCGCCACGGGCACTGGAGCCGGCAGTGGGGGACGGTGGGCCGGCCCAGCGAGTGCCCGCTGTCTGATGCCAGGAGGGAGAGACAAAAGGGGCGCTTCTTTAACTCTGCAAATAGCCCCTGAGTGAATAGGGCCTTCAACAGCTGTGGTTTCACTCTCCTCACCGCTGGGCGAGCTGGGGGTGCTAATTGTGGAGCTGGAGAGCTGTTAAAATCAGACCAGGCCTGTTAAAGGAGACGAGTGACAACACTTAGACCCGCACGTGTGGTTGGGCTGCACGAAAGCTTTATGTCAGAAGAAGTGGAAAGAAAGCAAAGAAGCCATGAGAGAAGGAAGGTAGCTGGTTGGCTGTTCCCCCATCTGTGTGACCTCAGCAACGTGTCCATGTTGTTGTGGTTGTTGTTTTTTCATGTCGATTTATTTTTGAGAGAGACAGAGACAGAGACAGAGACAGAGTGTGAGTGGGGGAGGGGTAGAGAGAGAGGGAGACACAGAATCCGAAGCAGGCTCCAGGTCTGAGCTGTCAGCACAGAGCCTGACGCGGGGCTCGAACTCGCGGACGGCGGGATCATGCCCTGAGCCGAAAGCAGGAGTCAGATGCTTAACCGACTGAGCCAAGTGGCCCTCCGTATTGTTCTAGCCCCTACCACACAATGATAAGGTCATAAAAAGAATCTCATTTATTGAGATTTTACCATGTGCAGGCACTAATATGGGGGTTTAACATACATCATTTCATTCAATCCAGACTCAGAGAGGTTATGTGACTTTCCCAAAGATAAAAAGAAGTGCGTGCACGTGCTTGCGTGACTGTGCCACACACACATACACATTACTACTGAATGGCAATCAGGCTTCAAATCCAGTACTCCCTGACTTCAGAGCCAAAACCTTACCCATTATGCCACACAGTCTCTCAGTTTCAAAGCAGGTCCTTTGTAAGAATTTGTGAATTAATAAACTATGGCCCTGATGGTCAAGAAAATAAAATTTACCAAAGTCACCCAGTTTGGAAATTAAACAGAGAATATTCCCTGGGAGCCAAAGAGAGGGACATACATTGGACATATGGTCACAGATTGAAGTTTTCCGTTTTCTCTCCCTATAATAGCCCTGGCAGACAGCTAATAAGGGAAACATATTGCAGGAGGAATCTTCTCCTCTCTCAAATCACATGGTACAGATTTCTGGTAGCAGCAGAGTTTGCTGAAAACAAATAATAATCTGACAATAGGTAAATTCTGCCCCTCTCATCCCAGTGAGATAAATATACCAAAAGATTTAGGAGTTTATCCTTTTGACAACTGAGCCTGTTTAAGGAAAAATTGCAGAGGGGGGCATGAAGACAATGAACTATCTTCTTCTGAAACATGTGAGTTCATCAGATGCCACAATTCTCCCTCCATGCTCAGATTGTTCACTTGATGGGATCATTTGAGATTGTTTTGGAAAGATAGATGATCATTCCTACCATCTGTATGAGGGTAGACAGGCCACTATTACATCTTCGTAAAACTTCCAACAAGAAAATATCCGAGCTGGCCTAAGCAAAGGAAATTACCTTTGAATGTAAACAATGGGAAAACCATTCCTGACAATAGAAAAACTCCAGGCCCCTGCAATCCTTTTGCCCCTTCGTTTTCTTTAATTTACATCAGGGTAAAAAGGTAAAAAGATGGAAAGCACAACTCCTTTGAGTGGTATAGAATCTGCAATACCTCTTTACAAGCTGTCTAACCGGTGGTGAGTTCAGACATTTCAGCCTCTTTGGTATTCCTCGCCGAGGAAAAACCAGAATAGGCCGCTGTTTTTGCTTGATTCCGTTGGATCTACATGCTAACTCTGCTGCTGAGAAATTAGCAGGCATCATATGAACACCTCTCCCTGACTATTCTGTTCTCCTGTAGGCAGTTTCTTCTTTGAACCAGCGCCCTGTGAGTGCTTCCGTACTGTTTAGCAAGGCATCTAAAACATAATTCGAAAGCATCAAAGGGTGTGTATAATTTTACTTGCAAAAAGTGAATTTGAACATATTCTAAGTTAAGTTTTAAAATATCACTCTCCCTGTCTCTCAAAAAGTTAAGCTAAGTTACCATATAACCTAGCATTTCCACTCAAAGGTACGTGCCCAAGAGAAGTGACAACAGATGTTCGCACAAAAACTCGTACACAAATAGTTATGGCAGCATTATTTACAATAGCCCCGGAGTGGAAGCAACCCAAATGTCCATAACAGATGAATGGATAAACAAAGTGTGATATGTCCATACAACAGACTACTATTCAGTAATAAAAAAGAATAAAGTACTGATAAATGCTCAGCGTGAATGAACCTTGAAAACATTATGCCAAGTGCAACAAGCTGGACACAAAAGGCCATATACTGTATCATTTCATTTATATGACATATCCAGAATTGGCAAAACTATAGAGATAGACAGTCGATTAGTGGTTGCCTGGGGCTGGAGGGGTTGGGGAGTGACTACCAGTGGGTCCTGGATTTCTTTTAACGGGTGATGTATATGTCAGTGGTGTGGTGACAGTTGCACAATTTGTGAATATGTTAAAAATTACTGAGCTGTGCACGTCAAAAGGGTAAATTTGGTGGTAGGTGAATAATATCTCAATTTTTAAATAGTTGGTGGAAAAAAAAGATAAAAATATCACCCACATCATAGAGATTTACATGGAACATACACGCCTGTGAGCCACAACGAAGCACAGCCCTTGACCATGGGACTTATATCCTCCACTCACATCCCTCAATGCGACGGTGTTAAGAACCTTAACTGAGGTTAAGAACGTAATCTCTGAAGCCAGATTGCATGGGTTCAAACCCTGGAGCTGGTACCTGCCAGCTGTGTGAGCAAAATACTTAACTTCCTTGTAGTTTGGCTTCCTTGACTGCAAAATGGAGATTCTAATCATAGCAGACTGGCGGAGTTACCATGACAATTAAGTTAGCTAATACACGAATAGTGCGGTTTTATCTATCTCCGTCATCTCGAATGTCACCAGGGAAACTATGTGGTGACCTATTTTCTAGACTGCTTGCAACCTTGATTACACAGTCAGCATTTGCTTCTTGATCACACATTATTGATGGTACATAGTTAATTTTATTTAGGAACCATGTAACAAATGCACTGAATAGTTAAATATTAGATAAAATATTTATTTTATCTATGTACCATATAACCTAGTTACGAAGTATTTGAAAGTAAGAACCTACATCCATCCTTCATCCTTTCCACTTGTTTTTTCATTCCCCAGCATCCAGCCCAGCACCAGCTCGTGGTCAGCCCTTCGTAGGTTCTGGCTTACTGTTTCTCCAGGGCCTGGGTCACTGGCTGCTTTCTCCTAGGACTGGTATTATGGTATGAGGTGTAGTCCCACCACAGACCACTAAAAGATCGCTAATCTGGCTATGGAATGAATTACAGGAATTTATATTACCCTGGTAGCCACGTCTTGGGAGTACACCTTAACTTCTGCCCCCAAGGTGCTATAGCTGAAGTTTCTACACTGCTCTGTGTCTAAAGAGCTGCTTGATGGTGCCTAGAGACTGTGGATCATGGAGCTGGCTGCATTAGTTATTATTTGGGAGCTGAAGTTTCTTCAGTGTCACCAAGGCCCGCAGCTGGGAACAACAATGTAAACTGGAGAATAACAAACCCAGCGTCGGGCAAAAGGCTCACAGGAGAAACGTCCAAGCAAGACCAAGAAACGTGCACGCATGTGTGCACAGAGCAGTCCCTAACTGGCGATCCTGGAGACTCAACTGTTCAACAGCTGTCCTTCTTTCAGTCTCTTGGCCAAGATGGGCTTTAAACATCAAGACAGCCTTTAAAAGATTGGTGAATACTTTCTAAAAGACAAAACTTTTTGGTTTTAATTGCATTCCAAGAGACTCCGATGGTTTCCTCAACTCTGTTTTCTTCGTTAGGGTATCGTGCTTGTTAATCTTTCTCTCCTTGCTCATTTTATTTTTTTAATATTTAAAAATGTTTTTATCTATTTTTGAGAGAGAGAAGTGTGTGTGAGCAAGGTAGGGGCGGGGGGGGGGGGGAGGGACAGAAGATGCGAAGCAGGCTCTGTGCCAACAGTGCTGAGCCCAACATGGGGCTCGAACTCACCAACTGTGAGATCATGACCTGAGCTGAAGTTGGTTGCTCAACCGACTGAGCCACCCAGGTGCCTCTTCTTGCTCATTTTATTATCAAATTCAAGTCAGATGCCATTTCCTGTTTATTGTAGAACATAAAGGGATGCTTGGGAAATACCATGATCAGGTATTTTGTGATAGTTCTTCAATGTCTTGGTGAGTCCTTAAGACTGACTGCTGGTGGGGTCTTCCCCAGCCCATTTATACTCCAAAAATGTCCTGAAATGTCCCTGCTCCCAAGAGCAGACAGCTTATGAGAAAGTTTTCTGAAGGGCAAAACCCAAGACCATAAGATGTACACATTTAGAATTCCTCTCTTTAAATTGTGTTTGGAATGCTTTGGAGATACTCTTGCTTACCTTTTTGTCCTAGACTCTGAATTCTCTATGGGTGAAAACTGCCACAGTACACGGAAGATGACTGGGGTGTGGGAGGTGCTGACTTGAAGAAAACAGGGCCAATGAGGAGATGGTCCCCGGATGTGTTCTGTGATCTTCATGGAAAAGTCTGTAAGGGATCATGAAGGGATTTCTCTCTCCACTACTATAAGACAGTGGTCCTTCTTCAGTTTTCTGGCCCTAATTAGCAATAACTAATTAATGCTCAACCACCTTGGTGGGTATTGGGAGAGAAGAAACTGAACTAGACAATGAAATGGTTGTTAACCGCCCCCTCCCCATGCCTTGGGCCCTGGAAGAGTTGGAATGGGATTATGTCCAAAGTTTTCCCTGGCTTCCTGCTGCTCCCTGTGAACCACTGTTCCTACTTCCTGTATGGCAGCTTTGGTACAAGTCCTACTATCTCATTCAAGTCTATAATCAAGTTCTGGAGGGAAAAGCATGGCTTTAATATTTCTCTCTATTTGCTCTCATGTCAAGCCAGGGGCACTGAAGCACCAGCACTCCTCAGGAAAACATCCTTTTGCCTCATAACCGAGAGCACATTTGGTATGCTAGCCTTCTCCTTGTTTGTTTTCAGGGTAGTGATAAAAGGATGGAAAAAGCATCAGGGAAAATCAGTAAATTTCGGTAATATTTCAATACATCTGCAAAGGGCAAACAGTTTAGAGTTTCTCCTGCCCTGTCTGAAGTTGGAAACTCTCACCACAGTGGGAAGCACAGCTATTTTGACTTGGCAAAGCAAACCAAACAGCACGCACCTGCAACTGTACGTCTCTGACGTGAATAGCTGTGGCCAGAGGGTCAGTCTGTTCTCAGTTTTTCATCCAGAAACCACATTCTGCAAATGGAGAGAAAACCACTGTTGGATTAAAGGAAATCCTTGCCATGGAGACTAAGCATACAACTTTAATTAACTCATCATTTTCTAATTAGCATCCCCCGAGCCCTGTGCATGGGCAGCTTATGTTGCAGAATGTGCCATCAAATTTTTCCAAACAGTTCCATAAAATAAAGTTTTGCTTTTGTAAACATTTATTTCAGAAAGTTTGGAAAACGCAGAAAAAATTTTTAAAGAGCTGAAAACCCCAAAACTCATCATTCATATCAAGTCATCTAATCTTTGGTGTATTTTTTTTCAGTCTTTATATATGTTTTACATTTTGTATTTTATACGTGGTGGAGACTGTATCATCTATAGAAGTTCTGGCCTTTTATTTAATATTTTATATTAAGTATTTTATTCTTTAGTACAAACTTCATAAACATCACTGTTAATATCTGCATAGTATGCTGAATACAGGTGTTATAATTTACTTGATTATTCCATTATTGTTGAATGATTCCATATTTTCCAAAATTATCTCAAAATTTTGCTATCATGAAAATGCTACCAGGGGCGCCTGGGTGGCTCAGTCAGTTGAGTGTCCGACTTCAGCTCAGGTCATGATCTCATAGTCCATGGGTTTGAGCCCCGCGTTGGGCTCTGTGCTGACAGCTCAGAGCCTGGAGTCTGCTTCAGATTCTGTGTCTCCCTCTCTCTCTGCCCCTCCCCTGATCATGCTCTGTCTCTCTCTGTCTCAAAAATAAATAAAAACATTAAAAAATTTTTTAAAAATGCTGCCATGAATTCATTGTGTATACAGCTTTGATATCTGTATTAAGAATTATTTTCTTAAGAAGGATTCTCAGAAGGAAATTCTAATGTGGGAACTCATATATTAGCTTCTGATGCAAAATACCAAATTGATTTCTAAAATTTGCACTCTGCTATCTAGAATGAAATAGTGCTTTAATTAATAAATAACCCCTTGACTCTTACCTAACTGGGCAGAGGGAGAGAGAGAGAGAGAGAGAGAGAGAGAGAGAGAGAGAGAGAGAATCTCAAGCAGGCTCTATGCTCAGCCCAGAGCCAGATGCAGAGCTCAATGCCATGACCCTGGAATCATGACCTGAGGTGAAATCAAGAGTAGGACATTCAACCAACGGAGCCACACGGATGTTCCTATAAATGATCTCTTTTAGTTCTTTGCCTATTTTTATTTTAGGATCTGTTTTCTTATCAGTTTATACGAGCTCTTTTTATTTACATAAAATACCAACCTCTTGCTCAGCTGTTTGCTGGAAATAATATTTCTACTTTATTGCTTTTCTGTCCATTATAGTTATGTTTTGAGATGCAGAAATATAATATTTTAGTAGTCATATTATTGATCTTTTCCTTGGTGATTTTTTTTCTACTGATCAAATACTTAGAAATTTCTCACTCCAGAAATTTTATAAGTATTCATCTCTACTTTCTTTTAGATTTTCTATGTTTTGAAAATTTTCATCTCCTTAATCTATCTGAAATTTATTTTAATGGATGGTGGACAATATAAATAAACTAGATTTCACATTACCTGTCCTGAAAATATCTAACCAAATTCCACATTACTTTTCAAGTTAATACGTCTCTTTTTCTCTGGATGCACCGTTATCCTTATGAAACTAGTGCTCTATCAAGGTTTTTTTTTTTTGTTTTTTTTTTTTTTTTTTTTACCCAGTTTCTATTTTGTTTTGTTAGTGTGCTTGTAATTTTTTTTAAATGCTATGTTTTATACTTACATAATTTTGTAATATACTTCAGATTCTGGTGGGGGTAAGTTCTTACCTTTGTCAAAAATTTCTCAACTGGCACCTGGGTGGCTCATCCAGTTAAACGTCTAACGTGATTTTGGCTCAGATCATGATCTCGTGTGTCATGGGATCAAGTTCCACATCAGGCTCCATGCTATGCAGAGCCTGCTTGAGATTCTCTCTCTCCTCTCTCTGCTCCTCCCCGTGCGCTCTCTCTCTCAAAATAAATAAATAAACATTAAAAAATGTTCTTAACTGTTATACCTGTTTATATTCCTGGTAAACTTTGGAATTATCCTGTTCCCAAAATTCCTGATTTTAATCATTATTTTAATTATTTTTTAATTATGACTGTATTCAACTGAAGAGTTTCGTGTGGACTAATTTCCTCATCAAAAAACACGGTGGCTCACAGCACATATTCCTTTTTTCAGAAACATTATCACCTTGGATTACTTATTGTTTTTAAATGCATAGGTGGTTGACTATTCTCGTTTTTTTAAATGCAATGAAATGGGAAAACTTCATGCCAGTCCCTTCCTCTCTGGAAGGTTATTTGGGTCAGTTTAAAAATTTTACTGTAATAAAAAACCGTGAAGCCAAAATAAATCTGTGATGATATCTTTGCACTTATTTGCAAGTATTTCTCTGGGATAACCTCCTAGAGTGTTGGTGAAATGGAATTCATAATTTTAATTTTGATAGTTTCTGCCAAATTGTCCTTGAATAAGACTATGCCAACTTATCCTCCTATTAACAGTGAATAAGAAATTCTGTTTTCTCACACTGGATGTTACGGAAATTTAAAATATTTGCCAGTCTGGTGAAAAATACAATCTCAGTGTTGTTTTAATTCATATTTCCCTAATTACTAGGGAAGTGGAACATATTTTCTGATGTATGTGACCGTTTGCACTTCTTTTTTTTTGAATTGCCTCTTCAACTTCATTTTTAATTTTAAGTTGTGCTTACTTTATTTATCTCTTTATATATTGTATATATTAAGCCTTCATCTGTTACATATTTTGCAGATATTTTCTCTTAATCTCTTCCTTGTCTTTTAATATTGTTTTACCATCTTTCTCAGTAGAGGAGTTATTCATTTTCATATGGTGAAATCTGTCATAATTTTAATTTTTGTTTTCTGATTTTCCTCCAGGTTTTCCTTTTTTTTTGTTTTTTTTAAGTTTATTTATTTATTTTGAGAGAGAGAGAGAGCACAAGTAAGGGAGGGGCAGAAAGAAAGGGAGAGAGAGAATCCCAAGCAGGCTCCATGCTGTAAGCATGGAGCCCAACTTGGGGCTCAAATCCATGAACTGTGAGATCATGACCTGAGCCAAAATCAAGAGTCAGAGGCTTAACCGACTGAGCTACCCAGGTGCCCCCCCCCCAGTTCTCTATTTCATAATTTTATAGGTTAAAAATGTTTTAACATTTAATCTATGTATAACCCAGCTTTTATTTTATGTATTTATTTATTTTTTAATTTTTTTTAACATTTATTCATTTTTGAGAGTGAGAGAGACAGAGCGTGAGCAGGGGGAGGGCAGAGAGAGAGGGAGACACAGAATCCAAAGCAGGCTCCAGGCTCTGAGCTGTCAGCACAGGGCCTGACGTGGGGCTTGAACTCATGGACTGCGAGATCATGACCTGAGCTGAAGTCGGCTGCTTAACCGACTGGGCCACCCAGGCGCCCCAAACATAGCTTTTATATGTGGTGTGAGGAAGAAGTCTAGGTTTATTTATTCTTTCTGAGTATCCATTTGTCTCAGTTCCAGTAAGTGAGTAGTGTGTCCCCCTTAGGAAGTGTCTCCATTACCACGTGCTAAAAATCATGCGTGCACGTGTATGTATAACACATACATATTCTTAGACTTTATTTTCTCCAAGATCTTTTTGTCTATTCTCGTATTAATGTGACATAGTGTTAATTATCAAGTTAATCATTAAAATAGTTACTTATAATAATCAAAATAATTATTTATAATAGAAATAAGTGTAATTTAAAACTGTAAGGTAATATTAATTACTGTATATAATATTTTGATAACTTATAAGAAATGCCTCTTTTAACTGTTTTTGAAAATTTCACACCCAATCTTGTACTTTCTCTCCCAAATTAGATTGTAGGACTCCTTTACAACTAGTTTTTGGGGCGATTTTGATTGGGGTTATTTTGGACTTTCATGTTAATGTGAGGAAAATTGATCTCTTTATAATACTGTGTCTTCCAGTCAAGACACATAGGATGACTGTTCCTTCACTCTGGCCATTTTCATGTTCCTGCAATAAGGGTTTATACTTCTCTTTATATAGCTCTGCGTACTTCTTATTAGATTTATTTCTAGGTATTTTAAATTTCTGTTGTGATAATACATTATATCTCATTTTTCCATTGCATATAAAAATTGTTTACTGCATATGTAGAGATGCTTACATATGGACCTTTCATTACATTTGGGGAGGAACTTCAAATAGTTTTGCAGTTGATTCTAAACTTTTGATAGACATTTGAAGGCAATGACAATTGTTGGTTTTTATAGTTTTCCTTCTGGGATGTCCAGGTATGCAGCAGCACTTTTTTTTTTAATGTATCTTATTAGTTTTTTGTCTTTCTATTTCCTTGGGCAAGCCAGGGTTCTTTGGTGTCCACATTCTGTTATTTTAAGTAGAAACTCATTCACAGGCTCAAAGGGAAGGCTGGAGATGAAGTCAGGACTAGGCTGAGGTAAGTGAAGCAGTTTCCTTAGATGCCAAGTTTAAGGTGATGCTAAAAATTTCAGTAATCAAGATAAATAATATTTTCATGCAATTAAAAAGAATTTAAATCCATGATGAACAAAATACAAAACATTTAAATAAAGATAGCCTTAGTATGTAGAGGCAGGCTCTGGAAAAGCCAGGAACCAGGCAAACATAGAGACCGCAGTAGCAGTTTCCAATGACAGCCTTACATTGACTGCTAATGGAATGAGTAAACTTGGAGAGAGACTGACATCCTTGACCAAAGGGAGGGTAGTGAACTTCCACTGTCTGTCAGAGATTCCACATAATGGGGGAAAGGTGATTCTCCAAAAGGAAACAAGGGTAGTGTTGCCAAAACAACAGTTGTCTACCATATTACAGTCCCAGAGTGCACTGTTCTTACATTGACCTTATCTTCAGCTAAAACCTCAGACATTCACATGTTAGGGCCACACCTCCCATGAGGTCATGTCCCAATGTGCCAGTCCTCCTTTACTTCCTTCTATACTGTCTACTCAAAGCTGCAATCCTCATATGGATATAGCATAAAAGATAGTATTGGAGAAATTTTGGTGGCTTCAAAAAGCACTGTCCATGGCAAGGGAATGGCAACCTGGGTTCTGCTTTGAACAAACCCTGTGGGTCTGTACTTGGGAAAGGACGTTATAGAAAGACCATAATCTCTTCCTTCCTGAATGGGTTGTTCTGCATCGGGAGAAAAAGTATGTTTGTGTTTTTTTTGTTTTTTTTTTTTTTGTTTTTTTTTTTAATTTTTTTTTTTCAACGTTTATTTATTTTCGGGACAGAGAGAGACAGAGCATGAACGGGGGAGGGGCAGAGAGAGAGGGAGACACAGAATCGGAAACAGGCTCCAGGCTCCGAGCCATCAGCCCAGAGCCCGACGCGGGGCTCGAACTCGCGGACCGCGAGATCGTGACCTGGCTGAAGTCGGACGCTTAACCGACTGCGCCACCCAGGCTCCCGAAAAAGTATGTTTTGACCATTCATTGTTTCAGGTCCATAGGCCTTGTTAGGCTAGTGAGAATTCTTCTCAAAAGAATTGACTACTTAACCTTAATGTTTAGTCATGTGATTATCTTCATAGATATTGTAATGAACATTTAAATAAATTACATTTACTATAATTATCGATAAATTAGGTTCTACACCTACCATCTTTCTATTTGTTTTCTATGTATTTTACATCTTTTTTGCTCAGCTATTCCTGTATTACTGCCTTCCTTTGGTTAAATGGATATTCTCAATAAGTTAATTACCTTATTGTTTCTTTTGCTATATATTTTTTCTTATTTTCTTAGTGGTTGTCGCAGAGATTACAATTCGCATTTTAACATAATATAGGTTGGATTAATACTTTTTTCCAATAGTATGTAAAATTTTGTTCAGGACTCCACTGTGATTCCCTTTAAGGGTCCCTTGTTTCTGATGAATTGCTTTTCTCATGTTTCTTCCAAGACATTTTCTTTTTCTTTTAACAGTTTGTGAGTTGTCCAGGTGTGACTCTTCGGATTTATCTTACTTTACATTCGTTGTGCTTCTCAAATGTGAAGGTTAATGTGTTTCCTCCAGCCAGGAATCTGGGACTATTATTTCCTCAAGTATTATTTTTGTCTCCTGTTTTTTTTTTTTTTCTTGTCCTTCTAAGACTACCTCGATGTGTACATTGGTATGCTGGATGGTGGCCTGCTGGTCTCTGAGAGTCTGGTTATTGTTCTTCATTCTTTCTTCTTTCTGTTCCTTGGACTGAAGAATCTCCATTGTCTTATCTTCAGGTTTGCTGACTGTTGTCCTCTGCCAGCTCTGTTCTGCAATTGAGCCCCCTCAGTGAAGTTTTTATTTCAGTTATTGTGCTTTTTCACTCTATGATTTCATTCGGTTCTCTTTGTATAGTTTCTCATTGTTCATAATCTCCACATGGTGAGACATCATTCTCATACTACTTTTCTTTAGACATGATTTCCTTTAGTTCTTTGAACATATTTATAATATCTGATTTAAACTCTTGTCTAATAAGTTCCTCAGGGAACTTACCCACAAGCTTCTATTGACTGAATGTTTTTCTGTGTAAGGGCCATACTTTCTTATTTTTGTGTGTGCCTTGTGGGGTTGTTGTTGTCGTTGTTGCAAAATGGACACTTTAATTAATTTAAAGTGGGTATTCTTAAAATCTCCCCCCATCTCTATCTCTCCCTGACCCCCACTGAGGTGTGATGTTGTTGCAACTGCTCTTTGTTGTTTAGTAAATTCCCTGGGCTCATTCTGTAAAGTGTGTATTCTTTTTTTATGTTGGGCCACTGAATTCTCTGCTTGATTAGCTTAGTGGTCAGCTAATGATTAGACAGAATTATTTTAAGGTTTATGTATTTATTTTGAGAGAGAGAGAGAGAGAGAGAGAGTGAGAACCAGTGGGGGAGGGGCCGAGCAAGGGGGGGTGGGGCAAAGGATCCAAAGCATGCTCTGTGCTGACTGCAGAGGGCCCTACATGGTGCTCAAACTCACAAACTGTGAGATCATTACCTGAGCCCAAGCCAGACGCTGAACCAACCGAGCCACCCAGGCATCCCTAGGCAGAAGTTTCTTTAAGTGTCTTCAACAAAGAATTCTCCCAGCCTTTGCCAGTGGATTCTCTGTGTGTTGGGGCACACCTTTGGTGTTCTGGCAGTTCACAACTCTGCCTTAGCCTTCACTTCCTGCTTGTTCAGAGCCTCACGGTTAACCCAACATGAGAGATTAGAGTCATCTCAAGTCTTCCTTGGGCATTCACAGAGCCCTGCACCTGTGTGGGCCTTCCTAGATTCTCAGGGATATATTGGAACTTTTCAAGGTTCTGTAAGAACATATTATTCCCCATATTTTCCTTTCACATTTTTTTGGTCAGCCTCTTATTTTCCCCAGCTGTTATGCTGCCTCAGGCAGCTGCTTGTTTTTGACAAATACCCTGGGGATAGTATTGTTCTCACTAAGGGAGATCAGAATTAGGTCAAATGAAGACAAGCCTTCAGAACAGGGTTTTTCTAGGGAGCTGCCAGACAGGCCAAGTAGTGACAAATATGGGGAATGAGCTTTTTGGGAAGCTCCAAACCTGTTCTGCCCACCTTCAGTGACTGCTCGGCTGCTGGCCGTGACAGCTATCCCAGTTGGTCATTCTCAAATCTACCTTGGATCCGAGTAGAAGGAGATGAGAGTAGGGCAAGTTCAAATATCACAAAATGCAGTCTGTGCTAAGTAGACTCACAATCCTGTGAATAATTTTCCTTGTATGGCAAAAGGGATTTGCAGACATGATTAAGATTATGGACCTTGAGATGAGGAAATTATCCTGGGTTATCTAGTTGGGCCCAATCTAATTACATGAGTTCTTAAAAGCAGAGTTTTTCCCACCTGTCATCAGAGAGAGAGATAGCTATGAAAGAATGGTCAGAAAGATGCAGTGTGGCTGGTTTTGAAGATCGAATGGGGGCTATGAGCCAAGGAATGTGGGCTGGAAAAAGCAAAGAAATGGATACTCCTTTAGAGCCTCCAGAAAGGAATGTCTCCCCATTGACACCTTGATTTTAGCCCATTGAAACCTGTGTTAGACTTCTAATCTACAAAAGTGTAAAATAAGAAATTTTTGCTGTTTTAAGCCTCTAAATTTATGGTAATTTGTTACATTGGTACAGAAAAACTAATACACTGTTATTACTGAGATTCAGCCATTAAAAAAAAAATTAACACTCCTCATGTTGTAAGCATTTGGTTAATATCCAGGTTTCTGTAAAAGTTGATTTTGACTGGTTTTTCCAGTGTTTTCCTTGCCTTTATAAAGAAGTGGAGTTTTAGACATCTTTACTCTGCCATTCTGGAAGAGTTTCCCCCCACTTCCTTTTGGCATCTGGTATTGCAAATGAAAATCAGTTTGTTTTTTTTTTTGTACTGTGGATATCTGTTTTTTTTTTTTCTCTTTTGAGAAGCTCTTTAGACTTTCTCTTGACTGTTCTGAGTTCACTACATTGTGACTAGGTTTGGAAGTTTTGTTTGCTTTTAATTCATTCTGCTAAACATTTGGTAAAGATTTTCAATCTAAGAACTCATATCTTTCTTATGTTCTGGGAAGTTATCTATTTTTATTTGCTTAATAATGTTCCTTTTCATTCTGGCTATTCTCTCTCTCTGGATTTCCTACTAGATAAATGTTAAACTTCTATATATGTAGAAGATATATTATGCATGTCTCTCAATTATTCTTTCTGTCCTTTATTTTTTTCCCTCTTGTACTATGTTTAGTGAAATCTTCATTTCAATTTTCTAACTCTCCACTTCTTCAGCAGTATAACTTGTTCTGTTTTGTCTATGAATTGAATTTAAATGTCAACAATCAAGTTTTTAATCCCCATGATACCTAAGTGATTCATTCTTATAGATGCAATACTTTTTTTGTCTTTCTGAAGATAATACGTGTAAAAGTCTGGCACTGATTGTCTTATTAATTTCATATCCTCCTTGTAAGTTCTTCTATGCGTTGTGTTTAGTGCATCTTTCTTTGTGTTACCTTTCTCAAATGTTCGCTGAGTCTTAGTTGTGTGTTCATCTGCAATTGGATTTCCTAAAGACTGCTCTTTTAATGCAGCCTATATGGCAATGGGCTAGGACTCTTTCTACTACTGATTGTTTAAAGTGACATCAGAATAGTCAGGAAGCCTGAGTTAAGGGAGGATGGATGTAGCAGGTCTTCCTGGGTTTTGCCAGTCACATGGGGCTCTGCCCTCATTTTCTAACACATGCTGCCACACTCACTGATCTTGCCCCAAGGCAGATTTCCCTTTTACTGCTATGTACAAATGGTGCTAAGGGGTAAGAAGGTGGAAGACAGTTGTACTTCACTCATGCTTCCTGATACAGTATTATCTGGTACATAATGGTTTATAACTCAATATAAATTATAATTGCTACCAGTATAAAGCTACCCTGTTATTCCTATTTAGTGACTATTCTACTTCATCAAATACTGACATTTCTCCCTGACTTCCTTTTTCTTAGCCTTTGCTTGGAATATCTCAACCTTCCTTTAATTTTCAAAGTTTCCAAGGTGCTTTCCTTTGCATGTGTCTTTGATGGAGAGAAGATCATAGGATTTTTAAATATTACAATATGAATATTATGTCTTTAATAAGAAAATTCAAACCATTTTCAAATGTTGACTTCATTTGTATGTTTGCCCCAGAATATCTGTGTCTTTGGGGGCGAGTATTTAACAAATATATGGTAAGTGGATGAACAGTTTTTGTGATAGTGATATTCAGGTTTCACTACTTTCTCTCTTTCAATATAAACATTTTAAACTTTGCTCATATCTTCTGTAGACATTTTTTTATAATTTTACTGGTAGTTAATTGTAGTTTTGTAAAAAATTCTATTTATGTGTTTATTTGCAAGCTGTATTAGGCATTTGTTTATGCTATAATCACAATTCTGAACTATTTGAATGATTTTAAACTCCATAGCAGACTATGAAGAATAACTAGCAGTCTGCATATGAAAGTTACAGAGTAAACAAAAGAATCTGCTGGATATAGCAGCAAAAAGCCAGGACCCGACATCCTTAAGGGCCTTGTGTTTTAACAATAGACCCAAAGTTTATAAAACTAACTCATACATAAAGAATAATCCATATCGTATGTTAACGATCAAGGAATTACACATACTTCACAGAAAGATCACTTCCAAAATAAATTAAATTTCAAAGAAATCTTTGAGAAATTCACTATGCAAGATTCAATGAGCTAAGGCATTTATTATGTAGAAATGCCTCTAATGTCCTAATTAACCTGTATAAGCTACCTGTTTAGGTATTTTTATTAGTTCCATGTATACAGAATCTTCTTTTAAACTGACTTGGTTTTGGATCTGTTATTTATCTTTAAACTCCATCATTGGTATGTGAAAAAATGGAGGATGTTAATACCTAATAGGGCACTAATATGGATTATGTTGAAAATTGAATGAAATAATCCATGTAAAGGCATTTGGCACAAAGCCTAGCATCCATTTCCCCCACCACTTACTAGGTATGTGACCTTTGGAAAGTTCCTTAACCTCTCAATGTCTAGATTTATCATCCCTAATATGGGGATTTTAATAGTTTTTACCACACAGATTTAACATAAAGAGCTTAGAGCAGAGCCTGGTACATCTTAAGTTCTCAGTCACTGTAAGCTATTATTAGTACTTGAACACAGTAAGAACTACAACATACATGCTCTGGCAACAACTATGAGAGAAAAAAGTTTTTTGGTTTTTTGTTTTTCTGTTTTTTCACACGGATCAAGGAAGCAATAGCTGTGACATGGTCCAAAAGGTAGAGAAGGCCAGGGTCCAAGCCCAGGCCCACTGCTTGGCTATGGGAATTTAGCTATTCTCAGTATCTCTTTTTGTGTCACAGGGCAAAAATACCTAATATACATTTGATAGGAGAATTATAAGAGTTGTCATGTAATATCAAAACTGTATCATAATGTCAGTTACTATCAATAATTATAGTGTGAATACTATTTAGTGGGGGCTATTTTTTTTATCTTATTGGCACCTCCTATTCTATTAACTTACCTAGCCCCATCAACATTTAGAAAAGGATTATATATCCTTGCCAATATAACCTCCTTCTTCCTTACTTCCCCATTCCTTGGATGTATGTGTCATTAGTAAATCTGGGTACAATTACCATAAGGAGTAGAAATGAGATAATTTTTTTGTGAATTATAAACAAATTTCTAACTCTCCATTTTGGCAGAACAACTCTGGCCCAGCCACTATAGCTGTCAGGGTGATTTATGATGTTCCTCACCAAGCTGACAGCCAGTGGAGGAGAAACTCCATGCAAGAAAAATTCCTTATATTTATTCTACCTAGTTTAATACCTGATGAACCATGTTATAAGAACAATTCTTAAAATAGCTTGAGGAGAGCATCTCTGCATTTCCTAGCACATACAATACATCATAGAAATTCTCACAGAGTATGTAAGGTAGATGGTAGTCTTGCTGTGAACTTGACTGGTTTACAAAACGGACGTTGATGAGAAGCTCAGCAATAAAAACAGCAGGCTTTAAATTCTAACTGGTACACTTCTACTTGGTTTCAATCATTTCATCTTAACAATAAGCCTTCATCATAGGCAATACTGTTATCATGTAAATATAATAGTAAATAAGAAGGGAGGACCAATCCATGGGCGACAAAGCGTGATTACCTCCAAAGCCTCTTAATTTGGAGAGGTGACAGAGTCCATTCTAAGTAGGGTCATCTCTGCTTCATGTCTTTCCTTAAACCTTTTCTGACCACTGCAGGACACCGTAATCTTCTACTTCACCTGCAATTCATAGAGCACCCATTATATTGACTACTTTGTAGTGCTTTCTAAGGACATGTGATTTGTGTACCCTTTCTTCTCAACTGTGTAGTGTCGTCAACCTCCCCCATTTCCATTGGCCTCTTCCTCGTAGTGTATAAACTTGAAATTCACTCCATATAACAAACCAAACAAACAAAATCTTTCCCTTACCTTTTTAGCTCCTTATCTGGCTTAGTGTCCTATGTTCTAAAAGAGTAGGTGACACTTACTGGTATTACTTGTCACTTTAGTCTCTTGGCTTTGGGGGCACTACTCTCTCTTGCCTCTATTCAGTGCTCTTTCCTGCTTCTGTTGAAACTCTCTGACCGTATCTATTCAACCTCCTTCACTGGCTCCTCTCTCCCTGTCTTCTCCTTACACGTTGATATTCCCCAGTGCTTGTCTATTTGTAACAATCCCCGGGATTCTTCAATTACTCCAATACCTTAAATATGCCAACACATCTCAAATGCGTATTTCTAGTGAGATACCTTTCTTAAGTCTAGAATCATGTTTCTGACTGCTTATCATATACTTCAAATGTATCAACAACAGAACTTATTTTCTCCCCAAAACATTTTCCTTTATTCACCCTCTTCATTAGGGAAACTATGGGAATTATACTTGTTTCCTCCCTCTCCTTTACTTCTATGGCCTTGTTGATCCTACTTCTAAATATCTCTTGCACATATCCAATTATTGAAATATCCAATTATTTCCTTTTCCCATGACCTCATTATTGTTCTTACCACCTTTCCCCTGATATCCAGAACCCTCTTCATTACGTCTCTTATCATCGTTTTCACCCACCTCTGTTGTTATCCTCACTCACACCACATGTCATCTGGGTTGACTTTAAAAACAAAATGATGCTAAATGAAAGGGAAAATCCCTCATCATGTCATTCCCCTCTCAAAAGTCCTGGAATAGTATTTCATTGATTTCAAAGCAAAGTTTCAATTCTTTGGGCAAAGTCAAGGCACTTTTCAATCTGACTCTCATTTGCCTTCCCCATTGTAATCTGCATTATTTCCCCTGGGCCACCTTTGGCTTCTATTCGTGCCCTTTCTTGCCTACTGCTTTTTGTACGTGTACACGCAGTTTCCTGTTCGTAGAGTGTCCTGTCATTGTTCAGCCTGGCAATCTCTAGATTCTCCTTCAACACTGCATCAGAGCACTATCTTCTGGGGAAACAGCCCTAACCTCCAGTAGTGTAAGACACTGTGTCCTCCGAACCACTTAAACATATCTTTATTAGAGCCCTTATGACAATGTACCATGTCTGTCTTCCTTGCTCACCTCTCATCCTCCTGAGCTAGAATTGTCTCTTCCACCTTTACATCCCCACTGCTTAGCACAGATTCTGGCACACAGAAGAAACTTGATAAATGGTTGTGGAATAAACAAAAGACCAAATAAATGAAGCCCCTTCCTTTATGAAAGCCTGGTGCATGAAGGAATCATTCTGTTTCTTGGTATCTATAAAGCACATGATACTAATGAGTAGAACTGGCTGTTTGGTTCATGTTATTATAATCCCTTTGACACTTCTAGAGAACGCTTGCTCCAGGGCAAGTATGAGGGTTCAGTATTTTTAGCTTCTAATGACCTCAGATCTGTTCCGTATGCTTCCCGTTCCAATCATGTGTACGTGTTAGCCATGGAGAGTGGCCACATATGCACACTTTCAAGGAATTACCTCAAGGAAACATTTGAGCTGTAATCATCAGTAGGAAGTGGGAGCATTTAACATGTTGCTTCTGGGAAAAATGTAGGCTTCCTCATTATTGGGCACTTCTCTTTGAGCAATGTTTCCTAATGCTTCCCATTTCCGCAGTTGAGCCTTAGAAAACATGGTTGGTTCTTTTGGGGCTATAGATCATCATTAGGTCATCATGAGATCAAACAACAGGTTATTAAGCAGAAAGGCAGGTGCATTGTGTTAATAACCCAACCAATTTTACTATCCATCTGCATTCCTGACTCGTACAGATGACCTAAGAGTGCCCATGGCTTTCTTTACACTCACATACCTACTTTGGTGAGTGAAAAGTCACCCACTAATTTCATATTCTAGAGACTTATTCAAAGAATGATGTCTTCATGGATAATGAAGGACTTGATTTATTCCATTACCTATTACTGGCTAATGTTTGCAAAGAAGTTTGGATAAAATTGGTCATTTCATCTAGTTACACAATGTCCTATGGTTTTATATGAGGTAGTCTTGTTTTTGGAAATATGTATTATGTTACCTGAAAAAAGAGGCCATATATCCAGATACATCTGTGTACTCCACATGGTTAGTATAGAGCAGCTTCTTGATACAATATATATAAAATGACAGAATATTAGAATGGTAGGATTGGATGAAATTTCATTTTCTTTATGAAAATTTATGAAAGTTTAACATAAATATTTTGTGAAATGTCTAAATTGGTGTCTAAAATAAAAATAGCCATTTTCTTCAAAGGCTGATTATAATTACAAAAGTTTTTCCTAAAACTATTTAAGTATTGCTCTGATTTAATGTATGTCTCACTTTTTAATTCAGCGGTTGCATGTATAATTCTCTGCATGGTAAAATGATGTAACGAGAACTAAAGCTGAGAGGGGGGTAAATTATATCCAGTGCAGTCTAATTGTAGTTGATCTTTATCTGATTTGGCTTCTCTGGGGGCTACTTGGAAATCGCAGTACCAGAGGCATTCACTAGTGTCCTACAGATGTTAAGAATAGAGGCTTTCTGTAGACTTTCAAATAAAGATGATGTCTCTACAGGGCAATGACAACCAATTAGAAGATGAACATTTGGTCCATGAGTTGATGATTTTAATGCCATGCATCATGCTTGACTGATTAAACACCTTCCCTCTGCCCTGCATTAACCAATTTATTGTCCTATGAGGCAATGTTGTAAAAAGCTGCTATCTGCGTAAAACTGTGGACCCACCACCCTCAATGATGTATGATACAGAAAGAACTGTTTATTTTCAAGAGGGTCTTTAAAAAAACAGCTTTTCTGAAATGTAACTCACATGCCATAAAATTTACCCTTTTAAAGTCTGTCATTCACTGGCTTTTAGTATCTTTAATAAGTTGTGCACCTATCATCACTGTCTAGTTTCCAAATGTGTTCAGCACCCCGTGCCCCTTTAGCAATCTCTCCCCCAAATCCTTTCTCACCAGTTCCTGGAAACCATTAATGTTCTTTCTGTTTCTATGGATTCATCTAGTCTGAATATTCCAAATACGTGAAATCAAATCGTTCAATATGTGACAGCTTCCTTCACTTAGCATGATGCATTCAGGGTCCATCCACCTTGTAGCAGGTATCAGTTTTTCCTTCCTTTTTATTGTTAAGTAATATTACATTGTAGAGATGTATAGCATTTTGTTTATCCACTCACAATTGATGAACATTTGGGTTGTTTCCAATTTTCGCTATTATGAATAATGTTACTGTGAGTATTCATGTACAGGTTTTTGTGTGGACATATGTTTTCAGTTCTCTTGGGTTTATACTTAGGAGTGGAATTGCTGGGGCATGTGGTAATTCTATGTTTAACATTTTAAGAAACTGCCAGGTTATTTTCCAAAGTGGCTGCTCCATTTTGCATTCCCACCAGCACTGTATGAGGGTACCAATTTCTTTAAAAAAAAATTTTTTTATGTTTATTTATTTTTGAGAGAGACAGAGACAGAATGCGAGTGGGTTGGGGCAGAGAGAAAGGGAGGCACAGGATCTGAAGCAGGCTCCAGGCTCCGAGCTGTCAGCACAGAGCCTGACGCGGGGCTCGAACTCACAAGCTGTGAGGTCATGACCTGAGCGAAGTCGGATGCTCAACCGACTGAGCCACCCAGGCACCCCGGGTACCAATTTCTCTACATGCTCACCAACACTAATCATCTGTCTTTCTGATGGCAGAAATTCTAGTAGGGTTGAAGTGGTATCTCATTGTGGTTTTGAAATGCATTTTCTTAATCAGGTGACTAATGATGTGGAGCATCTTTTCATATGCTTATTAGCCATTTGTGTATCTCCTCTGGAGAAATATCAATCTAAACCCTGGGCCTATTTTTTAAAATCAGGTTTTCTTTTTACCGTTGAGTGTTTATATATTCTGGGCCCAGGTCCCTTAGAAGTCACATGATTTGCAAATATTTCCCCTTATTCTGTGTGTTATCTCTTCACTTCCTTGACTCGTGTCTTTTGAAGCAAAAAAAAAAAAAAAATTGCAGTTTTGACAAAGTTCAATTTATCTATTTTTCTTTCTTGTTGTTTATGCTTTGGCTGTCTTACCCAAGAAACCATTACTTGCTCCAAGGTCAGAAAGGATTCCTTCTATATTCTTTTCTGAGGGTTTTATAGTCTTCACTCTTTAGGTAAAAGATTCATTTTAAAATTTATTTTTGCATATAGTGTGAGGAAGGTCGAGAGGACCTTGTTAAGCACTCTCTTCTGTTGTATATCAGTTTAAAACATGAACAAAGAGGGGCACCTGGGTGGCGCAGTCGGTTAAGCGTCCGACTTCAGCCAGGTCACGATCTCGCGGTCCGTGAGTTCGAGCCCCGCGTCAGGCTCTGGGCTGATGGCTCGGAGCCTGGAGCCTGTTTCCGATTCTGTGTCTCCCTCTCTCTCTGCCCCTCCCCCGGTCATGCTCTGTCTCTCTCTGTCCCAAAAATAAATAAAAACGTTGAAAAAAAATTTAAAAAAAAAAACATGAACAAAGAAATCTGTCAGCTTCCTGGAAGCCCACATCATGAAAGCAACTTCTGTTGCAAACCTGACTTTATTGATTATTTATTGAGTAGAATTCTGTCCATGATGATGTAGGCCTAAAATTGTGCTAAAGGAACCATATAGAAATTTTGGCAGGACTGTGAACCAATTTTAAGAACTTTTATAAAATTTCAAATGTGATTTTAAATTCTCAAAGCTGGACTGAGAACTTGGAGAAATTACCCTGGATGTTTTTCCAAACATTTTTAACTTGGTTCAAACCAGTCATTTAATCTTGATTGTATTTTCTGAAGATTTATTCCATACGGGTTTGATTAATTTACACAGAATTCTTCAAAACTCTGTCTAAACCACACTGTTGCTATCAAAGAAACTCAATGAAAAACCCTCTGAAAAACACAGCAAAATCATATTAGCAACACCAGGTTCTAAGTTGAAATCCTTTCACTTCTGTGTAAGAACCATTAGCTTTGAATGTATCTGGATACAGAAACCTATTTTCCCATTTTAAGGAGAAAATCCTTTTTCTGAGACTCTTGAAGGTACGTTTGTTACAACATATTTGGGCTTAGGACTAACACCTTTGGTTTCCAAGTTGAAGCTTTTCTTTTGCACTTACCACTAACAACATATAAGTTGAAAAGAATCTCAAATCTAGCTGTCCTGGGGTACTTGGGGTACTGCAAAGGAGAAACCAGTGAGAACAAGAGCATTGGAATCGTCACACATCACACATACTGCTTGCCGCCATTGTTCTTTCATTCAAGGAGCATAATTAATTGAAATGATATTTGTATATTACATACCTGGTACATCATAGGTTTCCCAAAAATGTTGATTCCTCTTTTCTTTAAACACCTTTAAGGTACGGAAAGAATGAATATTTTGAAATGGTTTTCACTTGGAAAATCAGGTGTGGGGAAGAAAACCTATGAATAAAGGAGAATTTGCAAATGCTCTTTGGCTGTGCACATTACCTAATAGTTATGTAAAGAGCGAACATCCTCTCAGCATTAATAAGCAAATGAACCAATAAGAACACAGGTAAGGGCTTTTTTCCTAACCAGAATAGAGGGCTAGGTTGTATAGGGCAAGAGATTAGACGATTTGTATTCCAGGCAATGTTATTGTCACCACCAATTCTAATGAGCATTTCCTAATTTATGTCTTTAATGTATTTATTATGAATATATTACATAAGTGGTAGCCTGCCTCAGGACTGGAAATTCAGGAGACTTGGTTTTCAGACTCAGCCTTTTCACTAATTATTTGGTCAATTAGTTATTATCTTATTATTTTTTAAATGTTTGGGAGAGTGGAGACTTACTAATAAGATATAGTTCCGTGTTGTAAGTCATGCCATGTCTTCTGTCTTAATATCTATGGGGACATTGAAAATTGGCCCAACAATGACTTATGGGACAATTATGCAAAAAAAGCATCTTATTTTCACTATAAAAATAGTTTACTTCAAAACACATAGGCTGCTGCTCGCAATTGTTGCTCTAGGTAGCAAGGCAAAGCAACTTGGCCGCAAACAGATGACAAGACTTATAACCAATATTTTCTGAGTTGATAAATGGAAGCAAAGAACAAATTAGGGTGGGATTTAAGTGAGTTAAGAAATGTTTTCTAATTCTTAAATTGATTCATTTGAAAAATAAAAAGGGACTCAAACCTTTGCATCTCAATTTTAATCTGAGAGATTTCTTTTTTCAATTATGTGTTTATTATTATTTTTTGTTTGATGTTTTTATTTAAATTCTGGTTAGTTAGCATATAGTGTAATAATGGTTTCAGGAGTAGAATTTAGTGATTAATCACTTATATATAACACCGAGTTCTCATCCCTACAAGTGCCCTCCTTAGTCCCCATCACCCATTTAGCCCAACCCCCACCCACCACCCCTCCAGCAACCCTCAGTTTATTCTCTATAGTTAATAGTCTCTTATGGTTTGCCTCCCTCTCTCTTTTTATTTTCTTCTTTCCCCTATGTTCATCTGTTTTGTTTCTTAAGTTCCACATATGAATGAAATTATATAGTATTTGTCTTCCTCTGACTTGTTTCAGTTAGCATAGTACACTCTAGCTCCATCCACATCATTGCAAATGGCAATTCTTTTTGATGCCTGAGTAATATTCCATTGTATGTATGTATGTGTGTGTGTACGTATATATATATGTATATACATATACATATATATATACATATATGTACATATATGTATATATGTATATATATGTATATATCACTGATAATGCTGCTATAAACATTGGGGTGCCTGTGCCCCTTCAAGTTAGTATTTTTGTATCCTTTGGGTAAATGCCTAGTAGTGCAATTGTGGGTCATAGGGTAGTTCTATTTTTAACTTTTGAGTGGCTGCACCAACCAGTTTGCATTCTCACCAACAGTGTAAGAGGGCTCTCCTTTCTCTGTATCCTTACCAACATCTGTTGATTCCTGTGTTGTTAATTTTAGCCATTCTGACAGATGTGAGGTGGTATCTCATCGTAGTTCTGATTTGTATTTCCCTGATGATGTGTTTAAAAGGCAGTCATTAACTACTCACTGTGTGAGGAGCACAAAGGAAAGAGAAGATACAATCTTTAATGTGAAGAGACACAATTTTTTTGAACCCAAAATATACAGGAATAGTTTAAACACGAGTTTCCAAAAAAAACCTACTGATCAATACATTTCCTAACATAAAATTGTGAGAAAAATAACTGATTCTGAATATTACCTACCTGCCGCAGATGTCTCTTGAGGTCATACTTCCTTTAACGCCCCTAATCAATTAGTCTGAACTTCCGACACACCTCTCTGAAGGGTGTCTAGGATCACTGATCCATGTGTTTCTAAGGATCCTCAGGAAATTCTTTCGGTGTTCTGGTTTTTACTATTTTGGTTTTTTAAATTAATTTATTTACTAACTAATTAATTCATTTTGGCCTGGTGCATTTTCCTTTAACACAACCCATTGGAATGCAACAATATATAACATCAATATATAGCCCAAGATCTAGGCTATTCAGGATTCCAAAACACTGCACAAGGACTTCAGAACAGTGACAGTTGGGGCCAGGCATCCTGGCATAGACAGTGCCTCCACCATAGCACGAAATGGTGAAGGTCTGCTCTCACTTCCAACCTGCAGCCTTTCATTATCTCCTGAAAACTCAATGTTTGGAAAAGAGTAAATACAAGTCTCCCAAGAATAAAAGCTAATTTTTAGAAAAGAAACTTTTCACAAAGGATTATGAATTATCGAGATGTAGTTCTGACTGCAAAATTAACAAAAACTATCTTTGACTAAGATAATTCAGAATGACACTGTTTAACCCATAGCAGTCACCTCCTCCCACCCAAGGAGCCAAATTTCAGAGCTATAGAAGAAGAATAAAACCTTTCAAGTTTATGTCTGCCTTTCTGGAGTCTGGAAAGGATCACTTGATGACTTCCATTGCTTTGGATCCTTATTAGCCAGGGAAAATGAACTTAGAGGAAATAGATGGCAGAAGAAGTATGATATGCAAGAAACTGTCCCTGAAACGTTCTCATTAAGCTTCCTTGCCTCACTACACCAGTCCATCATCGTCATAATCATCAACATCATGATCATGATCACTTTATCATTATCATGTTCAGTAGCAGCAGCAGGAGCTCTCAATGACCGTTTATGGGCTGCCTGATGTGTGCTGGACCCTGCAAAAGGCAAGAGAGGCAGTGGACAATCAAGTGCTTGCAAATGGCCAGCAAAGAGAATGTTTCCATCTCTTTATATTTGTCTTTGATGGCTAAGAATTAGGCACACTGTTGCCTGTGCCATTGGAGAAGCAACCACATGATCTACCTTACCGTGCCCCTTAGCTACTACAGGTCATATAGTCTCAGAGCTAGAAAACACCTTAGAAATGACTGGATCTGCTTTACAAAGGCCTAGAGAAAGTTTGACTTGCCTGAAGTTAGAAAACTTAGTCATGAGAGAGCAGGGACTAGACCCTGGATCTCCTGAGTTCAATTTCAACAGACTTCTCAGTATACCAGCCTGTTTCTCTTCTTGGATAATATTCCAGGGTACCAAGAAGCATCTTAGAATATACCTGATGCTAAAATAATATTAGTTCTGGTAGAAGTAGTAAATAGAAAATATTCCTGAAATGTTTGTAGTTGATCTAATTCTCTGGGATTCCTATTTGCTTTCATGATTTACACTTTGGACTCTCAAATTTTATTATCAAATTATTATATATTTAACTATTAAGTGGTATCTAGTCTCATGATTGAATACAGTAATGATGTTAGGTACTGAAAAGGTAGCATGATCCCTCCAGTAGCTTCATGGTAGAGCCCCTATGAATGCAAAGTCTTCAAATATAATTCATAATATAATATGGTAGTATGTGCACCTCCTTCATGATTTTCTTCTCATCACAGAACATTAAGTTTGAACACTTTTTTGCAGACACTTCCAATTTGGTATGGGCTTACAGGAACAGACAGACTAGTTCTAAATCTGTTTAGAGCAAACATACCAAATCTAAATCTTTATAAGCACACATGACTTGTAATTCAATAGGAAAACATATCTAGGTTTTGGAGTCCAAAAACGTGAGCTCATTTCCAAATTATTCAACTCTCTTAACTATAGTATTCCAAACACTAAATGGTGATGGTGATACCTTTCTTTTAGATTATATCTGGATTGAGTACATGTAAAGTGCCTGAGACGTATAGGTTCTTATTAGATGGTAGCACTTCTGATAGATTATTTCACTTAATCCCTCCAGATCCACTGCAAGGAAACATGTAAAGTGCCTGAGACGTATAGGTTCTTATTAGATGGTAGCACTTCTGATAGATTATTTCACTTAATCCCTCCAGATCCACTGCAAGGAAACTCAGAGTGAGAATTTGGGTCATTTGCTTAACACCTCCCACAGGACCAGGTCATAAAAGAGCTAGGACTGATCTGAGTTTGCCCTCTCAAATCTCAGGTAAATGTACTGCTTTTGAAACACCATAATTGGCTAGAAGGATGGGGGTAGGAAGAGGAGGTAGTGAAAGTCTATATACCTTCAACTTTGCAAATATTCAATACCATTTTTCCCCCATTCCTTTGTAATTGCAAGATAGAGTACTTTGGAAGTTTTTGGGTTCATCCAATGTGTGTCAGCTTTTCTAAATGATGCCATATTTCTGAGAAGACTGTAAGTAACTCATTCCAAGCTCGAACTACACACTCTGAAATCAGTACTGAGAAGAACTTAGTTGGTTATTGGGATACAAACTAACATCCTTCTAACATCCCATATCTTCTACCTTGCTGCCTGCTGTCTGGCTGTCAGAATGTTCTCCTTTTGCGCGGCATCCTAGAGCTGACAAGTTGGCAAGATAATCAATAGAAGGGACAGCAGATGATTATCAGGGGCACAGAAGGCAAAGGTTATCACTATGTGTTTTAACTTCCATTTAAATTTCATGGGACCTGTAAAAAAGATGGCAAGTATGAAAAAATTTTCTAGAAAATACAGAACCAATTAATCTATTAGCATATTCTATGCTAGTACATTTGAACAAGGCACCTACTCCCTTTTAGAAAAACTATGTATCCAATTCTAGCAAGCTGTATTCCTCCTTACAATGTGAAAAAAATTTTTTTCTACTATGCTGAAAATTAAATTGACCATGTGCACAAAAAAAGACAATAAAGGCCTATGGCACTAAAAACTCATTAAGATTATTTTTTCAGTAGCAGTGCACAAAATATTATAAAATAATATTAAATCCAAATATTCTTAAATAATCAAAAACTAAATGAGATGGAATAGACCCTTTCAGTACCAGAGTTATTTTTCTTACAGAAATCCTCTGTTAAAGTTATATCCATAACCAGATTTGCTGGCATAAATTGATCTAGGATATAGAGGATAATCTGTAGAACATTCGGTTGTAAGGAATATAAAGTTATGTTAGCTTTCACAAAAGATTTATGACATTCAGCATATTGTCTTAAACAGTTAAATATCACTAGAGAGTCTTTACAAATTTTTTTTCTTTGGTGTCTCTAACTCAAGTGGTAAAAGCAGCCGCAGGTATTTGGCTAGTTAAAATGCTTAGCTTGGTGAATGATTTGGGAGTGGTAATATGATTAGAAGCCAGCATTTTTTTTTCCTATTAACATTCAAAGTTTATCATTAAGGTCATCGATCTGATTTATTAAATTCCCTGATGGTAAAACCCACGGCAAATCTACCTGACATACAGTATTGGCCTTATTCTTAGGGAGTCGATTTTTGCTACTTATGAAATGATTTTTAAGTTAAGATGTCCTTCTTGCTAAAATAGAAGTACCCCTCAGCCCTGTGAGTTTAAAAATTTAGGAGTTTCTAGCTAACGTAGTTTGATGAGTGTGATTTGGAGAGATGTAAGAGGTCTAAGTGTGGAATGCAGAGAAGAAAGTTCTCTTTGGAGACTAAAGTGGATATCTGTTGTTCTGCCCATCCAGGATCCACCATTTACCTCTTGGTCATAGGCCCCAAGCCTCCCTTTTGGAGATTTCCCCTCTTCCATTGCCTCTAGTGTTAATGAAAGTACCCAGTAGGATGTCTCACCCTTCTTAGGCCAAGGCTGGGTATAAGACATTAGTCAGGATATTAGGCTGTCTTTAGAATTCAAATATTGAGAGAATGACAATGATGGTGATGATGATGATAAATGGAATGGATTCATCCCAGTGCTGGCCTGCTGAAAAGACCTGAGTTCCTGCCACTTAGGTTCCTAGTGCTACTCATATCTTTCCAAGGCTTATTTTCTCTATGTACTTTTTAGTTTCAGTTGCTACCCTAAACGTAGTTGTTGGAAGGGTATCCCATTCTTCCCAGGATATGATACCCTTACAATAAGGTTTTTCATTGAAGGTAGTCACAGGTTTTTTTTCTACTGCTAAAGAAGAGTAACAGGACATGCCACCCCAAAATTTGCTGCTTTGGTATATTGGTTATTTTGAGCTGTAGGCACTTGAAATAAAAGCCAGTAGATGCAGTGAGAGGCTTTCTCTGAACTCCCTTTATCTTCTTAAAGACAGATCCTCCAAAATGAACTCATTTGTCACAATCCCTTCCCTGGGAATTTCACCAACCAGGGAAGACTGACTCATTGCAGGATAGGAGACTAGGAGTGGACACCACACCCAGCCATACTTTGTCACAGACTATCGTACCTCCTATCTATTCTTCTAAGGGCCCATCTATCTTCCCTAAAAATCATTTACTGTCCAAGAGGCCTACATCTCCCCTCTTCTTTCCTTATTAAGATGATGTTTAAGCCTGAAATCTATGCCACCTTGAGAGTTTCTAATTTTTCCCTGGTATCTCCTATGAGGTATACATGTTAATAAACCTTTTCTCTTGCTAATCTGTCTTTTGTTATAGGGGTCTAAGCTAAGAACTCAGCAGAGTAGAGGGAAAATTATGCTTCCTCTCCTACACTAGCAATAAGGAATCCCACCCAGCACAGATATTCTTAAGGAGATGTACAAAGTGAGGGTCATTGGGAGCCTTGGAATAAGCTCTACCCAGAAAGGAGAATGGGGCACACAACGAGGAGTGTAACAACAGACAAATACAACCTTTAGCCTTGCGTAGACTAGTCAACTTTTAATAAATGTAAAGTGGCACCGGAAACTTAGACTTCTGCTTTTCACAGAGTTCAGTGCCCTCTATAAATTTACCTTTTCATTGGAAAAGTATAAGACCATTTGCAAAGTCTACTGGGGAAAATATACACTTTCTAAGAGTCCTTGAAAGCCCCAGATAAAATGAGGTTTAGCCTTCACTCAGAATCTTCCCAACTATGGAAGTCTAGTGGCAGGAAGACAAGAGGAGAAAAGACTTAATTCTTCCCAGTTTCCCGGGTCCTCCCAATGTCATTGGATTTGTATCTTTGCTGCCCTGTGGTCAGGAGAATGATCCTGTTAAAACCTTGTGACAGTTTGGATCCTGGACTTCTGATTTCACATGCCAGTAAAGTTTTAAGAAAACAGACTAACTTGGGGTTGCTACTTTTTTGTTTTACCAAATAAGGATATTAAAATAGGAAAAAATGACCAAATATTATTACCACTGATACTTAGAAGAAAGGTAAAATTAAAGACCAAAGAACAGTGCATAAATTTACACACACGTGAAAGCCTTTAGGTGAGTTTTAGGAAAAACCTAATTTACATTGTCATGATTTTCCTCAGTTTGCTATGTAAAAAACAGGCCCTGGTCCACAAAATGGCAAATAGTTACAGGCCTCTGAGGAGCACCCAGAGGCAGAGGTTAGACACCCTGTAGAGAGTTATACACACACAGATCTGGGGTTCTGCTTTCCAGGCTCACCTTTCTGGAGACCGACCACAGATATACTCATTGGTACAAGGGCTGAGCACAACTTTGTTCATGTAAACATGTAAGCACACTGAGCTGATTAGGACCTTGACACATTTTCTGTTAACAGGAACTTTTATACCCAAGGGCAAAACCAAGAGCACCTTACAATGCTCTGGGTCCCAGCTGGAAAGCCTGTGGGTACCTATCTCAGGGTTCCCTTCCTTTCCCAGCCTCCTTCCCAGACTCTGATCTCATTTCTTTTTTATGCCAGGTGTTGACCCCTTGGATCTATCCCCAGAGACCATGGTCCTACCTACCCCTTATAGACTTCTAGTCAAGTCTGTCCCATCCTTGACTTCAATCTAAGTTTCAGGAACCAAGTACACTATCCCTAGGTCTGCATTTTTCCAGGAGGAATTTGATACAATTAATTTGATCCCTGTAGGGAATGGCAGATTTTAAGCTCAATATGACCATGGTATTACCATGCGCTACCGTGTACTAATGTATGGTAGTGTAGAACAGCAAACCTTGAAATACCCGCAGATGGTCTCTGAATTCTTTTCTTAAGAGGGTCAGAAGGGAGAGAGACTGCTAGGCAATATGAGGTCAGATAGGTAACAGAGAAGGACACACCAGCAGCTTTGCATACAAGGGTAATGGCAGACACATGCTGGTTGTAGACTGCTGTAGGTCAACCCAAGGAATCATGCCCAACTAGAAAAGGGTTAATGGTAACAGAAGTGTGTGTGTGTGTGTGTATGTGTGTGTGTGTGTGTGACTGAAAACCAAACCTCTTGTTATCATTTGTTCAGGTTCATGGGTTGCCAATATTAAATGTTAATGTTAAAGTAATTAGAATTAAATAGTCCATATTATCTTAAACATGTGCTATGATCTATATCAGCCATCTTAAAGTAAATTATTCTGCAGTAATAAATTATCCCCAAATCTTTGTGACTGACAACAGCAGCAGTTTTCTGCTCATGTTACAGGTTGGCTGTGGCTCTGCTCCACCTGCCCTCACTCTAGCACTTAGACTCACGGAGCAGCCCCAATCTGGGATATTACTGGTTTCAGGGCAGAGGATAAGACAACATGGCAGAATCATATGAGCGCTCTTAAAGCTTTTGCTGAGAACTGACATGGGACACTTTCACTCACATTTCATTGGCCAAGTCACATGGCCAAACAATGTCAATGGAGTAGGGAAGTAGAATCCTCCCAAAGGAAGGGTCAGTGAATGTTTTAAGTAATAATACAATATGCCCCATGAGTACTCTATTTTATCTTTCTCATTCAATAGCTCCTGAGAAGTCTTTAAAAATCCTGTTTGTCTGGAATTAAAAATAGCACAATATATAGACCAGAGTCTTCAGAATTCCTTAAGATTTCAAGTCTTTCACAATTAAAATGCCAGTTCTTCAGTGCTCCTGTGTTCTGCAGGGGAGCCTGCTTACAAAATGGCAGACACGCTCACATGTCTGTCAGTGTTTAGAATGGATAATGCAAGCACAGCATTTCACAACAACCCTGGTGGCTGAGTTGCAAAATTATTTATGGCTTTACCATTTATGACATGCTGCTCAGTTTCCCATGAGTTGCTAGGAAAGATTCCTGATAGCTACTATGAGCCATTGAAACCTATGAGACTTCATTTATTATGGCATAATATACACATTACCTCACTTGTGTTAGACCATATGGAGAGCTCTCTGTTGAATTTGGCATAGTTACTGGGGTGAAACGGGAATGGATTCTGTTCCTTGTCCTCCTCAATTATGCTGTGTGTTGGATCAGGCAGCCAACTTCAACAGATCATCTGGGCATAGCAATCAGTCCTCAGGACAACATCACTGCCATCACCTATGCCAACAAAGAATAATAAATGTGATATCTAAGAGCGTCTGCATGGCAGGGAACAGTAAAATCTCAAGAGTAGATCAACAGGACTCCCTGCTGACACTAAGCTCCTCTTTGGTAGTTGAGGGAGAAGCGAGGCACCCATTTGTCACTCATTGTGGGGTGGCATTTGGAAGGAGAAGCAAGAAGCTCAAGAGAACCTGAAAAGCACAGCCAGTTCTAAGTCCAAATGAGCAACTAGCAACAACTCCTTAAATGGAAAGAGGTGCACCTCGGGGGGAAAGCCACAGTCTGTGATCTGCCATGCCAATTTGCCTCTTGCCTAAGAAGGGGAAGAAATGAACATTTGGACTCTGTGCACACTGAGAGAGAGAATGTTAATCCCCATACTGTAGATACAAAGGGGTCGTGGCCAATATACGGGTATTTCCGTGTACCTTTTGTAATTCTGGGGCTGGTTTATATGATACAAGGTAGAGACTTAGTGTGTTCTCTTGAATACATGACTGGAAATTTCATGGTGGGAGGCATTTCCAACTTGGAACTTGTTAAACTCTCAGGCATTTTTGTAATTGTTACGATGAATTCACCTCAAATAGAACCACCGCATTAGAACTGGTGTGAAAATTCACATGATAGCCTATGAAAGTAATCCTAATAGTTTTCTCCTTTTATAATGACAATTTTAAGAATTGTTCTACAATTTCCCTGTTTACATTACCAGTCCATCTGTCTATGATGTTTGTGAATCTGTCTCTGTTTCTCTTTCCCTCTTTGTCACACACACACACACACACACACACACACACACACTCCACTCGGTGACCTAAAAATCAAAGTAAAACTCAGCAAAGAGTAAGAAGAGTAAGCAGCATGTACTCTAAGAGACCTGCTGTATAAGCTCAATCCATCCTCGTATTTCTTTTTTTACTTGCCTCTCCTATGTTTCTCATCTTTATCAAAATGGAACATTAATAATTGAAGAGTTCCCATGGCAAGATATTATCACTGATAATGAGCTGTGGGTAAAACAGACCCCTCTCTTCCAAAGGACAAGCTCTAACTTTGCTCATGGTTGACTATTTGAAATAAAATCAAAAGATTGGTGCCCACCCCCCTCCCCCTGAAAAAAAAGTCTAATTAGTGTTCGTCTATTGGAGAGGAAGCTGAGCATGCCGCCCCACCACTGCCAAATGAAATTAAGGCCCAATTATTGATAAATGAAGAGTGGTTTGTGCTGGAGCCTGGCCTGGAGTCGCGGAAATACATCTGTCATTTGGCCTGTACAGGAGTCATTCATGTGTGACATAGCATCCTGTGCATTTATCATGCATCTGTAGATTTTTGTTTTAATTCAGTTAGCTGTCTAACTAGATTCGGTGCTGGATGCCTCGAATGGAGTCAGGATTTGGACTGACAGATGCAATTCTAGTCTGAAATGGTGTGTGACAGGACTAGCTATCCTGCATATTAATTATTATTGAAACCATTATAGGCAGTGCTTCTCCACTAATGGCCGATTCCGTTATCTGTTCCATGGCTTCTATGGTGAACAATTGCCCAGTTGCTCTAGGGCAGGTAGGAGACACACTGGATCAATGGACCATTGTTGTTAAGTGCACTTACTATTACCATGAAAATTACAATGCAAGTGCTTGAAAGGCAAGAATGAAAATGCCCCTGTCTTACCATTATGCAAATTACACATTCTATAAATGAGATAAGTGGGGGGAGAAACACTTTTCATAAATCTTAACTAGGTAAAAGAGTTTATTAAGTCCATTGTCAAAAACGAATTGAAAACAAACATTTGTTAAGTTGATAAAAAAAAAAAATGTCTGCAGGGCTATTCCCAACCTAGCTTTGCACACAAAGCTTAGTTTGGTAGCATGCTAAGGTTTAATTTAAAGTTCCTGTCGTTTTATCACTCCGTTGTATAAAATATTGAAAATAACTGTCACCTTCAAAAAGAAGCCACTAATGCAATTTTTGTCCCAAGTTCTGAGAAAATATTGTGTTAGGAGGACTTTAATAAGACCAACTCCAAGGGCAACCATTTTGCCTCTATGGTCTTCCTTCATTATTTACGTGTTTTACTTGTATCCTGGTCACATGCCCACCCTCCTTCCCTTCTGATTTCAATCATCTAATGACCTTTCGTAAGCCCTGCAAAAAACATTCCAGACACAGAGGACTGATCGAAGTAAATGTTGCTGAAATGTACAGTGTTTCTTGCCATTTGCTTATCAACCTCATGTGATATGAACTGTGTGATTATAAACTGTGTGAGTTCTGTCACAGGCGCAGCTCGAATTACACATTTCCGATTCGTAAGGAATTTGTAAAGTTGCTGAGGACTGTAATAAAGCAAAAGACAAAATGGTAATACAATGAAATGTAATATTTTCTGTTAAATAGAAAATTAATGAGAGAGGTAAAGTAATAATGATGAATTTGCATCTTTTCAAAGATTCCTATTTGTTAAAGGACATTTCATATTGGTATTTCAGGTCCAAAGAAGCTTGTGCTTTCCTAAACAATTAAAAATTTGCATCTTAGAATAAATGCTTTTTCATCTCCTGATGTTTGAAAATGAGGTGCTAAAAAAGAACTGGGCTTCAATTTAAAAGTTCAATAGCTTGATTATGATATTGGATTGCAAGATTTTCGTTGTTCAAGATCATTTTGAATAAAAGAGCAAGTTAGAAAGCAAAGATATATCTCAGCATAAATAGATCTTAAAATATGAATAGTCATAATATTCAGGAAATATAAGTAAATTTTGACTTTACAGTTTAGAAGCTATTATCATTTTTTGTGTGATTAGCTGCTCCAATTTACAATGTTTGCCTCACTGCTTTATTTCTTTCAATAGGATTTTTTTTATAAGACTCCAAAAACTTAATTATGGCTTATGCAAATATCATTTGAGGGGAAAGAGGGTAATATTAAATCTTTGAAAGCATTATTAGGTTAAATGCTAGGAAAGTCATTGTAGGTATTAAATGGCTGTCAGAGAAAAAATGGAACTGAGGTGGGAAGGCCCCTTGGAGAAGTTTCTTACACTTCTCTTAAAGCCATCTACTTGGATCAGTTTTTCCCAACACTTTAAAGAGGTGAATATTTCTCTAGAAAGCTAGAGAAAAAAAAAAAGGTTTTGCTTCTGTATTATGTACAGATTGGAAGCCAAACTAAGCCCACATGATGCTGGAACCGCTAAAAATGAATGCATAAAACATGCAGCTACTTTTTTCTGGGCGTGATGCAAAACTTCTTATTTCTTTGCTAAATCATTGAAATTTTGTCTATATTGATTGGAGTCTCCAATAGTGGGTTAACTGTCTAGAAAAATACACAGGTGAATGAGAATGCCAATCATGTTTACCTAAGCTGGCAAAATTAACATGTTTCACCTAAGAAAACATGGAGTGTCAGCCACATATCAACCACATATTTTTATTTTTATTTTTAAAGTTTATTTATTTATTTTGAGAGAGAGAGAGAGAGAGAGAGAGAGGGCATGTGCATACAAGCGGGAGAGGGGCAGAGAGAGAGGGAGGGAGAAATCCCAAGCAGGCTCCCCTCTGTCTGCGAAAGCCTGACACAGGGCTCGATCTCACAAATCGTAAGGTAATGACCTGAGTCGAAATTAAGAGTCAGACACTTAACCAACTGAGCCCTTCAACCACATATTTTTAAAGTCCCCATAGCCTACTGAGCATAGAGCTTAAGGAGTAAAGAACGCTTAGTATCATGAAATTATCAAAGGATAAAAGGAAAAATAATGGCTGAGAAGTGTAAGAGTGAAATGACAGAAAAAGAGGACAGTGGTCGCTAAGGGAGCAGGCACACAAGAGGGCAGATTGAATCACATGGTTGCATGTCATGGCTTCCCCAGCTCTGGGACTTTGGACCACTGTTCCTCTCTGAGCACTCACTAGGCTGCTGCTGCAAGAGACAAAAGAAAGTGTCAGGGAGGAAAACCTTTCCTCTACCCTCTTAGGTTATATCTGGGGGGGGGGGGGGGGGGGGGGGGGGCTGGAAATAAAACTAACAGAAACAGGTTAGTAGGAGAAAAGGCACCAAATTTTTATTAATATTTGTATGCATAGAGGGTGCCTGGGTGTCTCCGTCGGTTATGCCTCTGACTCTTGGTTTCAGCTCAGGTCATGATCTCATAGTTCATGAGTTTGTGCCCTGCATCGGGCTCTGCGCCGACAAGACAGAGCCTGCTCGCGGTTGCCTCTCTCTCTGCCCCTCCCTCACGCTCTCTCCCTCAAAATAAATAAATAAACTAAAAAAAAAAGCCAAATAATTTTTAAAAATGTATATGCATGGGAGTTCACTATGAAGAAGCGAAACCGTGCATAGTGATTAGACTCAGGGGCTTATGTACCCTCCTTTGAAAGGCCTGGGGGTTTAGGTTCGAGGGACAAGCAACTGTGGGGAAAGGACTAGGAAAAGATCTAGAGGAGTTAACGGAGAGTAAGGGCTGTAGTTTAGTGAAGTCTGTTTCCGCAAACTCATCTTGGTGTTGGCGCCCCATTGTCAGTGATGAGTCTCTCTTCTCTCTTTGGTGCTTGGGGTATGGGGCGTTGTCCTCAAAGGGAAATGTGCACCCTACTTGTACACAGGTAAGGGGAAGGCAGAGAATTGTTCTGCAATTGCCTTCAGCTCAAAATGATCTTTATGCCGAAGTGGCATAATTTGGGGTGGCATATTCTGATCTCCTTCAAAGGATAATATTGTGTTTCCAAAAATAATGGATAGATACCTTCATTAAATAGGCTGGCTTTTATTCTAAGATTTCCTTTCCTCATTTTCAGCTTTTAAAATAACCTTTCTTTCATGAAAAGATGTTTGTAACCGGTGGCATTTTTCCCCTCTCTTGCCTTTACTTGGCAAATTAAAACCTTCATGACTCAGTGTCATTCTGTCAAATTTTTCTTCTTTATTTTTTCCTTCAGCGGCCCACGGTTTCTCAAACACTTGGAAACACTGTCTCTAGAGGAAATATTAACAATGGCCACCCTTTATTGAGCCCCTGCTATGCCTCAAAGAGTATTCAGGGAGATACACATATCTTCTAACACTATCACTAGTCCTAAGAGGTAGACAGGATCGTTCTTGAATAAACAAGGAAAGCCAGGCTGATGAGTGAAGCTGCTTGCCCAGTGTGGCACGACTATTGGGTGACCTTCTCTCTATCATTTAAACAGGACACTCTTTAAAGTCCGGTTATACCAGGGCATCAAGTATAAATGGGGTCTTTCCGGGACAACCTAGTGCACGGGGTCACCCCGCAGAACTTCTTCATAGGCTAGGATTTAAATCAACTTGTATCTAAAGCCCACGCGTGTTCTCGTTGCCGTATGAAGGTGCCTCTGAAAGTTTTACAAAAATCAACATATCGATTTTGGAGGAATTGAGTTCACCAAGCTGTATGACAGGAGGGTACACAAAACGATAATTCATTCAGCCTTCTATTTAGGATTATTTGTATCTTAGGACATCTGCCTCCAGTGGTGATTTTACAAGTGGTTTGAGAATCCGAGGAGACTCTGTGTAGCCTGAACACGGCCTGTGCAGAACCACGCTAGTGCCGGCTCTCCAGAGAGGAATACATTTTCCCCGCATGGACGTGAAATTACTCTAGCAGTGTGTGGACTCTGACCTCAGCTAATGTCCTTCAGCGGGACAAAGGTACGGATAGATCCCCGGGTTGTCGTTTACCGCAGCCCATCAAGGCACCCCCCCCACCCAGGCCAGAGGTGGTTCTGGGGCTGGTCGAACCTAACCCTATGGGAAGGAGATGGGCGTTTGCCAGTTATTTGCCTTGAAAGGAGAGCCCGACCATATACAGTAGTCGAAGCTGTATGTTCAACTTTCCCTCCGTTATCTGAGAAATTGCAGGCGAGAGCCGCATGTCTGGGACAGATCAGGATGATGCGGGACCGGAGTCCAGCTCCACTGGGTCAGAACAACGCAGCCTCACTCTCTGTGGCCCCCGCCGGCGTCCTGAAAGAGTGCGCTTAAACTTGGAGGTCGGCTCCCGGCTCTCCCACCTGCACTGTGACCTGTACCTTTTTAATATTTTAGAGAAAAGATCTCCCCTTGCGAGAAAGTGCTTTCTGTGTGTGAAAGAATATGTAAAACAGCACCAGGTGAAGAACGACTTTTTCACCCAGTCTAGAAACCGTCACAAAGAGACAAATTTTGCTGCTTTTGCTTCGTGTGTGAATTTTTTTTTTCCACACAGCGCTATTCATTGCGTGAGACAATGGGGCCAGTGTTGGCCCGCAAAGAATAGTGCTATTCATGCACCCCGTACCCTGCACAGTGCCTACACTTGTTAGTCTTGGCTGCCCTGCGCTGCTGGCTGCTGGCAAGAAAATCGGGTCTATGTTGTTGGACGGAGCAGGGCAGATCAGAGAATGAACGCTGGCAGCCAGATTCCCAGATAACCTCGGCTCCTCTAGAAAACTCTTGTTGACATAAGCCTGTGCTTTCAGGGGTGTCTGGAATTCTAAGAACTTGGGCCAGGTGTGCGGGCAGGTGCTGGTGCTTCCGTTCTAGCCTCCCCACCCCCCTGCTGCGATTAAGCGCGGCCACAGTAGAGATTAAATGCCTGGTCTAGGGATGAGACAATGAGGTTTCAATTCTGGCTCCGGAGCTGCCTGACGGTAGGAACTTGGACGAGTCTCTTAACTTCTCTGAATCTCCATCCCTTCATCTGCAGCAAGGGGTATCTATGCCACCTACTTCATGAGGTGCTATGAAACTCAAGGACTTAGTATTGTGTTATGAGTAGCAGGGGGAAAAAGGTAGCTCTTATTGTCATTAGCAAACGGCTGATGTCTTGATTTTTGTCATTAATGAAAGACTGGTTTAGGCAATCTCTGGGCACAGAGTTAACGGCCGTGAAATCATGGGTAACATCGCTGGAGTGATGGGTGGATGGGGAGGGGAGAGAGAAGACAATGGCGGGACACTGTTCATAGTACCAGAGTGGGAGCATGTTTTGCACAGGGAAGAAAATGCCCTCTGACAGAGGCCGCTCCATTTCTCTCAAGGACAGAAGAGAAGGCTGATTTGCTTTCATATGGTGTCATCCCCGAATGGTGGCTCCGTTAATGTATGCCGGAGATGGTCTTGCCGTTCTCTGCTTTATCTCTTCAACTTCGAGTGAGTGCAGCACAAAACCTGGACCCACTCCTTAACGTTCTTTTTCTTAAGGGAGATTAAATCTTATAGCTCTTGTTTGACATCTGTCGGGGAGCAAACCGCTAAATGTAGGCAACCTTGTGGAAAACTTCGAGACTGGTAGATTCTGAGATCGCCAAGGGCAAGAAGTCTGCTTCTCCTTTTCTAGAATTACCCCTGTGCAGAGCCCAGAGGACTGCCAGAACTGAAACGTGTCATCAAGATTAGTGTAGCAAAGCAGGTAAAGTCTGAGATGGATGGAGGGCTGGAAAGAGACGGTCTTTCAAGTTCATTCCAACCCAAGATGTTGTGTTTTTTGAAGTTTTCCTCTCAATAAACATTCTTTAACTATGTTGTGTCTCCTGTGAAGCTGCCACCATGAAAGCTGTACATATTTGGCACCAATTTGCTTGGCACGGCTTATATACCCGTACACTTGTTATGGTATCAGTACCTTAGATTCTGTTAATGTACTATACGAAGCATAAAGAATACTAATCACAAGGGCAATTTTCTATGTTGTGTATATTACAGAGTAAAGATAATGTATTCTTGGTGCTTTTACATCTTAACCAGTAGTCCTATGAACAGCAGATTTCACTTGGTGTAATCACATAATTAGAAGACATCATTGCGGTTCATAAATGGAATTAATTAAAATTTTAATTAGATTTTCAAAAGATAATTTAATAAAAGTAGGATTGATTAGAAAATCATCAATGAATTTACAGATTCATTTAAGACATTTATCTCTGTCACTTCTAGATTTCGTTGAAATCTGTTAAAAGTTATAGTAGGTGTGTCCAGAGTAACATTTAAGTAGTCACCGTATTGTTTCAAGAGGCAAATAGTTTCTAAGATGTGTCTTGTTATCTTTCATTGAATAGTGACCTTTACCAGTCAGCTCCATTGAACATAATCCTGAAACAAATTCACAAAAAGACGTGAACCATCCATGTTCGTTCTGAAGCCAAATTGTTGTTTATTTGGCTAATGACATTTTTTTGAAAACATAAGTAAGGATTCCAGAAAAAGTATATGACTGGGGCAATTTTACTGATGGCCTAATTGAGTGGCAGTCGTGCCATTGACATAGAACAATCACAAATTCTGTGAGAAGATGGACAATAGATCTAAAATTTGTAAAAACATTAAAGCACTGGCTCCAGCACTGGTCAGAAAGCAGGAGATGTAATATACATCCTAGATCTGCTGCTTTTAAAGTATGGTTAGTAGTATTTATATTAGATATGCTTTAACTACAATAGCAAAACGGGCAGTTTTTCATTGTGTTTTGATGGTTTTTATCTATCAATGAAAATGATGTCAAAGAGGGCCTGAAAGTTTTGCGTTCATGTGTTCATTCAATCAACAGGAAGCTAGTCTCTCTATTAAAGAGTTGGCTACAGAGTCATAAAATAGAGTGATATAGTCAGCAAACCTACCCACTCTACCCTCAAAGTAAATCCAGAATCCTTTCACTTCCCACCACCTCTGATGTGGCTGTTCTACTGAAACCACGATCCTTTTTCTACTTAAACAATTGCATTAGCTTCCTGATTAGCCTCCCTGTTTCCACCTGTTACAACAAAGCCATCGGCTGTAGTCTTCGGAAACATAAGCAAGATCATTCAGAACCTTCCAGTGGCATCAAACCTCACTCATAATAATGCCCCAAGTCTTTCCAGTGACCTGAAACTCTATGCTGTCCTGCTGGCTTCTTCTCAGACCCCATCGCCCAGTCTCCCCTGTCAGCCACTTCTCTCCAAACACAAAGCATGCATCACTGAAGGTACCTCCATGGCTTGTTCCCTCTTCTCCCTCAGCTCTCTGGCGGGGTCAGCAGCCCACTCTGTCTCTTTCAGATGCTCATCCTTGTATCCTTTACCATCTCCTCACCAGGCTATATGGCTATATTTTTTCTGCCTTGCCTCTATCATCAGTTGTATGTATCATTCACACTGGATATTTCTTCATTTTCTGTCTCTGCCTGTCCCTGGAAAGGCAAATCCTGAGAAATAATTCCAGTAAAGCATGGTGGGTGGTTATGATAGGACAAGTAGAGAGCAGGGGAAATAGCAAGAAGAACTTAGTGATTTTCTTAAAGGAGGTCTATTAGTTGAAGCTTGAAGGATAAATAGAAGAAGCCAGGCAAAGAGTCCAAGGAAGGGGCAGTAATGTCTTTATTCTATTTATTTAGTTAGTTAATTTAATTCTAGCCATGTCTTCTTGTCCTTGTCGTTTTAATTCTTGGGGATGTGACATCAGCTTCTGGCAATAATTTAGATTAGATAATCTGAAGAAGTTCTTGTCCAATATTTAGTTTCACCTTCTTTTTATATCCTACCAAGTTACTCAGAAAGATAGACAAAATATTTATAAACATGTTTCTAAAACACAGCTGAGTCCTTAAAGAAGTCAGGAGAGTGATAGAATTCTCAGTCCAAAAAAAAGGTACTAAAGAAGTGAGCTTGTGCCGTTGTCCTGGGGTGGGGGAACCTGCTGGTGAGTGGCCCACCCATGATTATGGAACCTGGAGGAGATGATCCACGATGAATGGGAGCTAGCAGACACATAAACCAAAGGATTAAACCCAAAGAACTTCAAGTAATAGATTATTAGAAGGAGACTCTAAAATAACATGCTAAAAATAATTAAGGAAAGAAATGAACATGTCAGAAAAACAAAACAGCATGAGTAAGGAATGGCAAGCTTTGAAAAAAATTAACTTGAATTTATAAAGTTGAAACATGTAAACACTGAAGTGAAAAACACACCAGGTAGTTTAACCAAGACATTGCTAAAATATAGCACAGAAAGATGGAGACAAAGAAAATGTTTAAAGGAGGTTTAGACACACTGAGGAGACAGTCTTCTAATGAGAGTGCCAGAAGGAGAGAATCAAAATGGCCAGAGGAAGCAGGTGAAGCGATAAGGCCCAGTATCTTGCAGATTTGATAGAAGGTTTGAAACCTCGGGGTCAGGGGGCCCAGTGGAATTAGACAAATACATGGACACATCTTATAGAAATGCAGAAGACTAACAAAAAGTCTTAAGGGTGATATAACTATGTGGGTTTATATAAAAAACGATACTTGTGTAAAACAACAACAATAATCGTGAATAATTTCATAGGAGAGAAAAATAAGGTGAAACTAACTATTGGAAAAATTAGCACATAAGGTGGGATGGGGTGATCAGAGGTCCACACTTTGGTAAGGCTCTAGCGATATCAGAGCAGAATAGAAGGATCAGTTAACTTTAGACTCTATTAGGTCAGGACCCATGTTAAAAATTTAAGAATAATAAGTAAAATAATAGAAAGAGAATATATATCTTCCAAACCAGTAGAGGGAAATGTGAGAGTAAGGGAAACTGAGTCACCCCCCAAAAAAAGAAAAAAAAAGAATCTTGGACCAAACATGGTAAGAAAGCAAAACTAAGATGGAAAAAGTGGAAATACCTGTGCAATTATAATAAATCCAAATTGACTAAAATGATACCAGCAGTGGTAGCAAAAATATATCTCATCTGTAAAATTAGGATGCCAGCGAGATTGAACAGTCATCTAATGTATACATTAGAAGGTCCCTGGGCGCCTGGGTGACTCAGTGGGTTGAGTGTCCGACTTTGGCTCAGATCATGATCTCGCGGTCTATGGGTTCAAACCCCGTGTTGGGCTCCATGCAGACAGCTCAGAGCCTGGAGCCTGCTTCGGATTCTGTGTCTCCCTCTCTCTCTTCCCCTCCCCCGCTCATGCTCTGTCTCTCTCTCTCTGTCTCTGTCAAAAATAAAAATAACATTAAAAAAATTAGAAGGTCCCTGCCAGCTGTAACATCTGTGATTATATATAATAGATGTACCGATGTAGATATTATAGAAATATAATAGACACATAGATATAGATGTTTCCATAGATACAGAGACACAATAGATACATAGATATAGATATTTATATATTTTACATATGTTTATATCTATCTACCTATCTATTCATCTATTTATATATTTCACTTTAAGCAAGCACTGGATTCCATCATTTCCCAGTGTGGGAAATAAATGTGGCCTAAGGGTATGGGTCTACAGAAAGGCAAATCAACCCAGTGGTGATGTGGTCTAGCAAAGGAGAGGGTGCTCAGTGAAAAATCCAGGGCATGAGGCAATGACCAGCAGCACAGCATATTAGGGCTGCAACTGTCAAGAACATAGGGAGATGACTCAAAATCAAAGCAATAAAATAAACAAACAAATAGAGAAATAATTGAATAAGTGCCTATAGAAGAGGCAGGAGTTTCAACTTCAGAAGAGCCTTGGGTAAGAAAAAGCATAAACGGTGCCCTATATCTCTCCAATCTGGAGATGTCTTGGAAATACTTTGAAATCTGTTCCCCCAGGTTTGTTTTTCTTCTCCATCACACCTCACAAGGAACACAGAGAGTGATGTCCTGTCACTTTGATGCGTCTCTCTACTCAAATGGCAGAAACCAACCAGGTGAGTTGTCATAACTTTAGATGAGGCTAGGATAAAAATACACCTTGGAGAGCTTGCTTTCTGATGACAGACTGAGAGTAGCTCTTTTTGATTTGAGTGATTTGGAGCTTAAATTCAGTGCCAACCCACATGAGTGTCTCAGGACGCAGGGTTAGGAAAGAGATTATACCAGGAGTATAAGGTCTTTTATCTGTCTTCCCTTAGAATTGTCTTTGATTGATGGATGGGTGACTCTGTCCAGCATCCCAATTTAAAATTGTAAGTGAAAACAAACGGTTGATCTTTTAAATTCAGTGTTCACTTCTAGATTTACCTTTAAAAGCAGTTCAACCACGGCAGGGTTAAGCATCCTAATTAATTACACCGTCTGAGACTGCAGCTATTCTGTGCATCCAATTTAATCATTTTGTTCCATGAAAAGCAAAAACCCCTTCCCTGTGGTTTCAAAACAACAACTATAAAATCCCTAATCCTAAATCCCAAGTCTTGGTCTTCAACTGGAGTAATTTGTATCAACCAGTTCATAGGGTGGATCTCCCAAGTTGCACAAAGAGGGATTCCAACCAGCAATGGAGACATGCATTGAGACAACCAGCCAGAAACGTAAAGACACCCCCATCATGGCTGCAAAGGGGGTCATACTGAAGTGAGCACCCACTGTGCTGAGGGTGCTTGTGACTATTAGCCAAGTGGAGAGGATGGCTTTTCTTCACCTTTTGTGGTGTCTATTGGTAATAATGACCTTGAGCTCATCACAGTTCTTGGCTGTTCATGGCTGGCATTTGTTGTGTTCTGCTCCGGTGATACCCTTGCCTGGTTTTGTAAATGTTTTGAAAATTCTTCCCTGGATCACAGGGTATCAATGCAATACACTTGTTTGCTAGTTTTTAATTTTTAACAAGGCAGCTATTTCAGCCTTATTTATAGCCTTGTCTCACTCTAAGACCAAAGAGTGAGTCTATGGGATTGATTCTAAAGTAGACATGAGTGACTTAAAGTCATTTCTTTCTGCAGTTATGAAACCTTTTAATTTTTAGTGGAGTCTAACGTATTGTTCTGATCTCATTCTTACCTCGGAATAAATGATTTCCCTGGAGACCTTCAGTCTCCAATGACAGTAATCTTGCTCAACATTTCACCATATATGTACAATCACATCTGAATCCCAGCTTAGATTCAAGTGAAGACTTCAAAGCACTAATAAAAATATTCACAAGTGCCTACTCTATGCTGGACACTTGACATTTCGTGTAATCCTCACACAACCACGTTTTTAGAAGAAATCACAGAATGCTCAGATTCAAAATCAGATTCAAGGACCCAGAGGTCCAAGCACTGTCTTTACACTTTGTAGACAGTCTCTTCTTCCTGGAGGAGGCTCTCGAAGGATTAGGAAGCAGAGAGATATTAAGACCATATCTTGCATGCTTCCTGAAATATCTTTGTGTCTTGGAGCAGTAGGTTGAACACTGACACTTCTGGTCATGGAACTCTTCCAGAAGCTTGGGAGCTTTTGGATTCTTGGGGTTATTGGACACTGAGAGGTGACAGGATGGGTTCAGGGTTGAAACACTATGGCTAACTGCTTTGGGCTTGCTTCAGGAGGTAGAACTTCATGGAGGAAAGTTGAATCCAAACCACCCAACGCTCATTTTTTTCCTGTATTTTCATTTTGTCCATCTTTAATCTATTTTTACATAGCTCTCAGAGTTACTCTTTTTATTTTTTTTTTATTTTTTTTTTAAATTTTTTTTAAAAAAAAATTTTTTTTTTCAATGTTTATTTATTTTTGGGACAGAGAGAGACAGAGCATGAACGGGGGAGGGGCAGAGAGAGAGGGAGACACAGAATCGGAAGCAGGCTCCAGGCTCCGAGCCATCAGCCCAGAGCCTGACGCGGGGCTCGAACTCCCGGACCGCGAGATCGTGACCTGGCTGAAGGCGGACGCTTAACCAACTGCGCCACCCAGGCGCCCCTGGAGTTACTCTTTTTAAAAACAAAGCTAATTGTGTAATTTTCCTGCTTAAAATTTTTAAATAACTTCTTATTGGACTAATATAAAATAAACCATATTAACATGAATAGTTCAGTGGCATCCAGTACATTCACAATGCTGTACAACCATCACCTCCTTCCAGTTCCGAAGCTCTTTCATTTCCTAAAAGGAAACCCCATATGCAATGAACAGTCACTCTACTCAGCCCCTGGCAACCACTAATCCTAATCTGTGCTCTGTCTCCACAGATTTACCTATTCTAGATATTTCGTATAAACGGAAGCACACACTATGTAACCTTTTGTATCTGGCTTCTTTCACTTAACAATGTTTGCAAGGTTTGTCCACATCATAGCATGTATCAGCACTTCATTCCTTGGTATGGCTGAATAACATTCTGTGGTGTAGATATCAAAATCATATATGGATTTTGTTTAGCCCTTTATCCCTTGATGGACAATTAGCTTGCTTCCACCTTTTGGCTATTATGTACCTTCTGTCTTTATCCATTCTACTCTTTCCCATTCTAACTGGGAGCTACCTCAGTGAGCAAAATTCTGGAGTCTGGGAGGTGATGAATGCTATCTCTGAACAGACCTCAAGTTCTTTCTGAAACTCGAGAGCTTAGCAAGGTTTCCAGGGTGATTACCTTTCTGTAAAAGCCAAACGAAAGACTGGGGGGTTCAGGAATAACTTCAGTGTGTGCTTGGTTCTTGTCTGTTTCTATGCTACTGACACTGGTTCTTATCCATTCCTATGCTACTGCACAAGAGTCCTAGGAGGTGACGTGGATGTTACCATTCATTTCATAGAATTTTCCTCTAGGGAGTGAGGCTAAGTTTGTGGATGGTCAGTTAAACCTGGCTTGAGGGGCCATGTTGCACTGTCATATATATAAATGTTTTATTCTGGAAAATTTCAAACATGCATAAAAATAGAAAGGCTACTTTAACGTATTTCTACATCCCTGTCACCTAGCTTCAACAATTAATGTCAGTGGCTCTCATTTGATTTATTTATTCCCCTACCATCACTTTTTTTTAAAATTGCTTATTGGTTTCTTAGTTGCTCCTTTTTATTTATTTGTTGCTGAGGTATTTTACAGCTAATTCTAGACATAATATCGTTTCTCTTGGACACGTTTCAGTAGGCATATCTAACGTTTCTTTTTTTTTTAACATAACTACAGTATTATCAGCACCCCCCAACCCAATAATTCCTCAATATCATCATTTTGTGCTCAGTTTTTCCTACTTGTCTCAATTATGCCTCTTCTGTACTTGTTTTATTCAATTCAGAATCCAAACAAATTTCTGTGAATTTCTCATATGGTTAATACGTTCTTTTATCTCTTTCGATGAGTAGTTATTTCCCTTCTTTGGTGCGTTCATTATAGAAATTGAGAATTGGGTGCTTTGTCTTGAAGAACTGTTGAATTTGGCCGGGTATGTCTTTCTGGTGTCCTTTAATGTGTTTCTCCATCTCCCACAAGTAGCTGGAGGTAGAGGTTTGGTTACATTGAGTCTATTTGCATACATATCTGCATATTGAACAATGTACCCTATTTTCCTTAATATTAAAACTGATCAATAGTTCCATGTTGTACTAGGCTGAAAAATTGTCTCCTAAAAGATATCTATCTCTTAATCCCTGGAACCTATGAATGTTATCTTATGTGGCACAAAAGAAGAGAGGGGTTCTTTGCAGCTATGACTCCATTAAGGTTCTTGACATAGGCATATTATCCTGGATTATCTACTTGGGATCCAAATGCAATCAGTGTGTTTTTGCTAGAGGGAAAAAGAGGTTAGAGTTCACACACACACACACACACACACACACACGCACACACACGGAGGAGGAGGAAGCAATGTAACCAAAGAGGCAGAGATTAAAGTGACACAGCCACAAACCAGGGATTCCAGCAATCACCAAAAAAAAAAAAAAAAAAAAAAAAAGAAGAAGAAGAAGAAGAAGAGGAGGAGGAGGCAAGGAACAAATTCTCCCCTAGAGCTTCCAGAGAGAGCATAGCACTGCCAACACCTTAATTTCCACTCCATGAAGCTGATATTGGGCTTTTGGCCTCCAGAACAGTGTTGTTTTAAACCACCAAGTTTGTGGTCATTTATTACAGCAGCCTTACAAAACTAATACTAATAAATGTGATCTGCCTGATCCATTTGTTCTAAAGTTCCCCCTCAATTTTTCCAATAATAAATTTTAGCTGCCACCAATTATGTTGCCTAGATCCATTGTTTCATTAAGGAGTGGAAAATAGCAATTTTATAATTCTGTCATTTTCTTCTCCATTTTGTACACATGATTCTTTAATATAAAGAAGAACTGTTTTCCTCGTCAAGTATTTGATTCGCCTGAATTCTAGTCCAAGTAAGGAAAAATAGGGGAGAACACTATGAACTCAGGTTTTCATACATTTGGTAAGTTTCAATTCATTGCACTCATTATTATTTATGATCCTCAAACCGTCCCATCTTTAAGTCATGGGAACCCTTTCAAGCTTTATGAAAAGCCAAAATAAAGTAACCCTAGCAACCAAGTAAAGAGGGGGTACCCCAATTGGAAGAGTAACAACTAGCAATGCAACACTGACCTCCATCCTGGTCTCCTTTGTGTGGGTCACACACACACACACACACACACACGCACACACACACACTCAAAAAATTATTTTCAGAACATTGGCAAAAATGAAGAACTGTGAAGACACTTAATAAATCTGACATCTCCATCTCTTAATATAGTAGCACTTAACCCTTGCTTCCCTGTAGGACCACCTGGGGGGCTTCTGAAAAATACTCCTGCTTGGTCTCTAACCCCAGAGGTGCTGATTCCTTCTCCTGGGGAGGGAAGGGTATTTATGTTCTTTAAAATCTCCCCAAGTGACACTAATGTATAACCAGGACTGAGAACTGCTGTCTAATGTATCTATCATACTTCTGAGATGGGTTTAAAAAAAAAATAAGCCCTCATTTTCTGCCTTCTGCAGCTAAGAATCTCTAATGTTGGGCACGCAGGTTGAAAGGCTGCTTATCATCAATGTGTTTTCATGCCTTCCGATCCAAGGAAGATTCTGTCATTAATGACACCAGAACTGAATTTAAAAAGCAAAAATTACCATCCTACCCTAATGCTAATGCCTCTGTTTGATATTTTAAGTCCATATTCCGCCTTTCTTTCTTGGCTTCACCTTCCTTCTCCAGACTTACCACCTTATGACATTTTCTACAGGGAACCCTCCTTCAGTAGGTCGTATGTGGGGGCTGTGTCCTGTTCACCTCTGTAGTCTTCCTTTTCCATCAGGAGCAGAGATTGAAACATAATTGACATTTAGTAAAGTTTTGATTGGTGCCAGAAAATTACCAGGATAATTTTGTTTTCTCTTTTGCATCCCCTCTCCCTGCAATCCTATGGGATTCTATTGGATAAATGAAGAATTCTTGAAATCTCCATGCTCCTTGTCTATATACGATACAGATAATTGTTCATTTTGTTTCAATTTATGCAGTAAGGAACTCTGGGTAAAAGATTACAAATTTTACAAAGATACATGAAATTTAACATGCATCTCAATTTTTTAAAAGTTTCAAAGGTAAACAGGTGTTTGAAAACATACTGTCATGAAGCACCAACCTGGCAGAAAACCTGTAGCATTTATAATGAGAACACAATCCGATTGAATTTGTAATTAGCACTTTTGAAATATGCTCATTATTATTGTTATTATTAGCCACGAAGCTATGCAGCTTTGGCTCACACCCATTGGAATTTTAGGGTGTGAATCTAGCCGAAAGCAGTCAGTATAGAACCCAATAAAAGAAATATGTTGCAGTTTTTATAGAAGTAATTTTAAGTTAAATATCCAAGCAGGACCATCAATTAGGTAGAAATTATTTACTATTCTGGATCAAAGAAAATGTTCACCTTTGAAGATGCAGATCTTTATGAATAATATCCTAATGGTTTGAGGAAAATGAATACATTCATGAATGGGATGCATTTGGGAAGTAATCATGAAAAAAAGGAATAATCATGGTTGAAGAGATGTATCCCAATGGAGCAGAGAGAATTTCAGAATTTAGGAATCTGTCTTCAATGAGCTTCCAGAGGAAGATACATATCCAAATACTATTAAAAGAGTTGTGACCAACTTATTCCTGATGGCTCTCATAGAAAAAGTGGCTGGACACCCAACAAGCTTGCAGTTTACTTCATTAACAGTTATTGATTAACCACAATGTACTGCATTTGATGCTATTAGAGAAATATTAATGATCTATTAAATGGGATACATTTGAATGGAAGGGACCTTGGGGACAATCATCAATGAGTCAAAGCAGTGATCATGAGCTCAATACAATGGCTACGGGAGATGCCAAGGAAAGTAATCGGGTAAGGGCCAGGTTAGTCAGAAAGGGAAGATTTCTGAAGAATATTCATTTTGATTCAGATTCTAAATGACACTTTGGCCTGATTGGTGGGAAAGTTAGGAGATGCCTTTCTAATAAGGTGACTGATTTGGGTTTGGTGTCATTTCAGCCTTGTGGAGAGATAGCCAACATACTGATTTGATTAGAACAGAAGAACTTACCTGATGCTCAGTAAATATTTGAGAATCAATGACTTTTACCTTCCTGTTTTCCCAGGAGGATATACAGGCAACCATTAAGGGGATATGATGGAACACTTTACAATGATTTAATTCAATTATAGACAAGGTACGCCCATTTGGTTCAGTCCTTCATGAACTTTATGTCAATCCAACTCTGTTCATGTGTATTATCTGTTTGACTATGACTTTGTATGATTGCTGGTTTGGGCAGCATGTACAGAACACATAATAAATTTACCTGGATGATAATAATTGTAGATATTGAGACCACAATGTAATTTTCAAAGAAAACAAAATAAACATATACGGAGGCCACCTTGCCTCTCAGGTTATCTCTTACTTCAGTCTTGGGGTGGGCTCTTGGCTGCAATATTCTGCAGAGTGATCCTGTCCCTCACCCCAACCCACAATATTGCTCCTTTTTTTTTCTCAGTAAGCAGTTATTGAATGCCTTCTATTTGCCAAGAACATTCCTAGAAAAAAACATGGAAGTCTCAAGGATCTGTTTTAAGAGGCGAGTCAATGGAGCAAAGAGATAGCTACAAAACAGTGTGATGATTTCAGCAAATGACGTGCAAGAGCAGACCACTCCCCAGAGATTCTGATTTTATGGGTCTGATGCGGGATAGGAAACTAATATTTAAGCCCCACTCCAGGTAATCCTAATGTGTAGGCAGGAGAATCACTGTGGTTCTCAAGTTGTGGTCTTTGGACCAGCAGCATCAGTATCTCTTAGTGTCTTATTAGAAATGCAAATTTTCAGACCCTGCCCCAGACGTAATGAATAAGAACCTCTGGCAGAGGGGGTGAGAGGCAATGATACGTTTTAAGAAGTCTTGCAGGTGATTACCATACATACCCCAGTTTGAGAACTACTGAGCTAGAGGAATACAGATTGACTCTGTGTCAAGATTTTGGGGAACTCTTCTAGCACCTCTCTCACCCCTTTTCCTCTAGTGAACCCTTGTCATGTTCTTTACTACTCCAATAGTCTCTTCTGAGTATACTCTATTAACCAATTTCTTGTTTTTCTTTCTTTCTTTTTTTTTTTTTTTCATACCTTATATGTTTAGGGCTCTGAGGATGACAGCTTAATTCAACCTCAATTCAACAACTGCCCGTGTGTGAACCCAACCTTGTCATAGACAACATATGGGATTTTTAAAAAGTATATGGCATTATTCTTGAAAGAGTCATGAGTCAGAAACCACAGCATTACCACAGACAATATGCTGCTTGCATAGGCACTGCATGCTTCAGGAGGTCAAGGGAATATTGGGAATTATATGGGGAACATGGAAGGAACAATCCTAGAAAGCTTCATGGACCAGGGCAGACTTGAGCTGAACTTTGATACAAGAGTAGAATTTGGATCAGAGGGAGGGCAGAGGGAATGTTCAGAGCAAAGAAGCTCTTTGCAAAGACATTAGTACCAGCAAAGACATTAGCCTGACCAAATGCAGAGCTGAGAGGCACATCAACCTTCCCTCCCTACTGAGCACTCTGAAATATCTGGTCTCTCAACTGACACCACAAAATACAAGTCAAAAAGGCAAATTTTAATTTTCTTTAATGGAAATCTGAGTTCAGGCAAATTGGCTTTCAATGGTTAGCTGAGCTAGCTACTTTACCTTGTAAGAGCCACAATAGGAGAGGCTGGGAATCAAGCTGAGTTGGCTTAAAACCACGTACTAGATGTGAGGCTTCACCTCTCTGAGCTTTAGTTTCCTCCTCTAGACAGTAGGGACAGTGAATTTTCCCTAGGACATTTCCAACTTTGAAATAAGTTCACAAGTGTTAGATGGCAAGCACCATGGTAAGATAGCTCCTGGTAGATCCCTGGGCATTATGGTCCTTCTTGGCCTTCTTTGACCTAATGAGGATCATTATTAGCTCAAATGATTGGCTCAGGAGGGCTACACCGGTGGTTAAGAGTGAAAGCTGTGAATTCAGAGGACTGGGCTGGATCCGAGCCTACCACCAAAACACTGTGTAACCTTGGCCACAGAATGGAGCCCCTGGAAATATCAATATAGCCTCTTCCTATAATCTGGAATAATGATATTCCATACCTCATGGGATTATTGTGAAAGTTCAATGAGATAATGCTGGTAAAATGGCCAGCATAGTGGCCAGTACACAAGGAGGTTAGCAACTGTGAAGGAGGAAAGGGCTGTCTGTTCACGGGAGAGGGTGCCGGTGGAGACAGATGATCTTCAGAGCGCTTTCCTGCCCCTCTAGGAAGGAAAGACGCATATTGGGGGGCAGGTCACCTTCTTCCCCTCTGCTTTCTTAACCCCTTTCGAGGCACCTCACCCTCGGACCTCCCACTCATCACTCTGCAGTCTTTTTTTCAGACCAGCAGTCAATGATTGAATGAAGTGTAGCTATGCCGCTCAGGGTCCACAATGGCTGACCCGGGAATATCTTTTTCAGTAAAATTAATACTTGCAGAGGGTCCAGGCCTGCCTGCAAGCCACTACTTAAATTTTCTTTCTAATACCCAGGTATGTGAAAAATGGTCAGGTGTCAAAAGACAAATGTTCTCATCCCCAGTGTGCTCACTCTGTCCACTCATACCCAAACCTCTCCCACAATTCCAATCCTCATTTCCACTACAGCCACATGGAAAAATCCCATCCAGGGGTAACATTTTATAGCTGATTTACAAATCCCTTAAAAGTGCCAAATTTAGCTCTGACATTCTTCCTTATGTACCGTAAAAATAAATGCATTGAGAAGCCTTTGGGGTCCTTGCTCTGCTGAAGCACTTCCTTTTTATATTTTTTGCTTCTCATTTTACCTCTTATTACTTCACATGAAGCTGCAGCTCTTGGGAGGACCGCACACCCACCGTAAACCCCTATTATTGATCATGTACTTACATGGTTGGCAGCGTTTTATGTAAGAGGAATAAATGATATAGTTGTTTCTATCCATTAAACTATACTGTTATCAAGGGATTGAAAAACTGCCCTGAACATGGCAATTATTTTGGAGGTTCATGTTTAAATATAATTGCCTAGTAATCTTTTATTTACTATGTGGTGGCAAAGTATAGCTGGCTTCGTGTTTGCACCTTGTAAAATGTAAGGATGGTTAGCATATTCAATTCTCTGTCGTCTCTCTGCTCTCCCCAGCCTTTCTCTTTTTCCCTGATGCTCCACCCCCAGGCATTTTGATATGTGGCTTCTAGAGACTTCCCAAGTGCTGTAATTTTTTTCGTATCAACTCATCCTTGGAGATCAGTAACTTCCTACTTAGTATGATGTGGGGCTTCCCAGGCTCTGGCCATGTGGGAAGGAGAGCTGGGGTCTCTGAGGCACAAAAGACTTTGCATGATTAGTAGAGCCTTGAGAGTCGAGGAGACGTGCCTTGTGAGCGAACGCCCCAGCCTAGAGGAAGCTTAATTATAGTCAAGGGAGACTATTCCTTCCTCAGCAGCAGCTGCCGCTGCCCACGTGCACACACACACACATGTGCACACACGTGCACACACGTAAGCACACGCACACCCTCACTCATCATCCAGACATGGATTCTTTTTGGAAGCTCATTTGCTCCTCTCCCTCCCCTGACAGGACCCCAACAATGGTGACCATGAGCTCTAGCCTTTCCATCTTCAGCTCCCCAAATAAGCCTATTCTGACTTTGCTGTAGCTTTTTAAGCCATTGGTAGAAAAAGCCTTGAAACTTTTAAAGACCAAATATAACAACATGATCCGAATAAAATAACTGAGAGGTTGCTAAATACGAGGCCAGGAGCAGTTTCCTCTTTTTATTGAAGTATAATAGGGGCTGAGATTTTTAAATGTTTTTCTGTTTCTCTTTGAAGGTGCCAGGAATTTGCACGTGAGGCTTTAAATGTGCATCTGTTACTGACTTGCAGGAGGAGACTTCTGAGCTGTTCGTGTTAGTTCTGATGGTTGCACTATAAAAGCCAAATGCTTGATTCTTTCTTTCTAGAGGACTTGACTTTGCCAATCTGTGGAGGAGGAAAGAAAGGGGATATTATCTTATTCTGTCCCTGTAAAACAGGTGTACAAGAGGAACTCAGGATTTAGTGTGTTTGTAGGAGAAAGGACGTTTGGACCTCACTGCATTTTAGAGCCTCCTAGAGGTGCCATCCTGTGTCTCCTTTTCCTCATCTGAGGTTCAAGGTCTTCTGTCCAGCCACCTTTCCAGCCCCTGGGAGGCCGTCTCCTTCTGCTCATCCACACGGTCACTATCCAAGTCCCCATTCTCCTTTATGCTGCTTTTCTTCAAGTTGTTAGAAAGCAGCTTTGGAGTTTCTGGTTTACATGACAAGGAGAGGGTCAAGGATTGGCACGTGGTCCCGGGAATCGGTTGCTTGCGTTCAAAACCTGGTTTTCCTCTTTACAGAATGCTTTGCTGTAGACGCTGATCATCCCTGCGTTCGTTTCCCATCTGAAAATTGAGGATACAGAGAGGAACTACCTTTGAGGGCTATTGCATGAATTAGTTGAAATACCGTGTGTGAACGACTCCGGACAGCACTCTTTCTTAATGTTTCCTGAAATCTTTTTTTAGACTAACTTTCACTTTCCATGTCTGGATGCGTCTTGTCTCCACTTAGCCATCCATTTTTATCTTGGTCACTGCTTCTGTTCACAAGCTTTGACTTCACTACACCAAAACAGTCTATGGATTGATTAAATCATAATAATGACAAGCGTAAAAGCAGTGGAACCTTCCTCCTGGAATTAGGGATGGTCGGTCAAGCCAAGTGGTTACTTGCTTGAATCATTTCACATTATCAATGATCTCCGATGAAAGCCAGCTGGTTTTCAGAGTTGCTTTTCCTAGCCCCTCTCTTTATTTTCCCTCCTTTATCCAACCTCACCCCACAAGGAGTTTCCTCCCATAGTGTTCCATTACAGTAGAGCAGACCCGAAAACACATGCCTTCTCCTGGTCTGCCTTTTGGCTTTCAGGGAGTCTGTGAACATTTTCTAGGATAATTCACCTGCCCCAGCGGGGATCCCCAAGGGACCAAGAAGAAAGGGTCCCAGGAGAGGAGAGATGGCTGGAAATTCTACCTCAAGATCATTCCCAAGGCCTCTGTTTCCTCCTCCTGCTCCCCCTCCCCCTCCTCCACCCCTCTCCCTCCCCCCACCCCCTCCACCTCCCAGTTGTCACTGCTATCCTATTTCTAATGCAGACCAGGAGACTGCTGAGGCCCCAGTGGGCAAGACACTGCAGTTAAAATCTTTAAACCTTCAAAACTAATGTCATTATCCTTAATTTGTCAATTCTGTTGGGGGGGGGGGTGCAGGGAGCTGTTTTCTGATGAGAAGGAGGAGTAAGAGAGAGGGTAGCTGTGGGGATATCGGGGTGTGGGGATAATTCCATTGTTGCCCCAGAGGATTGCGCATTAGGACTGGTAAATTCTCAAATCGGACACTGCATTAGGACATAGATCAGCTGTTATTTTTCCAGTCTCGGGAGAAACCTTGAGGAATCTCATTCCTCCAACTGTATGGAATTATCTGCCAATGTCGTCCTTTCCACTCAAAGTACTCTGATTGAAGCATTAGGCAGGGGCTTCAGGAACAACAAAAATCTCTTTAAAGCTATTGTTTCTTTGAATGTTTGGTGTACCTTTTGGTTCGGCAACAAAATAACTTAATAAATGAAGGGTGAGTAGCATTGTTACTATAGCAATCCCCATAGTAACATCAAAATGCCACGCACATTCGTTCTGGAAACACTCGGGAAGCCTCCGCCCAGCCCTCCCCATGTTCCAGGTTCAGCATCCCAGATTTCAGCTCTGACGGCTGGAGATTTTAGGATATTAAATTAAATCCATTTTATTTCCATGCCGAAGAGTTATTAGACTCCTGAAATGCCAAGAAATCTTATCCACTTATGTCCTTTGCAGAAAAGTCAGAAGTGAATTTTCTCTGAGCTTGACAGTAGGTACAGACTGCTTGCACTTGAGCTTCCTGTTGTAGGTCTGCCCTTAAAATGACAACAACAATAATCCCAGTCAAGGCATGAAGTGTCCTTTGTTGATTTCAGTCGTCTTACATAACTTACATGGGGGCAGGACCAGGGGATGAAACGTCTTCGGAATGCAGCGTTGTGGGAGCACACATGTTTTTAATCTCCTATTTTCCAGAAGATAGCCAGAAGGAATCCCCAAGAGGTCACTTGGAGAAGCCTTTTGCCACCTGGTAGGGTTATAAATTGATTCTCTGATTAACATTGCTGTTATTAGGTTGAATGAATGAGAGACTATAGAAAAATTAAATGGGAGGCAAAAACTGATTTTGAACATCATGTTGTATCTTTATATAATAGGTAGTCATGCATATACATGTAAATATGTATGTCACTGTGTGTGCATATTTAGCATAAATTTATAAGCCAGCTGCAGAATATCAAATAGTGGATCTGTGTATCCTGTTCCATAGTTCATTGTACCTCGAATATGAATACTGACACCCTAAAGGCAGAAATGACAATTGGAAAGCAGTTGTGTTAAATTCAGAGCCAGTGGGGCTATAAAGTCATGCAGCCTAGAGAACTGGGGTCAGTTTACTTCACAAGCAGAAAGCATCAGTAGATAAAGAGGAAGAAGTGGAAGAATAAAGACCAGGCCATAAGCAGGCAATTCATAAAAAGAGAAACAAGATTATTAATAAACATATAAAAAATGTCCAGTCTCACGACTAAGCAAAAAGTACAAATAAGAGCAAGCATACCGGGATGTGGAGGGGGGCTCCTACTTTTGCTCTGGAGTCAGCAGCAGGCCCCCGGCCAAAAACAACAGGTGCTAAGCACAGGACGCGCACAAGAGCGGCCAGCCCCCAACCCCACACCACCATTATATAAGCAGAGGGTAGCAAGGAGGCAGGAGGGAACAGGAATCAAAGTTGGGCTGTGTTACTAGTCAGAGGTAACTTTCTCTCTCCCAGGAATGAGGGAGGGGGTTTGCCTTCTCTCCCCCAGTTCTACTCAACCTAAATAGCAGAGGAACTTCACACAGAATCATCCATTGAGGATGAAGGTGCTCACAGAGAGGCAGACTGCTATTCGCATCTCTGCCTAGACCTCTTCTTCAGGAGTAGAGAGGCTTTCTAATCTGCTCCTGTGCCTATCTAATCTGGGACGAGAACTGTAAGGCAGTCACGAGTTAAGATGACAGAGAGGTAGCTGGCACTTAAACCAACTGTACCCCAAGGATGCAAAATTTCTTGTGCATCAAAAGGACACCAGAGACCGTAGCTAGCTAGCACTGAGACACCCAACAACTCTGCCCAATGGTAGAGGCCATTCTGGTGTTAGGAACTGAGAGGAGACAGAAAGAGAGAGTCGGATCTCTCATGGCAGAGAATGTGCAGAGGGGATCCTAAAAAGACTTCCAGGGAGTCCAAAACGCCAAAGACTTTACATTTACCCCTTGCAAGAACCATCACCTGGATAGCTACCACACAGAGATATCAATAGCTAGTTAGTCTAAGAAAAGTAGTCATACCCCGAAGAATGGATATTGTCATTGTGTCCCTAGCGGTAAGAAGATAATGAAATTGTTTCATAGATGCACCGACAGTTAATTGAGATTGCTCAACCAACCAGTCACATAAGGATGTGATTTTTTTTGTCTATTGAGTTGCCATAACTCTTAACTGACTTAGGTTGCTGAGAGCGCTATGAAAGAACGAAGATAAACTTGCTGGTGTGAGTGTACTTTAGCTTGTCATTTTGAATCAGTTGTGTCATTTTGTCAGTTACGTATTTCGGAAGCGCTTGGGTGGTTCAGTCGGTTAAGTGTCTGACTCTTGATTTTGGCTCAGGTCATGATCTCACGATTTGTGAGCTCGAGCCCCACGTTGGGCTCTGTGCTGACAGCAGAAGCCTGCTTGGGATTCTCTCTTTCCTCTCTCTGCCCCTCCCCCTGCTTGCACGCTTGCTCTCTTTCTCTCAAAATACATAAATAACTTTTAAAAATATGTATTTAAAAAGCCTTAAAAACTGGCATCCCGTTTGACATAATAGTTTCACTGCTAGGAATTTACACTAAAGATATAATTGGAAAGGTGCACAAATATATACTAACAAAAAATGTTCATTGTCATGTTATGTACAAAATAAAAGGGAGAAAATCTGAATTTCACGTTGAAAATAGCTAACTTAATTATGGCAGATGCATAGGATAAAATATATGCTGCCATTAAAATTATGCCCTACAGACCATTTAATGATATTGCACAATGCTCAAAATATAATGTTTAGGAAAAAAGACAAGCAGGATCACATCTGCCATTGCATAAGATATAGAAAGGGAGAGCAAGAATATCTCTAAGAGCAGGAGACATGAGTATGTAACTGGAAAATTCAAAGGCTCAACGGGCAAAGCACCACAAGCAATAAGATAATTTAGTAAAGTAGCAGATAGGAAAAGAAATCAACATAAACAGACTTCCTCTCTACAAACTAAAAGTAATTAGAAGAGATATGGCAGTTTTGTTTGAGATAGCAATAATGATGACAAACTTAGGCATGAAAAAGACACGAAAATTACACAAGAGCTGTACAAAGAAAACTAAAATCGCTCCTAAAGGATGCAGAAGGAGCCTTGAAGAAATGGAAAGACATGTCAGTTTCTTGGATAGCCAGGAGCTAGTTCTCCCTTGGTCAATTTATAAGTTTAATATTGTCCAAGAAATACCACTTGGATGAAAAAAATAAGCTAGAGTAGTCAGAAAGTCCTTGCAAAAGTGGAGCAGAGAGAAGGGGGGCTGGCCCTACCAGATATTAAAACATAATATGAAGCCTCTATAATTAATGAATAATGGTATAGGCACATGGGTAGATGGATTGATGAATAGGAAATCCAGAAATAGACCTAATTGCATATGGAAATTTAATACACAATAAAGATGGCATTTCAAATTGGTGGCAAGAGATGGACTTTTAAATAAGTGGTGTTGGGATAAGTGGATAGCCATATGGAAAAAGATAAAATTGGATCCATTTCTCACATTGTACACCAGGATAAATTCCAAAAGGCTCAGAGATCTAAATGTGAAATGAATGAGACTATACATATTTGAAGAGAAGATGGGTATTTTCCTCCAATAACTGGGATGAAGAAAACCATCTCAACTATTTAACAAAGTCCAGAAGCATTAAGGAAAAATAGAGTCAAATTTGATAGCATTAAAAAAAAAACTTTCACAAGGAAAAAACTGCTATAAGCAATGTAAAAATAATGAAAAATGGGAAAAATTTGCAACTTTTATCACAAAAGGTTAACAGGTTAAATATATAAAGAGCTTCTTAAAATAGAGAAGAACAAGACTATAACTTGGTAGATAAATGGACTAGGGAAATGAACAGACTGTTCCCTAAAAAAAGAAAGGCAAATGGCTCTTAACCATATGAAAATATGTGCAGCCTTGCTCCTAATAAGAGAAATGCAAATTATAATACCCTGAGATACCGCTTCTCACATATCAGATTGGCAAAAATCCAAAAGTTGCAGAAACTCTTCCAGAAGTGGTCAGGACGAGGGCCACTGGGAGTGGAGGCCCAGGACGTGGAGCTAGGTGGGCAGTCAGTGACCTTCTGCAGAGCAACAAGGTTTCTGCTTGTTGTGCTGGTTTTCTCTGCGGCTGAAATCGCTGGCTGTCCAGGCAACACGGTGGAGACAGGAAAACTGGGCTGGGAAATGGAAGAACCCAAGTATAGGAAACAGAACATAGATACAGGATGCCCTATATCCAGAATCGAAAGCACTGGCTGCATCCCAGCCTATTAAAGTGTTAAACGGACCTAATTCACAAAGTATTTTTAGAGCACCTCCTCTATGCCAAGCACTGTTCTAGGTTCTGGGGATTCAGCAATGGGCAACACAACTCTAAGTCCTCCTCCTTCTGGTGCCTACTTTCTAGACTTCTTTATCACGTTCTAGTTATTTTGCACCCAGGCCTTGGAAATATCCTAGAACTCAGCCCCAATCTCCCATAAGATTTACCTGAGGATGACAATCACTTCTCTGACAGCATAATGTCATAACTGTGACAAAATACTGAATTCAAGTTAAAATGCTCCAGGACTTAAAGATAGCCCAATAGCAAATAGTGGACTTTGTTTTTTTTGTTTGTTTGTTTTTTGTTTTTTTTTTTTTGTTTTTGGTTCATCCCTTGTAAGTCAATTATCACTAACCATTTGCTGCATTCATTTTGTAAACTTGTCAGTTTTCATTTATACAGGTGCAAAACCCAACATTCTCCTAGGCATAGGGTTGTGTGCATTTTTGTTTGTTTGCTTGTTTGTTGTTTAACATTGCCTACATTTGGAAAGGGTCAAGCTGATTATTTTACAATCTGTTTACATGAACTCCCATACTGGGGTGCAGCATGCCAAGTCTCATCTAAGTTCAGATGCTCGCAAAACCTCCTGGAAAATTAGAGTAGTGTTTATAACAGGAAACAGTGACCCCAAATACACAGGAGCCACACAATAAATGTCCTCAGAGATGTCTTCCGGGTCCTTATTAGGGACCTTCTTATAAATGAGATTGCCTGATAACTGTCTTCTTTACCTCCAGAAATAACCCCCTCTGGATGAGGCCCAAGACACTTCCTGAGTGAGAAATCTGTAGTGAATTCTGCTCTGTAGCACATGGTGTGGCTGTAGTATATTAGGATCTGGTGGAAATTTCAGACCTTGTTGACTATTTCTATTTTGATGCCTAGTACAGTGCTTTGCACATGACAAGTTGAGTCAAAGAATAGGTAAATACAGTCAATTCTCGTTGTTCTTGGTAGTAATGTTCTACAAAGTCACTGTGAACACTGAATGAGTGAATCCTGAACCATTGCTCCTAGAGGAAACACAGGGTTAGGTTCCTGTGAGTCCCTGGTCACAATGTTTTAGTCAGCAGATCAAACCATAACCTCGATTTTGTGTATTTCTGTTTAAAGACACCTTATGTAATATATGTTGTTGATTTGTTCTATTGAACTCATGGACCATAGCACTATAACTGGTACCTGAATAAAATTTATTTAGCACATTCCCTTTCTCCATAGGGCACATTGAAGCCTTCTTGAGCTTAGGAACGCTATGCAGCACCTCAGCACTATGCTTAGGGTCATTTTAAGCAGCAAAATCACCCAGAAAAGCACAAGACTGTGAGTCATTGGATAGGGAGTTCTTCAAAGCACCTTCCCATTGTAAATATCCATGATGTGTTCCAGAAAAGTGACACATCCGTACTATTTTTGAAAATCACTTCAGAAAATGGGGAATTGGATGTTCAGATGGATAATGAATAATTTCATAAGTGCTCTTTCCCAATGAATATCTTCTGTGAGCTTAAGTTTCATGATATATCCTGTTCTTTCAATATTGGAATCATCACAAACTGTTAAAATGGTAGGCAAGTCGAAGAGTGTTTCTGAATCTGAGGGGAAATCCACTAATAACAGCTACTCTGTTTATTAAATCACCCATAGGGCCTATTTTATGTTTTTGAATATGTGGCTTAAAACTATGAGCCTCAGCATCTTCACCTGAGAGAGGGGATTGATAATATCTGCTTTACAGAGTAGTTGTGATGATAATTCAGATACGACACCCAAAATTGCATGATGAACTATAAAGTGGCATTAAATATGAAGAATTACTATATTATTCCCTCTACTTTCAGCCTTATCCCAATTCAAGTCACTGACCAAGGCCCATATGAAGTCCAGCCATCTCCTTGAAGCTTTCCATAACCGCTCCAGCCAATGGCTCTCTTTCTACTTTGCACTGTAGCCACATGTGTTACATCCTACCCACGCTACTATTCAAATACTTGGTTTTTATTTCTTTAATGTGTTTTGTGTGTACACTAATTCTTAAAATTAAACTCTGGAAGAGAGAAACTCTGTCTCCTGTAGTGTAGTGCTCCACACATGGTAGGTTGTTGGTGCTTACTGAATGGGTGACTGGTTGGATGGATAGATGGGTGGATGGATGATGGGTGGATATGTCATCGTAGTTCTGTTCAGCTAGATAAACATGACATCTAGGAGGAGCCTAGATGTCATTAGCTTGATAGCTTCCTTTTCTTTTCTATTCAGGTGAAATGGCTTCAGCCCCCATCCTATATCCAGCAAGAGGTCCTCCACACTCCCTGACCCCTCTGAAGATTTCCAAGGGCGGCTTATGTTCTCCTGGGTCAGTCTCTGTGCAGCCTGCCTCCACATTAGCTCTGTCAGCACCAATGGCCAACATCTTCTTTCTTCAGTGCTTTGACTCAGGCTGAATATTGCCCTGCTTCTGCCATTCTCTCCCAACACCCTAACACATTTCTACACAGATCTCTATGAAGATAGATCTTTACTGAAGCTTTCAAAATGAGAAAAGGTGGTTTCACCACAGCACAGAATGGGGAATGATTGGTAATTGATTATTAATCACCATTATTCTTGAAAGCCCTTTGGCTATCCTTTCTGCCTTGATTTTCACATTGGTTGTCTTTTCTTCTCAGGCTTTTTCTCCAGCCTCTTGCCAAGTTGCTCAGCCCTTTCTAACCAAAAATTATGCCTCCATGACCAATCCCCAAATTCCAGGTAATTTTTTAGGGCAGTGCCATGTAGCTGTCTTTTGTTTTCATCTTATAAGACAGGAGTGGCATCATTTATACAAAAAAGTGTTCATCAAGATATCCCCCCCCCCCAAAAAAAAATGCTATCTCCTGTGAGATTAATGATTCCACTTCTCTGCCAGGCAAAAATAATGGAAAGCCAGTGTTCTGTTTTAAACAGTAAATATTTCCTGAATTTGTCAGCTTAAAAGTTATTTCACTTGAGCTTTCCAGCATGGTGTTAGATAATGTTGTTCTCTCAGGAGCCTTCTCTCTGGTAATCAAACACCCCAAGGACCACTATTCCATCCATCTCCAGAAGCCATCACAGAAAATTAACTTCTCATCTCAGAATGCTGTGTTCCATTGGACATTAATGATGACATGAGGTTTGGTCTGTCTTGAATATATTCAGTAAGTTATTAATGAATACCAGACACAGGAGTGCAGATTTTTTTTTCCACATCATAAAACTTGATTATAAGAAAAGCTTATCTTATCATCAGCTACTCTCCAACTGGTTAAAAAGATATATATATATTTGGTTTTAGGGCTTCAGGACAAGAAGCTTAACCGTGTATATGGTGGGCCTACCAAATTTTCAATGTTAAACGACCCATTTCCCTCCATTTTCTGCTTTCTTCAGGTCCCAGCTTTGCTTTTCAAAAGAAATTTTGTCTTATAACTAATCCTACAATAGTCTTCCCTAAAATCCAATATCCTATCTGCCTGATTCTATTATGACCATTCTACAGCAGCTTTTATGACACCATCCACACGTGATATTCTGGTTCCACACACTATATAACTTTTCTTGGCAGAAGACATGTATAAACAAACATCATAAACAACAAAGTGTGTGTATTATAAATTCATCTTGGTGCCTAGCATAGTGTTAAGCACCACGGAAGCTACTAAAAAATAACTGTTTAACATGTAAGCAACGTCTAGAATTGCTGACATTTTTACAATTTGAGAGTAAAATATAGAAACTGAACAAAGGATGAAATTTAGTCCTCCCTGCTATGCCAAGCAGAGAATTTTATTAACCTGGTCCTTAGTCAATGAATATTGGGTACCATCAGTATCCAGTTGTCTGTTAGGACCTGTGGCAGATATATATCCAAGATGAGGTATGGTGTTGCTCTCATGAAGGTTAAGATTACTATTTTTCTTTTGCTTCATTGGAAAGGCATCCAACTTTTCATACATTCATAAGCTATGAGCCATGAAACACCAATACATTTGAACTCAGGTAACATTATGGTAAACAAAAGGAAAAACGGAAATAGTGTCCATTAAAACATCTAGCAATTACTAATTCTTTCAAGGCTAAAAACAGTTGTCTCCACAAAGTCACTTGAGCCTAGTCTAATGGTTAGACAAAAACATTTTACAACGCAGACGTTTTTGGTAGACAATTGACTATGTCTAAAAAAAAAATCCTGTATTTTTAAAACAAAGACAGTACAGTGTTGAACTTTCTGTCGAGGTCAGCTCTCCAGTAGCATATGTGATGATTTCATTACTGTCTTGCCTCCACTTCTTTTAAGAAATGGTAATGAAAAGTGTTTGGTTTCTTTTCTTAAATTTTCAACACCTCTGTTAGAGACAAAAATACAGTTTTCCCTTACAAGTGATTATTTTAAAATGTAAAAGTCAAGCAAACCATTAGCATCCTACCAGATTGTCAGTCCTAATGGTCATGAAAATTGGAAGCAGGATGGTGACCCCAGCACATGCTGTCTTTTTGGAAACATTTGCAAGGGTGGCCTGGAACCTGTGAGGTTAGAGATAATTTAAGAAGTAATCTTATATGGCAAGAAAGCAAACTTGGAATCTTCCTGGAAAAATAAGCAAAATCAAAGGCCATTCCTATAAAATTTCCAAAGCCCTTCACTGGAGTATTGTAATCATTAAAAAAAAAAAATCCCTGATTAGAAGGGTAATATGAAACATCGAATCTCATCCAACTTTTTGACAATTAATCACAGTTATGTCAAGTTATTACTGGGGCTATAAGCTTTAATTGTGTGATTAATCCTTTGCTGTATGAAACATTGGCAGATACTCTATGTATTTCATATATAATGAAGCAAACCATCATACCAGCCTATGTAAGACTCTTCTCCCATTGCTTTCCCATCAGCTAAGAACTAGATGGCACCGGCCTTCCCAAGGCTTTCGGAACACTGGCAGAACCAAGTTTTTTTTCTATGCAGTCTATGCAGTTCTTTCCTCCCAGTCTTATCATTCAGTAAACAGCTCGCCTCACATAGGTATTAGCCAGTCAGGGATATTCCCCCCCTACTAAGGAGGGAACGGTAACAAGTCTTTCATTTGCTAACTTCTCCCCTCATTTGGTTTATTTTGAATACTTTATTAAAAATAAAATATATTATTACCTTTCCATTTATCTTTCATACCCAGGTTTGTCTGAAAGATTGCTCTAGTTCTGGATACTATGGGAGCGTTGCTTTGCTGGGGCTTTTCTGGTATCTTAACTCAATGGCTTTTAATAGGGATGTGTGTTCCAGTGCAGGCTTTCCAAATGCTATTTCCTCCTGGTGTGCACGGAGAAACAATGCTCACAAGTTTTCATCTTTTAAGTTACTGAAAGGTGATCATATGGCATATGGCTGTTAAGTTTAGCTAAATTTGGGGGGAGGCAAGATAGAGTGGAGTAGAGGCCTGGCCATGAATGGTCAGGAAGCTGGGGCAGTGCCACCTGAAGGGGCCAGGAGGCTGCGGGCCGGATGTGCACAGATCCCTGGGAGAGAAAAAAAAAAGAAGAAGAAGAAGAAGCCAGAGCAGCTTAAATGGTCAAAGAATCAAATGTAAAGTGAGCTGCAAGGGTCAGATCTGGACTGAGGCCCAAATTCTGAGTCTCCGCATCCGTCCGGGGATAAACTTGGCTCCTAATCAGGGCTGACAATTAGGCCGTACAGTTAATATTTTTACAGCTGTTTTATTAATAACACATACAGTGCATCCAGCCAGGATTTGTTGGAGACACCTCAGGAAAACGAATGATGTAAATAACAGATGGATGTAGAATATTCCTACAAACAGGCATAAAGATATTCCCTTCTTGTTTAAAAAGAATTTAAATAGACAGATTGTAGATAAACAGGCAGACAGAAAGGGGGAGAGAGAGAGGATTTATGATATCGGAGGTAGCGGCTGCATGCATTCACATGGTGGAGAACATGGACATAAACACACACGCTCTCTATATGGCAGGAGAGACTCAAAGCCTTGGCTTCCAGAAAAAATAAACTCTGTGGTGCAAGGGACTCAGCACTGCAGCATGGGGGCCGTTTGAAGCAGGTGTACTGATGTGGTTCATCTAATACCTCCTCCCATACATGTCCCAGGTCCAGAGATGACTCACGTGGCCTGCCCAGCCTTGACCCACAGGGTGGCCTGGGGGCATCCTTTCCTCTTTCTACATATGTCAATCTCCTTTTCGAAGACCCAGGTCGCTGTTTTCAGTTTTGCATCAGAACTGGGAGCAGTGATATTTCAATCTGAAAAGAGAGATAAAAAATTCAGGATCTTCATGTCTTTTGTTTTCACTCCTACTATTTTTTTTTTTTTTTGTACTGCTTTTTCATGTGCCTGCTGCACTGTGCTCCTACCATACTTTGCAACCAGATGGCTCAGGAACGAAGAACAAAGGCCACTAAAAAGTGGGCGGGGAGAAAAGGAGAAAGAAGCAGAGAACTGGAAGTCAAGGCGAAATCAGAGATCGGAGCAAAGCTCATAGGATTTAATCCCCGGTACCTTTGGGTTGAATTGTGTAAGGAGCCCAGATACTCTTCTCGGCGATCTTCTCGGTGTGCGTTGTGTGTGTGTGTGTTGTGGTGTGTGTGTGTGTGTGTCTGTGTCACACACGTACATCTCCCTGGTTATTTATTCCACTGACAGGGACCAAAGCCAGAATTCTATTTTCTTTGGTTCATCTCCACGTTTCCTGACACATGTCAGAACCGGTGAGAGGTGCCTTTACCCAGAGGGAGAATTGTTGAGCGCAGATGTGGGCACGGAGGGTGGGTCCCCTCACCTTGGAAGAGTAGTGGGGAGTTAGGAGGGCCCAGGAGTTGCCAGAGTTGCCTTTCACAGCTGGGCGACCTTGGGTAAGTCACCTTCCTTCTCTCACTCTTGGTTTCTTCCTCAGAAGACGTACTTCAAAGGGATGTTGGGAATGTCAAGCGGGCTGACATGTAAAACGCCTTGTAACTAGGAAAGCACTGCATGAAAGCACTAAACCTAAGACTGCCCCTCCAGGGTGTGCCTTACACGATCAAGCTCACTCTTGATCTCCAGCTGAACTGTTTGTCTACTATTGGCATTTTGTGATTATAGGATGACCTAATTGTGACTTATCAATTACTTTGCATGTGAGCCATAGAAAGGTTTCATTTTTTTTAAAAGTGTATTTCCTCTGAGAGAGAGAAATAGAGAGCAAGCAGGGGAGGGGCAGAGAGGGAGACAGAGAATCCCGAGCAGGCTCTGCACTGTCAATGCAGAGCCCAATGCAGGGCTCAAACTCACAAACCGTGAGATCACGACTGGGGCCAAAATCAAGAACCAGACGCTTAACCACCTGAGGCACCCCAAAAGGTTTCATTTTTAATCAGGAATGTCTGTAGCTATAATGCCTGAAAGCAAAAGGAATGACTATCTAATGGTGAAATTTCATACACATTGATCAAACTCAGTCACATTAGAAGGGAAACATCTGTTACTCTAATCAGGGCTACCCACAGAGGCTTATTCAGAATCCTTGTAAAGCCAGGCCAGCATCCGTTCGTTTGTGGAAGTATTGAGTAGGAGAGGAGGAAGACCTCATGTGGGGTATGTAAGTGCTTATACTAAAGCCTTTCTTTTGCCTTTACACCCTCCAGCTGGGCTGAAGTTTTCTTCTCACTACAGTGTGCATAGTTACACTCCTCTTCCCAGCCTCAGATAGGAGGGGGACACTTGTGAGATTGACAAGGCTTGATATTTTCACGTGAAACCACGTCCACGTCTTTTGCCTTCTCTCGTGTCATGGGGACTCAGGGAGGCAAGGAGGGGAATTCAGTTAAAGTGACTATCTTCTTGTCTTCCCAGGCCAACCAGGCTTTGGAAGTATGTAGTGTATGTTCCCCGGCCGAGAGGAAGGGGGCGTCATCCTTCACATGGGGATCTAGGCAAAAGGCCTGCACAGCCCTCTGCCATGGGCTGATTGCTAATTGATGTGCTCAGAATCTCACGTGTTTGGCAGCAACTCATAAGAAAAATTAAGAAGGACTTGAGAGCCGGCCTACAAGTTTCAAGTCTTGGCTTTCTTGCCAACTGTATGTTCTGAACCTCTCTAAGATTGCTTAATTTCCTCAGTCCTTGTAAAACAGCATCGAGATTATCTAACACATAGGGTTGTTGAGAGTGTTCAGTGAGATGATGCATGGAAAGCAATTAACACGGTGCCTGGAAACCTAGTAAGTGCTAAAAGTTGCTACATTTAGTATTATCATTATGGGCTTAGTGAGCGTGTTCCTTCCATCTCCTAGAATCACAGGATATTAGAGCTGGACAGAAGTGTAGGAGTGGTTTTCAAGCCATTTGACCAAAATCTCTAGTAAGAAATGCATCCTATTGTATAACCTTGTGCAAAAACAAAACCAAACAAAAACAAAAGCCGTAAGTATTACTTGCCAGTAAAATGGAAGTATTTGCACATTTTTCAAAAGTTGTTAAGAACCGCCGCTTGTGTGTGATAGCTTTTGAGGTTTGCCTCTTTGTACTGTTTCATTTCTTTAATTTGGTGAGCATCTTGTAGAGGAGCAAAATGATTTCCATACAGATACTATTAAAACAGAAATTTCCTGAAATAAGATGTGTTTACTCTCTGTGACACACTCTGATATTTTCTCCTTGGTTTGATTCTGTTTTGTTTTCCTTTTTAAGTGCTGGTTGTGACCCAGTAAATCATTTTCAAAACCGAATGGGTCACCACTCATTGTTTGAGAACACTGATGTAGACAAAGCATTTCCTTTTACAGGTAAAGAGGCAAGACTTAACGTGGCTTGTCCAATGTCCTTCATGTGCCAAGGGCAGAACTGAGCCCTGAACCCAGGTATCGGGGCTCCCGAAATCCCAAGATACTTATAGTCACTGACAGGTGTTAGGCTGCAGGGCTTTGCCTTTGTTGTTTTTATGTCCTAAATAGCTAGAGCAAGGGTTCTCCATGATTCCTTGCCACTCAGAGCAGCCAAACAGACGTGTGCAGGTCATTCTGAACATGCTTGAGAATTTCCCGAATCTTAAGAAAGATCTGTTTTCTGCGCTGCATTGGCAACACAGTTGGAAAGTTACTTGAGTGTTTTTCAAAAATTGTTTATAGATCTGAAAACTGTTTGGGGTTTGTGATTGCTTCTGTTGTTTGCCTCTTTGTATCATCTCATTTTTCAAAATTTAATAAACACTTTGCAGAGGACCAAAATAATTGGTCACACATTTGTGGGTTCCCAGATTTGTTTTACATGTGTATGCAATACAGCGTAACTCAAAACATGTTCAAGCCCAGTGCGTCAAATCATCTCCGATGCTGTGGTCAAGACCAAAGCAGAACTCAAGTGAGCACCCATGGCCTCAGACCACATCACTCACGGGGCCTCTGACCACAGTGCTTGGGGGGCCAGATTCTGGCCCCAGTGACGCATATGGTGCCATCACAGCCCACGGCCAAAGCTGCTGTAATAGGCTCCCACAGAGGTCTGAAGACTCAGTCTGGGGTCTGCTAGGTTGGAGTCTTTGCCCAGTTTGTGCCACCGAAGGAAGCAGCAGCCACTGTAGGAAGCCACAGGTGACAATGGTGCATCTGCCAAGCTCCTGTCACCTGGCCCACAAAGGGCTACCAAGCAGAGTTTTTCAGGGGCCCACCTGTAAAGCAGGTAAAGATTGTATCATCTCTTTTCCTTCTTTATCTGGCACTTTTCAGGACCTCTTTTCGCCTTCCTATGATACATACAAGCCCACTATTCATCGGAAGGGTGCTGAATCCTCAGTGGATTTTCTTTTTGTCCCAAATCCTATGCCCGTCTTTATAGAGATCATTGATCTCTTTTTACCCTGGATCATTCAGCCCTTGGGTTGTCTAGAATATTGAAATTCACGAGACAATCCCAAGACGATGTTTCACTTCCATCCCACCCCACTTTAACACAATAAAGTTTTTACCTAATAAAGCTGGTTAACTTGAAGGTATTGTCTCTGCTTTAACTGTCCTATGAAGAAGAAACAGGTTGAGAAGGCTTTGTGCAAATACCAACAGACCTTTAAACTGTGACAGTTTGGTTCTTGCAGAAATAAAGAAAAATAAACAGCCAGACTATAGAATCAGTCACAGCCCATCTGGGATGTTCAAGCCCCACATTTGGATGCCTCTGAAATCTAAAACAATCACATATTTGTTCATGAACTCGATCATTCAGCGGCACGCTTATCGGTTGGATTTCATTTAACAATGAAGTCTAGGTCTTTGCTGTACTTCACACTAGGCTAAGATCCAGGTTCATACTGATGAAGTGGATGGGAATATGGTATTTGCGGTTCACATGGGGATATCTACGCGTCTTCGCCACAGAGTGATGAAATGCTAGGCCCGTGGCTCGCAGTGCTTATTACTTGTTGATAGGAGCTATAGCCGCTGATGTTGTCTTCCTCTCATATTGTCATGGAGGGTTTTGTACCAGTAGCTGTAAGCCCAATGTGGCTCTTCCCATACAGCTCCAAAAACAGTTTTAAAATGAAGAAAGCAGTAATTCAGTTATGAATACAGTACCTAGAATGTTCCATTGTAGCCATGGTTAGGCCTTCAAACTTTTAGTCTTTTTTTAGCCATTCAGACTTTTAATCACTTAAATATAACCAAACTGGTTTGAAGAGTTATTTGCCCCAGATTGCTCCTTGGTTGATTATCTTCATTCATAGGTATAGTTACTTAAATGCAAACACCGTGTGAATGATCTGGCCGAAACATGCCCCTTATATAATACTGTAAACTCCTTCCTGCTTCCTCTCTCACTGTGCAGTGATTAAGTTATAGTCTCTCACTCTAAGCCTAGCCTTCTGTAATCTGTTCTATGAAACTGAGACTGACACTGTGCAAAATACATTTTCCCTTTGTTTCCAATAGGAGGCAGAAGTAGAAGGAAGCCAGGAGTAGAGGAGAAGGGCCATCTTCCTTCTTATTGTCTGCTGTGCCAACAGCATTGTCTCAGTAATGGCTCCTGACTCCAGCCCCTTTCAGCGTGCTCAGAACCAGCTACACCATGCCCCCAAGGAACTGCAGCATCTAGACGGTTCTCCTACCTGAAGATCTGTGTCCTGTCTCCATGTAGCCCCTCCTCTGAACTGCCAGGTCTCTGGCAGGGTTGTGGTTTTGCATTTTAATCCTCTAAATTCCCTTATTAAATTTCCCAGCTGAAATACTAGACGTGGTTCCTGTTTTCCCTGTGGACCGTGATTGGGCAGTGCTTAGCCCTGGAGTCCCAGAAAGGAGGCCCTCCAGGATGGGGTTATGGGATTAGTTTGATTCTGTCCCTGGGCTTAGGCACCTGCTAATGGAAATGAAATGTTAGTATTTCATGGCATAATGGCAATTCAATTTAGTAGGGCTAATTGTGATCAACTTCCTGTCAAGTCAGTGTCTTAGGAGATGAAATACCTGCTGACCTTGGCCTTCATGGTAGCAGAGTGATAGTACTGACGACAGTTCCAAGAACACTGAGGTAAGAAGGCTGCTTTGGATGCATTGGGAGGTTTATAGGAGGAGCATGGTGAGTTCAGTGCTTTAAACTCTCAGCTTGAATTACAGTCAGAAAACTCGAGAACTTTTTCTATGGTGGCCTCAAAGATTGTCTCCTTATGATCACATAGCTGAACTCATTGAAAATCAGACTCAGAACTTAGATGTGTTGACTGCAGAATTGCATACACTCGCCAAACCAATTATGTGAAAGGCAGGGCATTGACTGGGAAGAAGTGGGACCCTGACACATGGGATGGGGCATCTGGGTCAATGGAGTCAAAGTTGAGAATCGTGAATTTGAATCCTTTGAACTGCTTGGGGCGCCTGGGTGGCGCAGTCGGTTAAGCGTCCGATTTCAGCCAGGTCACGATCTCGCGGTCCGTGAGTTCGAGCCCCGCGTCAGGCTCTGGGCTGATGGCTCGGAGCCTGGAGCCTGTTTCCGATTCTGTGTCTCCCTCTCTCTCTGCCCCTCCCCCGTTCATGCTCTGTCTCTCTCTGTCCCAAAAATAAATAAACGTTGAATCCTTTGAACTGCTTGAATCCACTACTTGCCAGTAGAAGCAGCCCATCCTCCTGGGTTTGAGAAGACCAGCTTCCCTTTGCTTAAAGACCCTGCAATAACCTTGCTGGGGTGGCTGCCTTGTGAGAGAATGTCTATGGTCTTCAACACTTACCCCAGCTACCATTTACTGGTATAACTAGGATCTATACCTAACTAGGATCGTATCTCAGCAGGTTCCAGGGGGAGATAGCTTATACTTAAAAAAAAAAAAAGTGAGATTTTTATCCCTTTATAATGACAGAAATTTAGCATATGTATGAGAATGACTTCTAAGAATGTTAGAACAAAGGGGACGAATATAACATTGGATTGAACTGACTTTATTGAGGTGAATGCACTTCACAGAGACCGTAGGTTTCCAGAATTGCCCACTTTCCTCTTCTTGCCCACCTTCAAATCTCTCCAACTACCACCTCCATCTGGTCTTGTTCCTCAACTCACCAAAGATGATTAACCCTTCTCTTGCTCTGCCTCCTCCATTTTGCCATCCCCCCGTCCATTTCTCTTTCTCTTCCCCTCCTCCCTTTCCCTCTTCCTCTTTCCTCAAGAGAGAAGAATTGCAAGAAAAGTGCTAGTATTGGACCTGTATCAAAGGAAAGGAGATTCATAAATTTTGAAGGGAAATTAGACAAAAATAAGAGTTCATATCATTCAGTTCTAAATATATTCGTGTTCCCTAAACTCCCCTTTTAGATTTTCCACTACAATTTTCATTCACTTTCTTATTTTCATCTAGTTGGGATCTTAGGTATAAGGTCTTTCACAACTAGGGCAACTGAGACCTTGAAATCTTTAATCATCTTCCTCAGCCATTTCTGTTGTCCTCTGTGGTATATTTCTTCTACTACTTATCCTTACAAATTATAATATTTTATTTCCACTGGGGGGTTGATTTTTATTTATATATGTGTTTGCTTTTCTTTAATGACCTGGAACAGATTCACAGTTTTATAGCAATATTTTAAGGGGGAAATGCATTCAAAGTGGCAAATAACCAACTTCAAAGAGAATTCGAATTAGAACCCATTTTTAAGTTGAGTGTTGCTTGCATAATCCTTCAAGTAATGATTGAGGAAGGAAGCCAGTAATGAAACTAAATGATTAAGATCACAAATTCTGAGCCCAGGCTGCCTGGGTTCCAATTCCAGCTCTGCCATTTCCTAGCTATGGGACTTTGAGCTAAATATAAAGAATCTCTCTGAGCTTAGGTTTCTTCATTTGTAAAATAATACCTATCACATGGTGGTGTTGTAGGAATGAAATGAGCTAGTATGTGTAAAGTGTAGAACAATGTTTGGCACTTAGTGAGCTGTTTATGTGTAAGTTTTATTACTAACACCCTTCTGAGGACCTTATTTTTCCTGATTTTATAGGTCAGAAACTAAAACTTAGAGATATCCACTAACATGCTCCAGCAGCATGCCTGATAAATGAAAGAGCTTAGATTTGAAACCACATCCATTAGATTCTAAAGTCCACGTCCTGTCTGTTGTGCCATATGCCTTCCCTTTTAATAATCAAACATATAGTAATAGATGTACCACATCATAGTACCCACAGATTAAATAACTTCCAATGTATAAGAGTTTCGTTTATGTAAGAGGCTTTCTTTCTTTCTTTTTTTTCATTTGGAAGGCATTTTTCAATGGCTAATATTATAAATGGGGTTAAACAGTGTGGGGGGAAATTATGGTGTTACTGACTATATGGAAGAGAATGAAAAGGAGGTGGACAAAGTTGCCCTTTATTCTAATGGCCCTCAAAAATGGGCCACAAATCTTCCTGAAGGAATCATGTGATTTTTGACTTCTAGACTCAGAAACACCCTCTTATTTGATGCTCTAGTCTCCATCATTCATCTTATGTTTTGGGAAAAAGAGGAAAACACCCCATCATTCCTCACAATTTATAACTTATTATACAAAAAGGAACCTTTTAAATGTTATGAATTTTTAATTTTTTTTTCATTTAGTTGATTCTCTTGCTGAGAAAAGAGACTGCCAAAGAACTGTGCCTAGTATGAGCAATAAACACCAACAGTATCTGCTGCATTAATAATTTAAACGTAAATAGTCAGACAAAATGATCTGGCAGGTCCCACAGGTGAATCACGCAGAATTTTAAAGATGCTGCTATGCTTAAACCACATAGCTTTTCAATAAAAATTTTGCCCCAAATGTGGTCAGAGATGTGTTAGAGAGGCCACTGATTTAGCGTCCATTCTGCTACCACACTCGTCTTACTGTTTTCACCAAGATACACCTCTACCCAAGACCTCCATAAGTTTTGTATTATCCGTGGGGTCAAGTTCAAGGTCTTTTGTAAAGTAGCTACATTTCATCTACCCCAAGCCGATACTCAGCATGGACTTCTGATTGACTGGGCATCCATTCGGACTGATCAGTCTCTGTATCTTATGTTTTTATTAATTATTTTAATTACCATTGTGTTGGTTTTCTATTGCTGCATTAAAAAGTTGTCATAAGCTTAGTGGCTTGAAACAACACTAACTTATTCTCTTCCAGTTCTATGAGTTAGAAACCCAACACGTCTCCCTGGGCTAAAATCAAGGTTTTGGCAGAGCTACACTACCTTTTAGAAAACTTCAAACTTCTCTTCTGCTTCCCTCTTTCACTTATAAAGTACCTTTGTGAATAACAGGTCTACTCATATAACCCAGGATAATCCCCCTATTTTAAGGTTAGCTGGCTAGCAAACTTAATTCCATCTACAACCTTAATTCCCTTTTGTCATATATCCTAACATATTCACAGATTCTAGAGATTGGGGCATGAACATCACTGGGGGCCATTATTCTGCCTACCATACCCATTAATGCAATTATCCCTGTATACTATCAACTGCTCTTTGCTGAAATCAAGTTGAGCTCCTCATTGACTCTTGAAGTCAATGTCTTTTCCCATCTCTGTGCCTTCCCCTGTTTGCTTCTTCATTCCAGCTTAGCCGTGTCCTTTCCTCTCAAAGCCTGCCCATCCTGAGGCACCTGGGTGGCTCAGTCGGTTAAGAGTCCAGCTGTTGATTTTGGCTCAGGTCATGATCTCATGGTTCATGAGATCGAGCCCCATGTCAGGCTCTGTGCTGACAGTGTAGATCTTGCTTGGGATTTTTCTCTCTCCCTGTGTTTCTGCTTCTCCCCTGCTCATGCTGTCTCTCTCTGTCTCAAAATAAATAAACATTTATTAAAAAAACCCTGCCCATCCTTCCAAATCCAGCTTAAGTTTTGCCTCCCACATAAGCTTTTCCCATTTCAGAGCGTTCATCTTATTTTTGTTTTAGCCCTCCTTTTGTGATTTTCCATTAGAATTATATTATGTTGATCCATATAAAATTGCCAATACTTTGTACTCACAAAAAATTGCATATGATTTAACCCAATACTCACTATTTATCATTTACTTGTTCCTAAATTATTTTATTTGTATTTGTTTTCTCTTCTCATTTTGATTGTAATCTCTTTGAAACTAAAACTATGTCTCATAGCTCCTTGGAATCATTCCCTTCCAACTCATGCTTGCTCAAAAGATAGTTCATTCAGTGTTGATGTAGCTGGGCAATGTTGTATCTGTTATCGTTATTTCATTGAAATCAACAAAATTAAAATCTTGCCAATTTAAAGGGAAAAATTAATTTATTAGAAGGATAGTGAATTTAAAACTCACACAACTGAAAAAGAATGGCAATCGTCAGAGAGTAGAGGGCTAAATTAACTCTAGAAATGCATATAGTATTGGCTATGACTGAATCAGTACCAAGAGGTTTGGTCCTGTTACAGAGTCCTGAAAATCCTGAAAGAGGGATTATCCTGATTTAGGCCCTTCCCTACTTTGTGAGTGGGGAATGGAGCTAACAAGGACATTTTGGTTGGCAGTCCACTAGGACCACATACAATGTAGGGAGAACAGTTTTTAGACAGGGTTCTCATACCAAAGACAGGATGTAGAGGTCACTGGCTAGGCAAAGTGACCAATGCACATGAATAACATCTAAACAGAAACTTCTGTGTTATTTGGCTTGTCAATACAAGGCAAGTAGGGATAATAAGAAAGAGTATGAAACAAAACAAGGGTAAGGATGACTTTTAATGAGCTATAGTCTACATTAAAATCTTCACCTCTGTTCTCCAACTAGAAATTTAGCAACACCAACAGCTAATATTTATTGAGCATATAATATAAGCCAGGCACTGTGCTAAAATGATACCTGCATTTTCTCACTGAATCCTTATGATAACCCCCTAAGTTGAGAACCATTATTGTCCCCATTTGATGATGAAGGACAAGGAGCAGAGAAGTTATGCAAGCTATGCACACCTTGTACCCACTAACTATAAAGGAGAAAATGTAATGAGGTGAGGCAGAAGAGGTGCAAAAATAGAGGTACACCTATATCATTTGGACTTTGGTAACATTTGAGAAGATCAGGTTAAGGAAAGACAGCTTTAAGTTGGGATTCATTCAGCTAGGAACTGTGTCTCCTGTGCTGGAAGCCAGTAAGAAGTAGAGGGAAGAATAACTCTTTTCTAATGGGGTAGATTGGCACTTGGACAAACTATTCCAGTGCAATGTGAAAAGTTGTACACTAGAATTTTCTAGAATGTGCAGAATGAGTGAACTCAGAGGGTCCCCATGACCCAAAGGATGAGAGGAAAGGGGACGTTGAGGGAGTTTCTCTAAAGGGATGTAGGTCTTGAAGAATACCTAGGAAACAGTCACAGTCAGGAAGGCAGTTCTGAGGATATGTATATAGATGAGTGGGAATTCAGTATATTTAGGGAACTGCAAGCAGTGAGGTATGATTGAGGTGTATCAGTCATGATGGGAATTTGGGGATGAGAAGTCCAAGAGATGAGACGGAAGATATAGATCAGAGCCAATTTTTAAAGGGTTTGAAGGCTGTACTAAGGCATCGGCTTCTTTAATTGTAAACAATGGAGAGTCTCTGGATATTTTTAAAGTCTGTACATCACTCACAAGATCAGATTTGCTTGGGTGGACAGTGTGAAGGTAGGCCTGGAGTGAAGGATGACTCCTTGTTTTCTGATTTAGGTAGTTGGGCAAATGAGGTACCATTTAACTGAGGAATGGATTCCAGGAGGAGAGCAGATTTGAGAGGAAAGAAAATGACTTTGATCGCCTTATGTCAATATCTAACAAATGCTTGAAAAGGTAGGGCAGAGCCCAGGAAGTATCAACACGTAGGGAACAAGAATTTGAAATAATGGAGAAGGTTAGGGATGGAATAGTGGATGAGCTCATCCAAGGAGAACATGTAAAATGAGAAGAGGGGTAAGAACAGAATGCTGGAGCCACTAACATTTAAGCGTTGGGGGAGGAAGATAACCCAGGCAGGGAGGCTCAGAAGAAGTTAAAGGAGTAAGAGAAATAGAAAAGAAAAAGTGAAATAAATAAAGATAAGAGGATGTGTCAGAAATACCAAGTTGCTGTGTATCCTTCAACTAAGAAGAGAATTCAATCTTTTCCATGGGATTTGGCTACTAGGAGGTTAGGGTGGTCTCACTGGCTAAAGTCTGTTTGCATGGTAGTCAAAGTCAGGAAGTTGAATGTACAGGGCAATTGAAGAACGGGGAACACGAAGAACATTGTACTGAGAATGAAGGACAGAGATGGAAGATGGTGGATTGATGGTAAGGAATAGTGTTTTCAGTGTGTGAGAAGCAAAGAAATATGTGGAGAAGAGGGGTTGGAATGAGGATGAATTGGATGAAGAGGGGGAGTGGGTGAATAGCAGGAAGGGACAGATTAGGGCCTATGTATAACTTTGGTCTAGAAGAGATGCTGCAGATTTTTCCCCTCACACAGAGACACCCTATTTAGCTTACCCACAGTTCTTTCACCCTCTCTTTTCTTTACCTTCTCTGGCCTTTCAAAATTTAGTCCTAATGCAGGAATCATGACTAAGGTCATGTATGCAAAGTGCCTAGCACTGTGCTGGTTACAGACAGAGGCTCCAATAATAGTCTATCTCTCTTTCCTTTGCTTTCTCTTTAGGCTGGACCACTCTCCCTTTCCATTTTCCCTTTGCCTATAAAGGACATGAAATACTTCAAAACTGAAATTACCAAAACTGACACATCAAGCGGCTGTGGCATGTTGATTTTAAGAAAAGTCTGTGAGACACAGTTGGCTACAGCTCCTAAGACCCATCTATGGACAATGGGCTTCCTGCTGAAACATCCTCACCGTGGGCTTCACAGAGTCAGCCTGTGCAGATATTCTCCTTCTTTCTTCCGCAAAGAAGAAAGTGAACGAAGTGTGCCTAGGTCCTAATGCTCTATCCATAAAGGGCTCACGTGAGTAGAAGGTCAGCCTCTGAGGAAATAGATAAGGAATGTAATTCTGATGGTCTGTTCCATTTGCCTTGCCCCGACCCAAGTGATGACCACAGTGACGGCGTACAGGAAGCTAAGAAGAAACCAAAATAACAGAAACATGTGGAGCAATGGCCAGCCACCAAACTGGGATTTCCCTGGTCCAGTGAGATGTTCTGTGAAATCTTCCTTGAACCAATAAATTTAGGAAACACTATGTGCAACACTTACAATGCATATTAACAGTAAAGAAATTAATTTTTTTGAAAAAACAAGTACTTTAACACTTATTCGATCGTGGATTCCATTTTTAGAGCCGCATCCAGTAGAACAGATATAGAACAAGATTTGACCATGGTAATGGTAAACATTCAAAAAAATTTTTCAAATTGATTTCCCATCCTAGCTCAAAGACAAGCTATCACAAGTGATCCAAAATCAAGAAAATGTGTAAATGGGCTTCTATGGATTTGAATGAATAAAATTCCTATAGCATTGAAGAAAGATATATTTTAAGCCTATTTTTAGAAGATGGTCTTCCTTGGGTATTCCATTTGATGTGGAATCCAATATTCAAAAATTGCCATCTTGTTCTGTTGTACTTTATCCTAAATATATTCCATAGTATGTTTTCATAATTAATATGCAAATAGATGTATAGTTTATAATTAATTTCAACCGGGCACAGTGAAAAACTTGAAAACCTCAGCATGAAGGCATCTTTTTTGGTAGAAGTTCAATGAAATCCCCAAATGTCTTTGTTTTTGCAATCCATAATTTGCAGATTATTAATACAATAAATCCTTGTTGTCTGTGAGAGTTGGCATCATACCCACAAACTCCTGTGCAGAAAGCCCACAAAGTAAAAATCCAAATGGAAAGAAAAAACCATGTGGTTTCTGTGTACGCTCATTACCTGCTTCTGAAACCATAATATCTCGGCCTTTTATAGATCTTATAACAAGCTCTGCAGGAAGCAGCTGCAGTCATTAGCCATAGGACAGACTAAACACACAATCTGCATGGAAGGAAGCCTGGATCAGCTTGGTCTTTTGGACCCCCAATCTTAGGCACTGGATAGAGCACCGTCAATGGCATATTTTGTGTGTGTGTGCTTAAAAGACAAAAACAAAAACAAACCAGAAAGTAGCATATTATATAAGTTGAAAGGCGTTGACAAATCAAAGATTCCAAATCGTCTCTCTGCCTTTTCTGGTGTGAGGTTTGGATTGGGTAAGGGGTTGCCCAAGATCAAGTGTCTAGGAAGATTGAAAACCAGTTCTGGCTTCTGTGTCTATATTCTTTCCATCCCCTTCCAGTGGCTTGTTCAGGGACCCTGGGAGAGGAACAGCAGCAGGATTTGGTGTACTTCGTGCCACTGAACTTCTTCAAATCTAGCCACTGAACTGCAGCCATAGTGACTGCCAATTCAGAGTCCCTCTCATCACACCGTTCTAAGAAAAACAAAAAAAAAAAACACTAAAATGGGGACACTTATTCCCAAATCCCAAATTCAAATTCCATCCAGGAGCGTCTTCATATGGAAATCACCCAACTCGTCACAAATTCAGCCAGACTAGTTGGGGTTAAAGCACTGACGAGACCAAACACTTTGTGACAGAAGTCATAGCTGCTCCAGGAGTTAGGGTTCACCTTTCTGAGAGCTCTTCGGTGCCAACGCAGAACCAATATCCCAGCGTCGCTGGAGGGAATGATGGCGCCCTGCATTTCAGAGAAGATTTAAAACCAAGATCCTAACTGCTCATCATCATTAAAAATCTCCAGGCAGTTTTCATAAGAGCAAGGGGGTGGTTGCCTGAGGTTTTGGCTGACAGTCAACCCAACTAATTACATTCTGTCTACTGTGTCCTCCTGCAGTTTCAATTGGATGTGTTATATTTTTTTTAACTTCCTGTCCTAATCTGAATGTAGGGTTGCTATGTGTTCTTAAGCAGATGCTACTGTTCTTCCTGGTAAGAGAGGCTTTTCAGACTTGGTTTTTTCTTACAAAAGTTTTTAAGACTTTAAATTTAAAAATATATATATTCTAGGGGCGCCTGGGTGGCTCAATCGGTGAAGCGTCTGACTTCGTCTCAGGTCATGATCTCGCGGTCCGTGAGTTCGAGCCCCGCGTCGGGCTCTGTGCTGACAGCTTGGAGCCTGGAGCCTGTTTCAGATTCTGTGTCTCCCTCTGTCTCTGACCCTACCCTGTTCATGCTCTGTCTCTCTCTGTCTCAAAAAAATAAACGTCAAAAATATATATATTTATTCTAAATGATCCTAAGATCTTCATATCAAATAATTTCCAATGCAATGTTTGCAGATAATGAGTTATTTATATTGTTATTTTCTCCAACCATGCACTGACGTGAGCGTTCATTCTTAACCCCAAGGAAGTAATGTCCTACTTCTGGCCAGCATCACAGAAATACCCTTACCTTTCCCTGTCTCCTTGCCTTCGTGATGACAATTTCTCCTGTTGCTCTTCCTACTGTTGAATTTCATAGTCAATTCCCACATTTTTCTGGCACAGCTGCAAGGAGAAAACCTTAAGTTAGTTTCATCTATCTGTCTATCTGCCTGTCTACCTATGTATTTTGTTATAAGTCAAATTGTTAAAATCTTACCTTCTCTGGTAGAGTTCCTCTGTGAACTCCATGAAATATATCCATCAATGCAATGAGTCCTTTGGTGGGAGCTCAGAAACAGGAAACGTGACTTTCATCCCTCCTTTGTCGTGCACCTGGCTTCTGGCTCTGTGGCCTTGAACAAATGCTGTCACCTCTGTGAGGCACACACTCTCTAGCACTGATGAGTGAAGAGGTGCCAATGGGGGATTCTCCAAGGATGCTTAACCTTTAACTTTATATACCTTCTTTGATGTTTAGAGATTAAGAAAATACAAGCTTGCATATAAAACATGTTTTAAAATGTTAATGCTGGATGTCAACTAGACTTATTGGGGTGGTCATTTCAATATCAAATATAAATATAAATATCAAATATATATAATATCAAATCATTATGTGGTATACCTGAAAAAAAGTTTTTATGATAGATTTTCTGTTTTGATAAAGAAATTACCAAAGTTTCTCGGATATTTCAGTTAATCTGATTAAAACTTCTGGCTACCATTTTGAAACACTTTCTGTATACCAGGTACAGATCAAGGCCCTTTATTTGTATTAATTCATTTGCTCCTCTACTTCGAGATAAAGAAACAGATGTACGAAAGGGTAATTTGCCCAGACTAGTCAGGATTCGCAACCAGAAAGTTCAATTCAGATCCACACTGTTCCCCACACTGCACCACTGCCTTCCTTCGAGGCGGGCATTTTATACATTTCAGTCCCCCCCCCCAAAACACTCATGAATTTCCACAGGAATGAAATATGTGTTGTCTTTCCTCCTTCACCTTCAAATAAAGATTTAAAAGAGAGAAAAATAAGATTATCTTCTGGGAGTTAAACTATAAATACACACATGAAGAATCAAAGCAAAGATATCCAAAGTCATTTAAAAAATAGAAGACATCTTAATTCGCGTTCTTCAGCTCTGTGTGGACTTGGTTTTTAAAATCATTTCCTTACTTCTCGGCATAGCCTTGCTCAAGACGTAGGTCTCCCTTGCCCATGTCATCTCTATTTCCTGCAGGGATGCCAGCAGAAAATAAACTACCTAAAGAATAATTTATCTTTATTAAAAAATGAGTCAGTCAGAAGCCATTTGGTTGGCCATGGAAGCATTGAGTGTGTCCTTGAGTCCCATATCACCAGTGCCTGCTGGAGCTCAAGCCAGAAGGAAGGATCCTTTGGGGAAAACTTGACTTGATTGCTATGGTGGCATGTGTGTTCCTGTGAGAGAATGGATGTCTCAGGTAACTTTGTCTTTAGACCATATAGCTACATTCCTGTGTGCTTACTGCAAGCCCGTTAAACTTTCTTCTGTTGACGAACTGCCCTATCATGGCAATGCCTACAGGAGGTAAGATTGTAGCCCTGTGAGCGTGACCTACACTTCTTGATGCAAACCAGTTATTGGCATTCTGATTGGACGTAATCTCAGGAGCTGTGCGCATGTGAGTCTGTCCTTGGAACTTCCCCTCATCAGTATGGTTGCAAACCCAAAGTCAAGGGCCACACCCAATCCCATGGCACGTTCATGATGTAAATGCCCCAGCTTGGGGCCTTTTCAGGGGCGTCTCTCCATGACATGCCTCCATATCTTGGGCCCTGCATACCCACTCCTTTACACTCCCTCGTCTAAAGGTTTCTTTCACTCCAATAGAAAGTCACAACAGGTGTGTTTCTGAAGCCCAGCTTTCTGTCTTCAGTACAATAAGCAGCAGTTTTCAGTAAGGGATGAACATAGCAGTACATATTTATTCCCACAGGTACATATTGGTTTTTATATTCACATGTGTGCTTCCATTTGCAAGACAAAAAGAAGTACAAAATATGAAATAGCAGCAAAACTAGAAGTGCAGAATTTGTATTTATCAGAATGGGATAGATGTCAGGATAATAAGCATATCAAGGGAACAAACAGTCTCCTTGAGCATTCCTGCCTGCCAGGCCATGTGTGAGGCAGAGCAGAACCCCCCTTCCCTCCTCTTTGGCTGAACATCTCTAGTGATTTAAAATTCAGACATCGTGACACCAATGACAAAGGGATTTCAAGAAAGACGTCTTCAGTGCATCTGAGATATTTCCAGTTCATTGTAAAGAAGGAAATGAATAGACGGCAATTAAAACCAAACTTTATATATCCCAGCTATTGTGTGAATTATGTACGGAATTGTGATCAGAGAAAAGACAAAGCCCCAGCTTGAGTTGTGTTACGTATTATATGGGAAGGATGGGTTTTGAAGTAATTGACATTTCAAGAGTTAGCAGAAATAATTAGTCTTGATGTCACCTCTATTTAAATCAATCTTAGTACAAATCAGAAATTAAAATGTTAACCAACTAGCTTGATTGCCTTTTTTGAGTTAAGCGGTAAGTAAATGGAGTCTGAGTATCCAGCACTGTGCTGGTGAGTGGGTGGGATACAAGGGTGGTCCCTGCCTGCAGATTCTTATAGTCTAGTAAATCCGTAAACAGATTTACATACAAGAAAGAGTTAGAAAATGCAACCTTCATATCCAGTTTGAGGTTACATCAGTGGTTCTCAATCAGAGGCAATTTTGCCTCCCAGGGGACATTTGGCAATGTCTGGAGACATTTTTGGTTGTTTCAGCTGAGGGTGTGCTACTGGCATCTAGTGGGTAGAGGCTAGGGTTGCTGCTAAACATCCTACAATGAACTGGACAGCCACATTCAACAAAGAATTATACAGACCCAAATAATAGTAGGGCAGAGGCTGCATGCGCATACCCCGTACTACTGGGGCATTGTTTCATACAAGAGAAACTCAGTGAAGTGACCAGGGAGGGAGAAGCGAGATGGTGCTTCAATCCTGGGAGGACTGAAACTGTCAGAGTACTTGGATGGGCCAAGAAGCCCCTTTGTTTCACCACTGGAATTCTCAATTGTTCCCTAACTCCCGGCACTCAGCTGTCAATTGAACCTCCTCATTCTGCTGGGATATCAGGCACCTCTCAAGGTTTTGCTAACCTTTAATCAAGCATTTATTATGTGCTAGGATCTTGCAAGCATTTTACAGATTTTAGGTCATTCAGTCCTTGTAGCAATTTTATAAAATAGTTCCTCTTGTTATCTCCATTTTAAAGATGAGAAAACTGAGGCACAAGAGGCCAAATCATTTTTTCCTATTATACAACTGGTAGATGATGGGACTGGACTTTAAACCCAGGTGGTTTCACGTCAGTCACTCTACTCCTTCTGTCAGATGACTTCTACTGGGCAGTAGTGATCCAATTTCCCTCAGATTCCTCTCACAATAAAGTGTGTGCTCACAAAACCACCTGCAGAGATACCCAGATAGGCAGCACATGCACCTGGAAAATCCTGAGAGTGGACTTACAGCCTGTCTATTCTGGTTCCAGGGTGTCTCCCTGGAAGTTCCAAGGGAAACTAATGAGTGTGTCGTGGTTGGGGGTGCATCTTTCCCCCTTTTATTCTCAAGTAAGGTCCTTGATAGGAAGAGCTGGACTAGTAAGTTTAGAATCATAGAGCTTGAAACACAGTTGATAGAGTAAATTTCAGATTGTTAAAATAAATTATGTACCGCTTTACAATGGAACTGTTTTTGTTTCCTTTCTTTAAAACTTTTATTTAAATTCCAGTTAGTTAAGGGGCCCCCCGGGTGGTTCAGTTGGTTTAGCATCCGACTTCGGCGCAGGTCATGATCTCGCGGTTCATGAGTTCAAACTCCACATTGGGCTCTGTGCTGACAGCTCAGAGCCTGGAGCTTGCCTCAGATTCTGTGTCTCCCTCTCTCTCAGTCCCTCCCCACACTCACCCCCTTCTCAAAAAATAAACATTAAATTTTTTTTTAATTCCAGTTAGTTAATATACAGTGTAATATTAGTTTCAGGTATACAATGTAGTGATTCAACACTTCCATACAACACCCTGGTGCTCATCACAGGGTGTTGTATTAAATTAATGGAGATCTCCCTTCCGGGAGGGAATGTTTTCAGTTTTAAGCTTTATCTTTCATTGTAGCATGAGGAAATTTCAAACACAGCAAGTAGATAAAAGAGATACTTCAAAAGAGCATCCAGCCCCCTGTAAGTCTTTGCTGTATTATACCTTTTACTCAGATTCAATTTTTTAAAAAGCAGACATTTATTTTCTTTGAACACCTAACACCAAACAATATTCAGGATACTACAGGGAATCTAGAGGTATAATACTTTAGTTTCTGCTGTCAAGCAATTAAAAACAGTAGTTGAAGAATAAAACAAATGCACAAATAAGCTACTCTAAGTGCTACAATAAATGAGGACAAGGGCCAGTCAGAGGAATTTACAGAGGAGAATTTACACCTACTTCACAGAGTAGATGTTGGTTTCATGAAGAAGAAAGCACTTGGAGTGGACTTTGAGGGAGGGTAGAATTTTAACAGGTGAGGATAAGTAGGTAAGACCAAATTAAACAGGGGGAGCAGCCTGAATAAAGCCTCTGAAGCAGGAGGACAAGGGACATATTCAAGGAAAAATCTAGACAGCGGGATCATTGGAGCACAAGCTATTATATGAGAGTAATAAAATATCAGTTTGAGAGAATCCAGAAGCATGGTTGTGTACCAAGAAGACTAAGAAATACCCACCTAAAATGGTATTAGACATACATATAAGACAATTGCTTTAAACAACAAAGAAGAGTATATTACCTAGAAAAAAAACCCTCTCTAAAGGAAGGAAGGAAGGAAGGAAGGAAGGAAGGAAGGAAGGAAGGAAGAAAGGAAGAGAAGGAAGAGAAGGAAGGAAGAAAGAGAGAAAGAAAGAAAGAAAGAAAGAAAGAAAGGGAGGAAGGAAGCAAAGTAGAGAGGGAAGGAAGGAGAGAAGAGGGGAGAAGTAAGGGGGAAAGAAAGTTGCTGAAATGCAGAAGGAATTGAAAACTAGAGTTTTTGAAAGTAATAACTGGTAGAGGTTTTGAACTTCGTAAGACACAGCTAAGAAATTAACATACAAAGCACACAGACTTATAGTACTTCTAGGACACCAAGCAGCAGTGTATTCAAAATCCCTCCAGATTTAAAATTCTCACCACCTAACCAGGCCACAGATAAATATCTGCTGAAGGGAAGCTCACAATTCAGGATTATGAAAATAAAGAAACAATTCAATATGAGGGTGAGTCAACAAGAAACATTAGAATTAGAACCCTGAGAACATCAGGTAGCAAAAATTGTATAGACAGTATAAAATAAATATGTTTAAATGATTGAAGAAAAGAAAATAACCAACCCATACCAAAAAAAAAAAAAAGATACTATAGGGGAAAAAAAGGAAATAGTTGACAAGGAACAAATGGAAATTCCAGAAATATAAATTTTAATCATCAAAATTAAAATCTAAATCAATCAAACCGCAGATTAGATACTGCTAAAGAGAGAATTAATGAACTGGAAGGTAAAGCAGGGACAATTTTCAAGAATATAATAATAACAGAGATAAAGAAATGGAAAATGTGATACAGAGGCTATGAAATCTAGAAGATAGTGTATATCTATGATGAGTTCTAGACAGAGGGAATAGAGCAATAAATATTTGAGCAATAAAATATTTGAAGAGAAAATGGCTGAGAATTCTCCTGTGTACATGATAAATGCAAATCCTCAGATCCGAGATGCTTACAAATGACATGTCCTAGATGCCTACTTCTGACTCTGGCATGGATCAAAATGAAACGTGCGGGTTCGACCATAGTGTAAAGATGACCCAAATATGAAATCGTGGATTCTGCAGATGAACTGGCTTATATGTTGTAGAAAGCCTTGATACAGCCCCTTCTCTCCTCCACCTTCCTGTACCTGGGCTTTTGGCTGTATTTTGCTACCAGACCTGGCCTTTGAAGATGTGTCAATCCAAGCCTTCTCTCCATTCTGACCAAGATACAAAAATAAATAAATAAATAAATAAATAAATAAATAAATCCCATGTCTTGAATTTCAACCAAGACTACATGAGAGTTTTACAAATGGTTGGATGTGGGGGCAGGAGGGGGGACTGAAAAACACCAATATACTTTCCCATTGCCAAATCACACAATGCAAAAAAACAAAACAAAACAAAAAAAACATTTGCATTCAAGTGAACGATAGCTTCAGTTGACTTGTCCAGCACAGTTCCTGAGAACCCAATCTTTACATTCTCTTATTCCCTTAGCCACTTCTATAGCACATTCTAAATATCCTTATATGACAAATTATTGAGAGAACCCTAGTTGGAGGTCAGAAGGCCTGAGTTGGGGTCTCAGCTCTGGCAGTGTCTAACTGCTTGAGCCTGGGGCATCTCCTGACCTAATAACAACAGTAACTGGTTTTGAATGTTTGCCGTGAACCACACCCTATGCTCTGTATCTTGCATGAATGCTCTCGCTTAATCCTAACAGCCGCACTGTGAGGTGAGGTTTATTATTATCTCCATTGATGGTTGAGGGCACTGAGTTCACCTGCCCACAGTTACACGATTAGAAGGAAGAGGTCCTGTCACTGCAAAACCCAGAATCCCAAAAGTTACAGTCTCCAGCCACGCTGTTCTTTTGTTTTCTCCTATCTTGTACAAGGCCTCTTTACTGCTCTTACATCCTCTGAAGTGTTTGTGTGTCTGGGCCTATGAGTGTGCATGAAATAAAGTTCCACCAAAGACAATGAGGAATTTGCATCCACCTCCAGGGAAAGGAAATCAAAGATACTGTTCAATACTATTTGGAGATAATGGCTGGTCACTTATGACCAGATATGGCTTTCAAAATTTAAAAAGTAACAATTGCATTTTGTAGATTTTATAATCTTATTTTGATAAATTATCAAAATATCAGTGTGTATAAAGAAAAGTCGATCCACTTAGTTAATAAATATTACCCATTCAATCAGTTTGAAATTCTACATTAGAAAATTAAGCTTTTAGCACATGAAGAGCTTCCAACTCAGGGATGTTGGGCCTCTCTAGAAGGAAAGGATTCTGGGAGCATGAATACAGCAATGTACGATCTCAGTCCTCTACAAAGCAAGGCTGTCTCATCACTTGCCAACTCCCAAAACACATGCAGGTTGCCTTCTTCCTTGTTGTTTTTCTCCTTGTTTCCGCTTCCTTTTTTTTCCTGCTTGTCCTTGATGCCCATCAAAACCCTGCCTGGGCAATTGCTGCAAATGGGGCCCGCTTCTTACCCTCCTTCTCAGGAGTCTTTCCATCTACTGACCTAGTCAGTCGATAGGCTGCGTGAGCTCCCCCTTCCAGATTCTTTAGAGCTTTTATGGTGCTTTCCTCTGAGCACTTACCTTTCACTGACTGTTTCATAAGCTAAGAGTCACATGAAAGCAGACACCACGTCTTCCATAGTCTTTGTCACTGTTTTAAACGTATTCTCTTTGCACATAGCATATATCATAGCCAAATATAAATGATGTCTACATGTATATGTAGATATGATAAATATGGATGCATGATCCACATGGATCTTAGTGTTCTTCTGGGGGCAAGAAACAGAAATCTAATGCACCTAATTTGAGACCAGAGGGATTTTGATAACGGTGCAGGGATATCGCAGAGAGCCTCCGTGCAGGAAGTACAGCCAGTCCCCAGAAGACTGAACTGGGACCTGGAAAACCATCAGGAGCAAAAGCAGCTACTTTCTCAGCCTCCTTTTTCTCTCTGGGGCCACATGATCTACCATCTGCTCCATTCCCTTGCTTTTCTTAGCAGACGGCCTCTCTCTGCACCAAGTTTTCATGGGCCAGGGAGCACAGTGACCTCTAGTCTCTTGTCTCTTAGTTTAAATTCTTAAGAGAGAGAATCTGAATGGCTCAGGTCATGGGTCAGGTGTCCCGCCCTGGTCCCATCAACTGTGGCCAGAGAAGAGTAAAATCCCATGACAAAATCAGGCAGAAGGGGGCCAGCCCTTCAGCTAAAGTTGGCACAGGAACTGTGTTAAAGAAAGGAATATATATACATATTGTTTTCTTTTAAAACTATATTGATTGTGTACTGTGTGTGTGTGTGTGTGCAGGGAACAAATGAGCAAGTTAATACTTGGAAGTTGTGCTTACAAATTTCATGCTGAGGAAAAATGAGAAATGAGGTTTTTTTTTCCCCAATGGAAAAATAAAAGCAAGAAAAAGTTGTTGGAGGCTTGTAAGGACAGAGAGATCAAAATAGATAGGATAAAAAATTCAATAGAAAAGCACTTTTTGAAAATGTTCTTTAAGAAAGAATATTCTGACATCTATATGCAGGGTGGGCAGAATCTGGAGACAACAGTGGGCAGGAAGCCCATTTGGAGTTTGGATTTTATAATCTTCTGTTCATAATATAGAACCAGACCACAAAGGTTTAAAAGAATGTGGGCTAAGTGTCCCTCCTCGCTCAGCAGACAGCATTTTGTTGAAGATATTTAAAGATTAAAAGCAGAAGCAGTTAGTCTACTGTGTAATATTTACTGATTTGAGCAGCTCCACCATACAGACATCTTACACATAAATTTAACTATTATTATTGTGTTGCCCTTTTCCAAGAAAGGGTAAAGTAGATTTGTAGGAGCACTTAACACATGTAAATCCCCCACCTCTTTAAACCGAAGTGCATTGTATTAAAGAGCTACATAAATTTTACAAGTATTCTGTCCTTTTGAAATCATAGCACTGTTCTTTCTTGCAACGCCATTAAGTGATGCCTCTTTGTAAGCTGATTCCACAAACCCTGATAGAAGATACCTCACAAAAGACACTGCTTTTGCCAAGTGCATAATTGCACCAAGGATATCACTGTGTGCAGAGGTTACAGACTTGAGTATTAGAAGAGCCCTATCAGCAAATAGCTATTTCATTGGCCACCACAAACTTCTTTGAACTTTATTTACTCATTTACTGTGGTTTACCCACTTTTCTTAAGACTGGCTTTAAAAAATGATTTACAACATGACTTCCTTCAAACATCTAATAGTCCATAAAACAGCTTAGTGCTTGTAAGAGAATGCTCAAATTGATAGTAGTGGAATCTCAAATGCTATATTTTTCCACTGATAACGTGCAACCCAGGCAAAGACAGTCTGATTTTTGTCTGTCTCTTCGGAAGCATGTTTTCCCCAACTCCATTCAAAAAGAAATGAACATTTCATTTCATATTGAAGGTGGTCCATGCCAAATGATTTTTATTTTTTTGATTAGCTTGAATTATTAAAAATGTAGCTTTTCCAAGATGTTAATGACAATTATTTTGACCAAATACATACATATATGTATATATATATACATATATGTGTGTGTGTGTGTGTGTGTGTATACAAACACGTATATGTTTGTATGTATTTGACCAAATCATGTAAATTCCCGTAAGTTCTACTGGTAATGGAACAAGTAAGAGATTTAGTAGTCTTATCTAATCAGGCTTAGGTAGTAACTTTATGAGAAAAAATTAGTTTGGGTTTGGCAAAATCAGGTTTGGAACTCAACTGTTTCTAAATTCAATGATTTCAACGTGTGCTATGTGATATCTGTGTCTACTATGATGTTAGAAAACATGAGATCCTGTGCCTTGAAATATGCTTCCCAAGTAACATTTCATAACAGAATTTTTGTTGAGTGTATGGTATTCCATCACATGGCTCTGCTGTAATTTATTACTATCATTTATTTAGCTAATCCCTCATTGTTAGACAATTTACATTTCTAAACTTCCACCATTATAAATAATTCTGTAATGAACATCTTTGTAGATAAGTAATATCTTTTAATATTTTTTAATGTTTATTTATTTTTGAGAGAGAGAGAGAGAGTGGGGAAGGGGCAGAGAGAGAACGAGACACAGAAGCTGAAGTAGGCTCCAAGCTGTCAGCACAGAGCCCAATGTGGGGTCGAACTCATGAACTATGAGTGGCCTGAGCTGAAGTCTAATGCTTAACTGACTGAGCCACCCAGGTGCCCCAATAAGTAATATCTTTTAAATTTGTCTCCCTAGCTCTGCTGTCCCTCTGCTTAAATCAATCTAATATACAGCCCCAACTAAGGCATATTATTCTTTGGGAAGCAACACTTGGTTGTAAACATAATAGCCGAATATTCTGACTGTCCTCAGAGTCTCCACAATCTAGTACTTATCTAATGCTTCCTTATGATCGCCCAGTTATCTCCCAAGGCTCCTCCCCTTGAACTTTGGCTACAACTACTGCTTGATGTCCATACCAGCATCCAAACCATTTTTCCTTAGGGAGAGGGGCACCCAGGAAAGAGAGTATACCAGGGTCCTTCCTCGGAAATTTTGGAACTAGAACCAAGAGAAAGAAACTGTTCTTTCTTCAGATGACTGAGGTAGTCATCTACAAACCTTGGAAGCTTGTGCTGCCCTGTGAACCCTGGAAAAGGAGGCTTGTCTGTGGAAGGAGAAGAGTGAGCCAAGGTGGAGGAGAAGGAGAAGAGGTTGGGAGACAGAGAGAGACTGACAGGTGTTCTAACTGAGATGAGAAGAAAGGAAAAGAGGAATCAAAGCATCCCTTCCCTGGAGGAATGTTGGCACCTACCAGTGGAGGGGGTGTGGGAGAGGAGATCTAAGCCGTGGAGGGTGGCTGATCTACACAACAACTCTGCTCATCTCACTGCTGCCAAGCCCTATCAAGCCCCCCAAGTTGGAATGGGGAGTAGACCACCCATCGTTGTGTAAATGTATGAAAATATTCTTAGGGATGTCTTACCAACAGTAAAATATCCTCAGGTGTATTCCAATGACACTAGAAATGTAACACAATGGAGTGAATTGTATTTCTAATACTCCTCTCAGGGAGATTTCTACATGGGGAGACCTTCTTTGACAAGCTGCTTAGAGAGGCAGAAGACACACCCTTCTCCCATGAGACATGTGGAGGCTCAACCGATGGTCTTAAAATAACCTTCAAATGAGATTGGATCATCTTAAAATCAGGGCTTTTATTACGTTGAGTGAAGTATATGAGCTTAGAGCCAAAGCTGAAATTATCTCAGAAGAAAGACCTTTGCGAGCTGCCACTCTCCCTCTTGCCCTCTGTCCTTCCCTTCATGTGATTTTTTATTCTTTTCCTTTTTGGAACAAATTAGGAGAGCATCAGTTTGAAAGAATGGCAAATTAAAAGCCTACACAGAGCACCCCTATCTCAGCCTATCAAGGGCACCTGCATGTCTGATCTTGCGTGATCATTCTCTTCTCTGTACCTTTTATTAGGCTCTTCCTCACTTCTCTACATAACGCTTTTTTCAAGAACCGGTAGAATTCTATTTCAGCCCACGTTGGTTCCATTTAAGCTACCAACTACCCCAACCTTAGATCCTCTGCAGAAGGGTTAATGAGAGCTAGAAACTCAACAAATCTGTACCCTAGATGTGATCCCTGCAAATGCTAGTTGATACAAGGGCATCCATGCTGTTAGCTGGCAGCAGAAAGCTGGTCTGTCTGCTAGACAGGGGCATCCAAGAACCTCTATGCCCATATGACACCTTACTTCCTCTGGACGACCTAGGCCAGAAAGTTTCAACAGGACTTCTACCTTGTCATAATTAGGTGTTCTTATTATTTAAATCAACTTCTGAATGGTCCTTGGATTTTGACAAGAATCTGTTCTATATTTTAGCAAATGCAGAAAGGGAAACAGGAATGTAATCACAAAACCCAGTCTCTTACAGGCAGCAGGTGGAGGCCAGTTGAATGGCAGGCATCGCTTCTAACTGGAGGCTGTCACAACGCTGCCAGCTCCTGAACATTTTCATGAAGGAAGTGAAAAGAAGAAAATGCATTTGGCAGTTTTAATCAGATAATTACTTTAAAAAAAAAAAAAAAGGTATGTTGAGTATAATTCCCAGGTTTTTTCCATCTGTTTAAACTTAAGTAGAAGAGCGTCACTCCCGAACTGACCATGCTACGTGATGAATATACTCTTGAAATGAATGCTTTCAGATGGTTTCTTTTTATGAAACGTGCACAAAGATGTGTACTGTGGTGATGGAGTGAGCCTTGTGAGACATCTGGCCACAACATGTGCCTCATTAAGTTACACCTGTAAGTGTGGGGTCATTTTTTATACCAGTAATATTAATAATAAAGGGTTCATTGAATAGGATTATTAATGGTGCCAGGTGGAGGATGTGGTATTACTTACAGCCTGGTAGGGGATTGGTTAATGTCTCCTCCTGCCAACGTTTCTGGTTTCATGTTTATAGACAGAGTGCTCCAGATGATGGCTGGCAATGTAGCCATTGAGAAAATGAATTCCCCCTCTTTCCCATCAGCAAGAAAATTTATAGCAGTCGGTGGAGAATTTGAATGAATCTATTTTCTAATTTTGAACTCATAATCTCACTGAAGAGCAAGGAACGTATTTACCGATTAATTCAAGAAATTAAAAAGCCTCTCTCAGAGTTTTGCTTTCCCTACCTTGACTCAAATGGAAATGTTTCAGCTCCGGCCATCTCCTATCACTTCTTATTTCAAGCCACATTCATTGCTGCATTTCCCTTTGTGGTCACAAATGGAAAATCAGGAAAAAGAAGAAATCTAAAACCTTTCCTTCCTTCTGTGGAATGTATGCTTTTTCTGTTTTACGGTGCAAGACTTGTAACAGAAGGAAATAAATGCTCCAGGTAGGGCACTTTTTAATGTGCATTATTACAGGTGCTAACAAGTCTGGTAAATTCGGAGTATTGTTTGATTTGGCAACAAGATCCCAAGACTCAGAACACCAACCCATGTTTTGGCTTCAGATTACATGCAACTAGAATAAGATTTTAAATTTAACAAGGCAATTGCTGAATGCTAATTGAATTGCATTTGAGTAATAAAACTCAATTGATTACTAACACCATACTTATCAAAGGCATAATAGAAAAATTGTCTTTTACATATCTTTCGCCGTTCGTGAAGACTCCTACACATCAATTCATGCACAGACAATAAACTAATAAAAACAGTTTTTAAAACATCTATGTGTGTCACGCTTCACAGTTGAAAAGTGATTTTTCGTTTACATCCTATTAGCAGCTCCGTAAAGTAGGTGGTGGTGTTTTCTTCATTTTGCAAGGAAGAAAACTGAAGTTCAGGGAGTGATATTCTCAAGATACACAGTGAGCGAGTGGCCTCTTCAAAACTGAAACCCACCCCCATCAAATCTAAACTTTTATGTTTTTTTCCACTCCACCATCTGTTTCCCCTCTCTCAGCCAATTCATTCCCCTTAAGAAAATCCTAAAATCCAGGAATGACTTCCACCACTCCCCCATTTTTGGTATAAAGATATTTGCATAATCTGGTTGCATCTCATCGAGTTGGTGAGTGGAGAAAGACAGACAGGAAGGATACCTGCTGTATGGTTCCATCTCTGTGAAGATCAAGTCAGTCAAAACTAATCCAAGGTGGCAGAAGAGAGGGCAGTGGTTACCGCTGGGGGGAGACTATTGACCGAGAGGCAGTGCGAGGGAGTTTTTCTGAGCTATGGTGATATTCCATGTCTTGATCTGAGTGGTGATGGCACAGGTTTATACACATAAAAGTGTAGCTGAATACTTAAGATTCGTGAAGCTTGGGGCACCCGGGTGGCTCAGTCGATTTGGCATCTGACTTCAGCTCAGGTCATGATCTCAGGGCTCATGAGTTCGAGCCCCGCGTCGGGCTCTGTGCTGATGGCTCAGAGCCTGGAGCCTGCTTCGGATTCTGTGTACCCCCCCCTCTCTCTCTGCCCTCCCCCGCTCACAATCTGTCTTTCTTTCCTTCAAAAATAAATAAACATTTAAAAAAAAAAGATTTGTGAAACTTACTGCAACCGTATCGTACCTCGACTAAAAATTAGCTTATAAAATGAGGTCATTGCATTGCTGGCAAATATTTACTAGATGTCCCTGAAATCTATCTTCTAATTCTCCCTTTTGGAAAGAAGACTCCTATCCCTTTCTAGGTCCTCCAGGCTCTCTTATGCTCCTACCGTCTATTCTAACAGTGTCCAGCTATTTCTTCTATCACTGATCACAATATATGACAATTTTCTGACTGTAAGGCTTTCACTCACTCAGTGGGCAGGGACCATTTTTTCCTCATGTGTGCATTCCCAGCATCTAGTGTGGTAGCTGGCATGAGATACTTACTCAATCCTTGCTTGTCAGAAGATAAAAAGATGAGTAAATAAATGCAAGAGCTAGATGACTTTTCACTTCACTGTTTTATAACTCAGGCCTAGGAGACAGGTCATGTTAGGATATCCTGAAAGACCAGGAAAGCATCCTATAAATGAGACTCTCCAAGAAGTCCTGGGTCACCTCCTTTAAGCCATGGTCACCACCACTAACAGTCTGAATGTACAATACACATGCCAGTGAGACCACTCACTTTCACCTGATCTGAGTGTCTGCTTTCCAGGCTTTTCTTTTTTATGCCAAGGAGGATCCCTCAACTACAATCCTTTCTGCATGCCTACCTAGGTCCTGGCCTTTTGACCAATTCTTCCCCAGATTCCTGTACTGTGGGATTTTACTCCCTATCCAAGACAAAACAAACCCAAAGTCACTATCCGCTCATTTGTGTCCGTTTCACCTGCCAGCCTTTCTTATTCATCCAAGTTCCACGCTCAGGATGAGCAAATGTCCCCATTTCACGAATCCCGAATTGATGGCATCTCCTTTTGAAGGTTTACAGTTTCTGCTGTAGTTTTTGGTCTTTAGGTTGTGGCTCTCCTTAGAGCAGGCCTGGCTTTTAGCAGAAGAGTGAAGAAAGCAGTTTGTTCCGGGCACATCCCTTTCTTTCTCCACTCTCCATCTGTTTTACTCTTTCTGTTCCAGACTGGATCAAAAGGACCCCAAATGGGCCTGACCAATTTCAGGAGAGTCCTTGGGTTGGTAACGCTCTGATAACAAAATAGTCAGACTGTGAATTTCATCCTCTCGGCCTAAGCCTACTCAACTGACTTGTTTACTGTTGTCATCTCTACAATCTGTTTTCCATTTGGAGTGAAAATTCTCCAGAAGATTACATTCCTTACGAGGGTCTGGCCTGAGGGTCTGTTGGTGTTTTAGAGCAGCTAAGCAACCTTAAACAACTGCTAGCATTCACCTGGTTAGTAAATGCACCTGAATATAATCATTAGCCAAGGCCTTGCCATCTATTAATCTGTGGCTTTGTTTTATTTTATTTGTCTTTATGAAGTTGCTTGGATTGTATAGATATTCCACATTTAATGGGGTTTGTGCTTTTCATTCTCCGAGCAGGAATATCAGGCAGTCAGATGCAGGGTACGTGAAAATGCCCTAGGGGGTCATATGGGATTTCAGGAGTGAGGAAAAACCTGTTTTTCTTTCCTCTATCATACTCCTTAATGTCAAGAATGTTCAGATATTAACTACGATAATCCTGCCTCTTGCTGGCTATTTACAACGCACTGAGGATTTTCCCTTCACTGGCCGGGCTCCCGTGCAGATGACAGGGCCTGTGGGGTATCTGTAATGGGAATAAAGAAGGAGAGAAAAGCAAGTAGAAGGTGAATTAGTACTGAAAAAAGAGGATATACTCCAAACATAAGTGTCACAATTTTGTACGGTGCCAGTGCCCAAGTCTAGGAGACTGGAAAGTATATCATATTTGCTGTCTCCCTACTTTAAGCAAAATCAGTATTTGTCCCATGCACCTGAGCTATGGCATCTTTTGATGGCTGAAGACGCATATTAGTGCTATGGTCAAGTGCAGGGTTTGGAGTCAGAGGAGACTGCATTCAAGTTCCCACAACTTCTTACTGGGAACCTTGGCTCTCCTCCCTACGCCTTAGTGTCCTCATCAGTGGAGTTAGCATCTATAGATAGGCCACCACAAACTGTTTTAAGAATTCGTTGAGATGCCGTGTAAGTAAAAAAAAAAGCTCTATAAGTGGAAATACATTGCGCGTAATGTTCAAATATTAACTGCGATAATCTTGCCTCTTGCTGGCTACTTACAATGCACTGAGGGTTTTCCCTTTACTAGTCAGGCTCATGTGAGGACGATTCCAAACCAGGGCATGATTATATCTAGGTAATGTGTTTGAATGTGTCTGTTGGTAGGGATGGGGATGTGGGGTGTAGACAGCGGGATTGAATGGGTTATTCTGCTATATGGTCTGCTCTGGGGCCAAGGAGTTTCCTTGCCAGTCATTAGGCAGGGGTCCATTTTTTAGACACTGAGACAGTTGACATATTTAGTCGCTCTATGTGATTTTTTAAAATTAATGGCAGTGGGTTCTTAAAATAACACTTTAATGGGTTAACAGCCGATGAATGAGTCCTGTGTTGATTAAATTCCCTTTCAATACACGTTCGATGACTATGGGAATAAAGCACTGGGTAGATTGCCTTTAGGGTATTATTAAACCTAAAATGTGCGAAACATTGCTTGAGAGAGGAGCCCAGTGCTTCCACGCTGCTCTGCATTCCTCCGTGTCTTGCTTGAAATGAGATATGGCTTGGTCATTAGGGTGGCTACAAACTGTCTTTGAACACACCTCCCACCCTAAAGATGGAGGCAGGAGAAACCTCCAAAAGTTCAAACAGGGCATCAAATCCAGCTGGAAGCTATCCTATCCTGTCATCAAAGCCACACTTTCCTGCTGATTGTGAAAGCCTCCAGTAGTGCCACCAGCAGCACTGCTGTGAAGATCCAAAGTGGAGATACAAGTCCATCCTACCAACTTCTGCCCCCTCAATTCCCCTTGGCTCTGCTGAAAGCAGGAAGGAGGTAACTGGACTCCCAGGGGGTCAGTGTTTAAGCCAAAGCAGGGTGAGAGTGAGAAGACAAAAACGGCACAAAGAGACGAGAGTAGGGTCTGGTAGACATTTGAGAGTAAGCCCCAGAGGAGACTCCCCCATCAGAGGGGAACCTTATGGGCCTGCCTTACTTTTTCCCTTTGGGAAGCACAAATCAGAGCGGAACGAGAAAGAGAAAGGAGAAAAATCACTTCGTGGATGGATTAAAGAATACTGGGGACAAAGATGATTTGTAGGAACAGAGAATACTTCCTTCTTTTCGCTACATGTTCTAAAGTCAGGGGGCGGAAGAAAAGCGAAGGAACATTCATTGTGTGCCAATTCTGTGCCAGACATTCTGCTCGCACTTTTAACTTTACCTCGTTTAAACTTCACGGGAATTGTAGTAGGCTTTTTAAATCCGTCTCGTTCCATATGAAAAAGCTAATGTCCATGGTGGTTAAATTACCTAAGGTCACACGTGAAGCAGCCAGGTTGGAACAGGTGTGCCTGCCTGTAAAGCACCTTTCCACATTGCCTCCCAGTGTCTGTGACTTCCTCGGTATTTCTACAGGTTTAGAAATAGGGTTAGCAACATATGCTTTGACACGTTGTTTTTTAGGATTTTCAGAGACTTTTAAAAAAGGGCAAACCAAACATTCATAAATGCAAATTATTTATATATAGATGAACCAAATACATTTTGGGAAAATCGATCAAAATTCTAAACGGCAACAATTTTCTAAACAATGGTTTGAGACTAATAACCGAGTCTTCAGTTACCTAAAATTTGATCACATAAATTAGACGCTACAAGTGTGGCTGACTTCTAACAGGTTCATGATAGTCCCAAGATTTACAAATCAAGTGACCAGGTTTCAGAGACCTCTTCAGGGTCAAACTAGACTTATCCGCCACACTTAACATGTAACACATGTCTTGAGTTGGATCACATTTGGGGTGGGGACTGGGTAATGTGTGTTCACAGAAACTGTATTGCATCCTGGGTTTACCCTGGAGGTGGTGACTTGGCTAAACTACTTTAATATATTCAGAAGAAATTTAACTATCTGCCCAACTTCACCAAATTATCATCTCCAAGTATAACCTGAGCCCCCCCTCCAGGGGAGCAGATAGTCAAAAAATAAGGAGGTGAAATTCAAAGGATATTTGGGAAGAGAAACAGAGAATGGATGCTGAGTTGGGAAAGAGGAAAAATCTTTGAAGGTCACTCCACTTCCCCCCATGGAGCAAGAAATGCTGCCTACCGGCTCCTCCCTGATGGGTATACAATGCCTTACAAACTGGGCATGTTGTGTAAAGAGATGCTCCAGAAAGCTGGGGGGGGGGGGGGGCGGCGGTGCTGAAACCTGCAAACCAGTCCCTGAGAGTCTCTTTCCTGAGATTTTTTTTCACCCTTGATAGATTGGACAGACTCTTGCAAAGTTACAGAAAAGAGAATCTGCCTTTGCAGAGGTGTGGGAGTGATTAAGTGAGATGCTGCAGGCAAAGGGATCTGTGTTTAACACTCTATATGTCAGCCATTTAAGCGATGACGGTTGTGACGATGGTCATGATATGATGGTGTCGTGATGGCAATAAGAGCATGGTGCCCGACAAAGCGCCCCCAGGTAGGTTAGTTCATTGCATTTGGGTTGCACCCTGTGAGATAGATGGCAGGAGTCCACACCAGAAAGCCTGGTCTGCTGACTCCCACCCATCATTTTTTTCCCCTTACTCTCTGCTGCCTCCCAGGGGAGTTTTTAAGGACATGGGAGAAAGAGGAGTGGAATGAGAAATCAGAGTACAAACAGTGATTCTGCAGAGGATACACTGTGGTTCCATTCACTGCATTTCTCAAATGGGGTGAAAAGACCTCTTTGTTAGAGAGAACAGAACCCAGAGAATAATCCTCCCCGCTTTTCCCAACAGGGGAAAATATAGAGGGGTCTCCTGGAGATTATGTCTTCTCTAGGCCTGCAAGCCAAAGTTGGCACTCCATCCCTTTACTAATTTTCAGGAGCAGAATGATACTTTTGTCCCTTAAGAAAGGGAAATTTACAAACAATAATCAGAATTGTTTCCAAAAAAATCCTAAATTCCTGCTTTTAGGTTAGTCCTGAAATGCATTAATCTCTTTCACTTGATGTAGCTCACTATCATTCTTCCATTTTAATATCTCAGGGGGAAAAAAAAAACACCCAAATAACCAATAACAGTTTACAGCTTTGACGCAGAGCACTAAAGTTGTTTTTCTATGAATATAGATTATTACATTTTTTTACAAAGCAAGTAAACAGATGCATAAAAATGCATTATTTCAGGAGCATAAGAAAACCTGCAATAAGTATAGTGGTTTTAATTTGTTTTTATGATTACTTGTAATTAATTAGCATCAAAAGTAAATTATCAACCTCTGAAATTGTACCATCAGATGTGAGCAGGGTACTCCATGAGTGATTGGCTGGCTCATCTTTATACCAAGGTAGGAGAAAGAATGATCTTTTCTTTACTTCTTTTTTTTTTTTTTTTTTTTTTTTTTTGCTACGCCTAAATGCAATTGCAAAAAGCCAGTGACAATGCAAAGGAGGAAATTTAAAAATGAGTGAGGGGAAGGCCCAGTTTGTTCTGTGACACACGGCATCAGGGGGTGAAACTGATGTACATGAGTAGTCCCATCACCCTATCAGGTTAGGCCTGGGAAAGTTTCCTTTTAAAGAAAACAAAACAACAACAACAAAAAATGGATCAGATCTGCTACACTGGAGAAGGTTCACATACCTCCTCCAAACCTTCACTCTTCAGCCAGAAAAAGGGAGACATTTTGACGGGTGTTGGTATTTTTTTTTAAGCAAATCGTGCTATTTGTTACCCCTTAAGATTAATGATGGAGTTGTTTGCTGCAGTTTTGGTCAATTTAAACTAACCAATAAGTTCAAAGGAGCTATCCCCTTGACCTCTTTCCATTTCCGCTGACATTTACTGCAGCATTTCACCCTGCTGTGAACTGTCCTTTGCTGAGGGAATGCCAAGAAGAAAGAAAAATGGGTATTTAGTAGGCAGCCTGTTTTTTTTATCTGCGAGGAATATGTGCAGGGATAGACCCACGTCTATTTTATTAACAAGAACGTACTTGAACTGAGAACTCAATCTCTGAAATACAAATAGAATTCAACAACAGAAGGAAAGAGAGGGGAATAAATCAGATTAAAAGCCCACAGCCTTCTTTCCTGCTTAGTATCTCTCCTAAGAGTTAGGAGCTGTCACAATGGGATTATGGAGCTTCCAACAAAGTTAAATAAAATAAATAGATTCACTTCTAACAAGTTTCATTCCATAGCAGGCCCTCAAAAGACACCCAATTTTTTATTTTTGGTAAGCTACCTGCAATGAAACTGTATGTCTCCATTTTTCTAAATAATCCACTGGGATGAATAAAAAGTGTTACATGTTGACGGGGAGTTGGGGATTGATTTGCACTTACGTTTGCTTCAACATTGATGAAATGATATCAAGTCAATTCCCCCCAATCAAGACATAGCCAAGAAAGTGTTGCTTTCACAGACGTTTGTGATTATCTTGTCCTCTTCCTCCAGGGATTCTACTCCAGGTAACCATGTTGCTACCAGTGAACTTGGCTGGTTACTAAGGAACAATGTCAGAATTAGCAGTCCCTAAAGAGAAATGTTAAATCGAATTAAGGATGTCTGTGTTTCAGTTATTATACTAGAAAAATCTTTACTAAATCCCACTAAAGTAATAAATAATGGTCAAAGTTCAGACTTCATCAATTTCATTCTTGCTTAAATATTTCAACGAAGGGTTCATCACAAGCCTTGAATTGCCGTAGTCGCTCCCATCTGCTGGAAGTGAGAGTCAGGGAGGACTGGAGAGCCCACAAAACTCCTGGCCAGTCTGGGTTACCAACAGTGAACAGACGTTCCCATCCCCCAAGTTTATTGCCTGCCAAATTTGTCTTTGGAAGGTCACAGCACTCTTCCTCAAATACAGTGCTCCACGGCACATACCAAGATGGATATTTTTTTCACTGATGAGAGGAAAGGGATAAGGCTATTCAAGGCAGACTCAAGGAGCAAAACAGTTCTCTGACTTCTTGAGGAAGTGGACCATGTACTAGCAGCCCTTCCTGAAGTCACCAGCATGGAAAAGCCCATATTTTATTTCCTATCATCATTTCTAATTTGGAATGTAGGTTCCCGGTTAGACCATATCTTGGCATTCCTTTATAAAGCTGTTCTTCTGTGGGTCCAATGAGGCCAGTTAGCTATTCGGCCAATGAATGACCATATCTTTTTAGTTATTGGTCTTTCATTATTCCTTTTTGTGTGAATGTGTAGGGGATGGGGAGGAGAGGAGGTTGATGGTAGGCGAACTTAGGTCCACCTGAATGCCAGATCTCAGAGACGGTTCAGATTACTTACATACAAGGAAATGTCCAGTGACTTCAAAGTCTGCACGATATTACAATAGTAGGGTACATTTGGATGAGGACCAAGACAGACAAATTATTCCAAAACTTCTTTTATGGTGAAAAGGCTTAGAATAAGTTTCCAGAAAGTCTAGCAGGGACACCTCTGGAGAAGATTATTAAAAACACAAAATGTGTATTTATCACCCCACATCCTTCTGTTGGGCTCTTTCCTCAGATGTTCTATGTCCTAATGAAGCTTCATCTGAGGTATAGGATCCAAGCTTTTTCCTCTTGAGCGGTTCCCTCAGGTCTGTAACTCTGTAAATACCCTTTCTCTGTAAAATAGCTTTATCCTGGTGCTAGACTCTCTGGATTCTGCACCCAGAGTTCCAGGCTAACTAAAGTTTTTATTGGATCAAGTTAATGCAATAACAGGTAATTTTGTATTGTTGTACTTCCTTCCTGGTTAGCAGATGTACATTCTAGCAGGAGCTCTCTAAATATATTTTGATTAAAAAGAGTGGTCCTCAAGGGTGTTGATTCCAATTCAGTAAGGGAGATGTTTGGGGGTAGATGAAGCCTTTTGACTCCTTCTAAACCACAGTGGGACAAGGCAATGACTACATACTCTGACTCTACAAAGACTTGCCCTAAAGGTTTATGCTCTATTAATATAAGACGCATGATTTCCCCCATAATTGCTTTTATCTACTACTTGATATTTGCGATAGAGGCACAGTCTCAAGAATTGCCTAGGGCAACTGTCTTGTTTAAAACCAATATTGCTTTAAATCTACACATTTTAAAAAGCATAAAAGCACACAAGTCATACTTCACCCATTTCCGATTTATGAAGTTTCCTGGGGACATTTTTACCATAAACATTTTTGCAATACAAATATACAAGCTTCTTTCCCTTATTTTAGAAGTAATGATTGGTACCCAAGACTTTCTTACAAACTCCTTTTCATCAGCAGTTTAATGTCCTTTTTAAAAGCTCCCTTTTACTAAATTCCTTTCCGAATTATACTTTTCCCTCTTAATATTATGATATATGACCCTGAAAATAAACATTTGGATACTTTTTTCCCCCTGCTCTTCAGTATTCATGCTTCAGTTGGCAACTTCTTATACCTTTATGCTTCCCTCTTTTCTCTTTTTCTTCCTTTGATGACTGTTTCTGAAACACACTGCTGAAAATCTTTCCCATGTCTCTAAACAATGTTAAGCTGTAGATGGTACCAATTTCACAACTTGCTTGTCTCATTCTTTGCCCTAAGGAATACAAGAGACAGAAAGGGGATGCTGATAAAGCTTAGGGTTTCACCAAGAGAAACCTAACAACACTTTAAGAAGAGCAAATGATCAATGTTAAAATATGTGGCACTGAAAATAAATATTTTGAGGGTACAAAGGTTAATGTCCTTCGGTGCTAGACACACAGAAGTTCAAAGAACACTTATGGTTCTTCCAACTCCAGTACTTATGGCACTTACGGTTTTAAATGATTAAGGTCATAGATACGTTCCTTGACAAAATTCTAAAATATATATCCAGCAAACAAGCAACCTAACAAGGGAATGCCGAAGGATATAAATGAATTCCAAAGGTTTTATCTTTAAATTGCAACATGAGGTGATGTTAGGGGTACTTCTATGAGTTACAAATGTGGTTTCCTAGGAGTAGCAGTAACCCATTGCTGGAGGCATGCCGATTGGTCTGCTTTGCACAAGAAATCATAAAAATTGCAATGGGTCAGCATGGCATCTGCTGAAGGATAAGAAGTTTTGCTTTTATTATCCTAAAGAAATACCCCTGGCATTAAAACTCACATGAATCTACTCATGGTTCAATTATCTTAGTTATTTCTGATTTAGATAGACACTTTAATAATGTTTCCATGTTTTTACTGTATATGCCTAATTTTTTTTTATTTGTTATAAAGGGTAAGCTTTCAATTTATTTTATTTTATTGATTTCACCATTAACGAATGCCCTATCATCTAGGGTTGATGGCACTATCCATCCAATTGTCCATGGTAGGAAACCTGGACTCATTCTTGCTTAAAACTAACTTACTTGGGGAGCCTGGGTGGCTCAGTCGGTTAAGCGTCTGACTTCAGCTCAGGTCACAATCTCACAGTCTGTGAGTTCGAGCCCTGCATGGGGCTCTGTGCTGACAGCTCAGAGCCTGGAGCCTGCTTCAGATTCTGTGTCTCCCTCTCTCTCTGCCCCTCCCCTGCTCATGCTCTGTCTCTCTCTGTCTCAAAAATAAATTAAAAAAAAAAACACCAAAAAATTAAAAAAAATAAATAAAACTAACTTACTAAATCTTATAAATTCTTTTCATCAAACTTCTCCATTAAGCAACATCTGAATATGAGTAACCCACGGGTACTTTATATCTATAAACTTTGCCAGCTGACACCCTCCTGATTTCATAGTTCTGTCTTCAGGGCCTACAGTGTGATGCCATAAAAATCCCTCTCCTGCTGATCTAGCCACATCGGATTCTATGCTCACCAGTTGTAGAAGCCAATTCTCTTTACAGTCAGCAGGTTCTTTATCAACTTCTGCCTTCATGAGACAATTGGTGACTCATGACTGTCTAGACCTGTTCTGTTCAAGTGGTGTTGGGTAATCAGCAGCCATAGAACTGTTCATTTTTAAACTTAAAAGATAGATAATTTCATTTTGTTTTGATTCTGAGGACTCCGTGGAAGAGACTCCATTAAAAAAGCTTTTTCTTGGATGAGTCAGGATAAAGAATTAAAGGAAAATATTCTAATTTGATAACCTTCCATATGAGCTTTAACACTATTTGTTCAAAAGAGATCTGTGTTTTAAGAGCCTAATTTCCTTTCATTTAGCATTTTAAGGTGTCAGATTTTCTTGATGTTGTTGTGTTGGTTGTAGCTTTGGTAGATGTAAGGGTGAGCTGATGACCGTGATTTTAGTTCAATATCAGTAGGATGGTGTCTAAAACATCTAAAACTCTAACCTTATGACTTTCATTCTTAATTTGACTCATTCAAAGGAGACATTTGTCTGGTTGGTGCAAATATAGAGGAAAGAGCACAGGTTTCATGTTTAAGATTATAGAGATTAAAATTAAGATTTAACCCTCAATTCTCTGAATTAGCCTTCCATAAACAAGTGGATACTCAAACCTGTATTTCAGAGTTAAACAGGGACAAGTGCCCAATAGGAACTCAAGTGTAGATTTCATTATCAATTACTATGGTTCCTCTTTTTGTATAATTCTACTAATAAAAAGCCTGCGAATTCATCAGAAGGCTAATCTGGACTTGGAATCTCTTTAACCTAGGAATCACAAGGCTCAGAAATGAAGTGAGACAGAGATTTACTAATGCATATTCGTCGTAAGACCTAAAAGGGAGAACTTAATTTTTATAGGCTACTTTTCTAAAGCTAGCCATTGGGTCGTATCATTTGATAATCACAGTTCAATACTGTTCAGTTGTAGCCCATCAAGTTTACCTTTGCCCATATGTATTTCATGCTATGCACCAGACACGATTTTGGTCATTGAGAAATGTTTAGGACCAACTTTACTTTCACTTCAAATGAAAGTTTTTCTATGGTGGGTACTGTTTATTCTTATTTAATTATTATCTCTTCTCTATTTACCACTCCCAAGTATGAGGAAGTAAAGATTTCAAATGAGAATTTTCCCACTAAATATGCATTCTCTTAGTCTGTTTAAAAAATTGGGTTGGAGAAATGGTAGACCAGGAGGACTAAACCAGAGGGAAGACCTCTCTGAACATGTAATGAATGGCTTCTGTGGTTCAAAACACTGAAGTCTGGCTATCTTCTGGGAGAAGCTTGTGAAAAGGTAATAAATTGAAATGTACCTCATCTAGGCAGTCTTCAAGACTGATTTTCTTTTGGTTGATAAAGCCTAGAAAAGTTATCCAGAGAACTTACTCTCAAGGGAAGAAATACTTTTTTAATAGATATACATTCAGATATGTAAAGGAATGGGCCTTGATCTAGCTACTGGGGCAGATGGCATCTGCAGACTTGGGCACAACTCTTGTTCAAAGTGTGGCCCTGTGTGAGCAATTTCTCTGGCCTTGTAGCACCACTGTTTTGGAGACCATTGGAGACATGGTATAAGTCACAAGAAGAGGAAGAAAAGTTAACCCAGAGTTTTTTAAATCCTTCCCTAGGAGGGATACCCCAACCTTGCACAATGATTTATTTCTAATTAACTTGCTAATAGACATTATCTCCCTTTTAACAAAATTTGACCCAACATTCGGCTGGATATTCTGTCTAGGCTTAACTCCAGCTTGTACCCCCCCCCCCCACAAAAAAATCTATCTGGAGTCTCCTGATCTAACATTTTGCCTGGTGAACAGAAACACTTTAACCCATAACTGCAGTTCTTGTGGCTGTTGTCAGTAACATGGAACTCGTCAGGAAAATGGTGGGGATCCATGAAAACTTTTTGCTGTATATTCTTTCACTGATTCATCTAAAAGAAATTTTTGGAGCAGTGATCGGTAAATGAAAGGCTAGCAATATACAGATGACTCAGATCTCATTATCCTGGGAGTCAGACATGCAAGTGAAGATTCACATTATGAAGTTGCATGTCTAATAGAAAGTTATCTAAGCTCAAAGGAACGAGACAGATTTCTCCTGGAGGAACTAAAGATGGCTTTGTGTGTATCACTTCCCATTGTGAGCCTAGGCTGAGGATTTGCCCCCAGGAATCTGGAACTTGGAGCTTTATCTAGGGATGCAAAGTTTTTGCACCGCACAAAGACTCTGCTGTGCTACGCTCCTTTAGCCATGTGCCCTGGCAGGGAGTGCTGTCTGCCTGAAAGAAAGGAGGACATGGAACCATGCAGCCCTAAGGTCTCTAAGTTGGTTATTACCTCTGGGCAACATTTTCTAATTCACTTAAGGGTAAGCCAATGCCCTCCTGGAGAAGCAGTATGTGTTACAAAGAAGAGAAATCCAAAAGGCTACTTTCTCCTTGGGGAGAAGCCAAATCACAACCCAACAGACCCTTTACATGACTTTCCATCACAAAAGAGAAAGAGAATCCATGTATAGATTAGGGATAGAAAGCAAAAGGAATAAATTTCCTGAATTAGGTGCTGACCTACAATGAGCGTAATGGGTATGGGTGGACTAGTGTGTAGATGTGATGAGAGTATCACAGAGCCAGGCTGATGGGAACAGGTGTCAAAGACAGAATGAATTTGAGCTGTATGATGGAGGAAGAAAATGAGGAGAGAGAGAATTCCAGGCACGGGGACCAACTCTGCAAAGACCCCGAAGGGTGGAAGGCCATGGAGTGATAAGATGGAAAGGAAGAGAAAGGCCAGCTCTCAAAGACAATGCCCACATAATTACCAGGACAACAATTTCCTCTTAGAGGGAAATATTTGTGCACTTGTGTGTTTCCTTTTATTACGTAGTTGAATCTGGGCACTAAATCAGCTTCCCTTTTTGCGTTGGTTGTCCCCAAGCTCTGGGCTCTGTTGTAGACCAACCATGGCTTGGTGTACCACATCTTATTACTGGGATCTTGTGTTGTTACCCTTGACCTAATGTGATTCCAAGGCATTCATTGTCATGTGTATTAAGCCACCATAAATCCCTTTTAAAAACTTGTGAAAACATGAGTGCTGCATGGAATATATAATAGTGTCTTCTATTTAACAATTGATCGGTAAATGTTTCCTGAACACCTCTGATAGTTGATTCTATTATTTGGAGAGTGAGAAGCACAAGATTAATTTCATATTTGATTGTTAGCTTGTGATCTCTTTGAGAATATAAATCATGTGCAGATAACATAAAAAGTGGTAGTACAAGGCATTATAGGCAGGATTAATATTTTATCTATTTTCATTGTTACAGAGGTATTTGCAATAAAAACATTCCAGTACCTCTCCTTTGAGTAGTATAAGAACTCCACTGAGATCTTCACTTCAAATCTTCCCTCAGAACCCCCCCCCCACCCCCTGGTGCCGCAATCTAGCAACTGAGGAGCTATCGCTGGGCACACCAGGGACCTCTGTTCAGGGACAAAGTCACGGTTTGCTCTGATGGGATGGGGCCCACGCCCTGACTTGTATTAAATATTTTGAACGTCACTCCTGAGTTGGTGTTAGGTGCTAAATAATCTGTCTGTACGTGATCATTGCTATATATAATAATGGCTACTGTTATTTACTCACTTACTGTGTTCCAATTTAACAATTATAATTACCCATTCAGGGAGTCCTTCTTAGTCCCATTTTACAGAGGAGGCAACAAGCACCAGGGAAAGAGACTAGTCAGCAGAGGAGCCAATTCTCCAACCCTGGTCAGCCACATTCCACATCTGAAAAAGGCTTTGTCATCCTGCATTGGGTGGTGGGTGGGAGAAGCAGCAGGAAAATGTGAGGGGGGAGGGCATTCCCGGCTGGAAGGGAGGGGGCATCAAGGCATGTTAGGTGGGTAGATGTTGTTCTGGATGCTTTCATTTTCAGTTACTCCCACTATCCTAATCATCATAAGCACCCTTGAAATCACATCCACTTTTTTCTTCTTTTTCCTTTCCCATTTTTTTCTTTTTTTCTATCTTTCTTTCTTTCTTTGGGTCACTAATAACACTTCGTAATAAGTTCAGCTACAGCAGAGTAAATTGGACCTTCTTGGCCCCAAAAGACACCATCTGGTTTAAAAAACAACAGTGTATGCCCTCTGGATTGTTTTCCCTTAGGAAATTCCTCCTTATCTGCTGCCTGCCTACTACCTTAAGAATAATTTTCAGACTTTCTCTTCTAATCATTTTGTGCTGTGGTTGTTCAGTTTATTTTGTTTAGTTTATGAAGGGAAAACAAACACCTCTCGTAAAAGATACACAGGTTACTCTAGCATAAGAAAACTTTCTCAGATTTCCAGGGAAGAAACAAGTTGGTACTTCACAGTTAAGGAAAGATTTGAGCAATTCAGAGAACAATTGAGAACGGATTAATTGGAGACCCATTGTGGAAGTGAAGAGGTTTGAAACAGAAGGAAGAATCAAAGGGAAAGGAGATGCTCTTTTTGGTTGGTATTTCCTCCTCTCGTTTTTTTATTCTCTGGCAGTTTAAGCTTTAGGCATAACCAGTAAGCCTGGGAAAACTTTGCGGGAAAGTAGAGGAGGCGGGGTCACAGGGTCTGCAATTTCAAAATGACAATTCATCCCGTTGGCTGGCAGAGATGTAAAAGGTCTTCACCAGCGGTATTCAGCCCTGCGATTGCCTAAGCTTCCCTGGTAATTCTGAACATACTCGCCCACCCTTACATCCGGGGAAATGACCAGTCTATGCCTTCTGGAAATGTTACTGTCCTCTGTTCACTCATTACCTTTGGTGGCCACGTTTCGTTCTCTCTCACTTTGATGTGACAAATCCCAAAGCTCTCCCGTCCGGCCTCCACCTCTCATCGCCACCCACCGGGCCTTATGTCAGTCCAGAGTCCCAAACAACATCATTAGAGGGGAGGGAAAAAATCCTGTACAGATTGGCTGGCTCCCTGGCCTGGGCCAGTTCAGGCAGCTCTTGGCTTAGATACCCTGCTTTCCAAACACAATCTGTTTTCAAGATTCCTGGGCAATTTCAGGTCCAAGAGGGGGTTTGGTCTTAACTTCACCGAACTCCATCTCTTCTCTGTTCCACTCCACTCAGGCGCAGTGAGACTCAGTTTGCGGCTTATGTGACTAAGCCGTGTTCTTGGCGCTAGAAGAATTTCCTGCCCTCTCCTGGCTCAGTGTTCTTTTCTTTCTTTCATAACTTTGCTCTGCCAATGGGCCAAGCATGACTCCATTCGACTCTACCCTGGAGGATTTTGGAAATGGAAAACTACAGAAGACGCCGAGTGGCCACCTTTAAAGAAGACAGTGCTCTTGATAGGGCACGAAGACCGAAGCTCAGAATGTGGGCCAAAACCTTACCTTTTCAGACCCTCTGAGAGTACCAAATTCTGTGTAGCGTGGATCCTGCTGCTGGCAAAGTGCCTGAAAGTGGGGGGCCGGGGGCCGGGGGTGGAATATGCAGAAAGGCTTGGGAAGCATTCTGAAACAGAGTTATCTAAATGACAAGTGCCACTCCCTTGTGTGTGTGGTTTTATCCTAAGCGAAGAAGTACCTTACAGCTTGCCCTCTAGTTTTAAAAGTAATAGACAATTCGCTTCTTCTTCAGTGTTTTTTGAATGTTATTAATATCCTCTTGGGTTATCCTAGGAACATCATTTCCTGGTTCTTCTGTAACATAGAGATGCCCTCAGAGGACGTAGGAACCCCATTTGTCCCCACTCTGAGTGGCCCCAGGACACCATTCTTTCTTAAAGCTTCTGGGGCCTCTCTCTGATCAGCAGCCCTGGCAGTTCTCAAGGTAAAGGGAACTCCATTTTTAATCTTGGAAAACTTGTTTCCTTGCAGGTCAACTTCTTCCCCCTCCCCCTACCTCCTAATTTTCGGGACAATGGCTGTGTTTGGAATAATTGAGGTTTCCAGAAGTCAGACCTGCAGACAAGTGGAGATTCCCAGTATTAGTGATCTGGATTCCAAAAAAAAAGTGTCATGGCAGTGTTCCAAATTAACAGAGTAAATAAAATAGTAAATATAATCTATAAATACGAACTCCTTGTTGGTTATGAGGCCAATTATTTTTCATTATTATTAATTGCTTATAATTATTATCAATTACTTAAATTAGTTCATTTGATCTTCACACAGTCCTTTGAGAGACGTCTTCTTTCATCTCTATATGATAAATAGATGAAGTAGTTAAAGCTCAAGAGAATCAAGACATGTTTTAAGTCCTGTAGCTTTGATTTAAACCCAGGTCGGCTGGACCCCAACTACCCTCATCCTAACGAGTTTTGTAGAAGCCCACATTTCAAATATGACCTTTGTTTTCAAAATATATTTTAAATAAAACATATAGAATTATATAAAATGTCGATATTATATTTTTATGAAATCTTCATATTTGTTTTTAAAAAAATGAAAGATTAATTATAGGAGGGGGGAAAAACCACTTAGCTTTTTAACAGATACTCAATGGTGCCTTAAAAATCAGCTAGAGGGGCGCCTGGGTGGCGCAGTCGGTTAAGCGTCCGACTTCAGCCAGGTCACGATCTCGCGGTCCGGGAGTCCGAGCCCCGCGTCGGGCTCTGGGCCGACGGCTCGGAGCCTGGAGCCTGTTTCCGATTCTGTGTCTCCCTCTCTCTCTGCCCCTCCCCCGTTCATGCTCTGTCTCTCTCTCTGTCCCAAAAATAAATAAATGTTGAAAAAAAAAATTAAAAAAAAAAAAAATCAGCTAGAAACCATTGGCTTCAGTGAACTTAACAGAACTCTAGTCCGGGGAAAGCAGATTGGTTTTCACTTCCCCTGCATGGCAACTTTGACCCGTGGAATGAGTCTGGTTTGGAATGCTGGGTTGAGAGAGATTCCGAAGCCACTGCTGGATCAGCAGGAAATAAAAAAACACACATTAGAAATATCTGCCGTCATCTCATTCGGTAACGGTTTGAAAAATCTATTTTAAAAAATCATGAGACATCAGGGAAATTTGAACACTGAATATTTGATGATATTAAGGAACTGTTAATATTTCAGATATGGTAATAGTGTTGTGATGACGTTTTTGTGCTTGTTTCTTTCAGAAACACATTCTAAAATATTTACAGATGAAATGCTATGATGTTGGAGATTTGCTTCAAAGTGATTAGGGGGTGGGAGTGGGGCTGGGATATGATGCTGGAAAAGGAAGCAGGTGGAGGTATAGAGAAAACCAGATTGGCCCTGAGCTGATAATTGTTGAGGAATCATTAAAATATTCTTTCTTGCATATGCTTCAATTTTTCCGTAATACAAAATTTGTTTTCGAAAAAGATCAATCAAAAATGTTTTTGAAGGGAAGTAACAGAAATATCTACTGTGGACACAGTGAGTGAGGTAAAGTTGGAAGGCTGGTGGAAAGGGGAAGGAGGTGCCCTACTGTGTACTACGCACCATCTCTATGCTAATCACATCGTAGTATTTTATAAAGGAGAAAACAGGCTCCATCAGAAAATGACTTGCTCAAAACCACATTGCTAAAGAATAGAAAGGTTCAGTTAGCGTCCAAGTACCTGCACCCAGTAACCTTTCCACCACCCCCAGCTACATGCCATGGATGCAATAGCTCAAAGTCAGAGCACAAGAAACATTGAAATACTCATTATATTCTTCTGGGTCCAAAGTCCAAAAGAATTGTGTGAACAATTCAGTATCAACTAGCCAGGAAGGGCTTTTTAAAAAATAGTTTAATTGTATTTTATTTTTGTATTACTTTTTTTTAAACGTTTATTTATTTTTGAGGAGAGAGACAGAGCATGAGCGGGGCAGGGGCAGAGAGAGAGGGAGACACAGAATCCGTAGCAGGCTCCAGGCTCTGAGCCGTCAGCACAGAGCCTGATGCGGGGCTCAAACCCACAAACCGCAGGATCATGACCTGAGCCAAAGTCTGACGTTTAACCGACTGAGCCACCCAGGCATCCCTAATTGTATTTTAACTGTGGTTTTGCAAATTGTAGTTTAATTTGAGGATGATCATACATTAACATACAGTTGTAAGAAATGTTACGGAGAGATCCTATATACCTTTTACTTAGTTTCCCTCAATGGTAACACTGCATAACAGTAGTTGAATACAACAAACAGGAAATGAGCACTGATACAATCCGCCAGTCTTATTTGGATGTCCCTGGTCTTCCATGTACTAATGTGTGTGTGTGTGTGTGTGTGTGTGTATTTAGTTCCAGGCCTTATACCACATGTGTAGACTCCTGTAATCATCACCATTGCCAAGGCACACAAGAGCTCCATCACCACAGAGATCCTTACAAAGGGATGTTTTGATAGATTACTACCACTGAGCAAAAAACTTGACTGCCAACCCATAAATACTTCATTTTCTACCTGGATAGGGACTCAGGCACTGAAAAGAGTTAAGCTAACTGAAATGGAATCTGAATAAAAGAAATGCAAGTAAATTAGTGCAGGTACATAAATGGCAAAGGAGCCCATTTTTAAAAGTCAAGGATATTTTTAAGAGACTATTTTGTAAAGCTGTATATAATAATAAAACCCAACTTTCACACATTCAGATAACCAGATTTTTTTCTTCTCTTTTAGCAAATGACTTAACTTCTCTCAGATGGAGTTTTTCATCTGTAAAATGTGGATAATTATACCTATTTATGGAGCAACTTGTGAAGATGGAATAAAATAATATATAAAAAAGCACTCAAGAAATGGTAAAGTACTACTGCTACTAAAAGTCTTGTGATGATTTCCATGAAGAGAACACAAATGATAATTAGGCTGACATCAAGAATTTATTTTTGAAGAGAATCTCCCAGGCTATACCATGCAGCCAGTACCCATTTACCCAATCTACTACACACCCTGCTCCTATAGGCCCGTAAAACTGTCACGATTCTCTTTATGATAATTCAGAGAAACTGAAAAATTCGGAGACATCTTGTATCTCATCCAGGGAAGAGCCCACGGAGAGGTTTCAATCTGGGGAGACAGAAAGCAGCTTAAGCCAACTGATAAGTGAATATGTTGACACCCGGAAATGTAAAGTAACTTTTGAATGTGTTGCTGATATTTTACTGGATTGTAAAGTTTTGACATAATGTCTTGGACGTGCGGTGAGGGTGAATTTTCGCTTTAGTATTTGATTAATTTGGGCTACTGGATTCCTTAAGAAATTGGTGCCCCAGAGAGGTGACAGCAGGGTAAAATTTGGAAGGGTGGAGAACATGAACCAAGAGCTATGGGTACTGGGACAGGCCCTGCAACGAAAGGCACATCACTTCACTGTTTTCAGGCCCGTGAGTAGCTCCAAGGGTTAACCCATCAAATTCCTTTGATGCCTCCATTTCTGTATGTTTCTATTACATATTTAAGCTCTCTTCGGCTGATATTCATATCTTCAGCTCTCAGGGAAGTGGAAACACCAAATCAAACACTCTTCTTGTGCATGAAGGAAGGTCCACTTTTAGGACCATTCGTTAGTTATAAGAATTATTTTTATTCCTACCCTGTAAAGATATTTCAGTTTTTAAAACAAGTATTATGAAGCCCTCTGTTCTCAAACAACTCCCCCATCTCCAGACAGAAACCACTTTGGAAAGATCAGATCTTAGGGAAATTTTTGGAAGCAGTGGCCTTCCCTGATAGGCTCTATTTAAACACTACTTCTAGTATTAAATGCCAAATCCTCAGCTCTGTGCACTGCTTCATTAGTTATTAATGAGGCAACATATTTGTTCAAAATTTATGATTGTTGATTTGCTCCCATCACTGTATGAAATATTAACATAGCATTTGTACTTGCAACCATTTGCAGACATTAGATTGTGTATTTGCATATTCATGAACACTCATAAATGTTTAAGGAGACAGCACAGAAAGCATGGGAGCTGTCAGACAGCCAGTAAAAAGGCATATTTACAGCGTTAATAAGTATTTGAGTTTATAGGCCAAAACGATGAGTAACAAATTAAGTGAATTTCTGGTTTGCCTATTGCAGAGAACTAGGGATTTTGCCATTTTTAAAAAGCTTTGTAAACTTAAAATTCATTTCATAGATGCTGAATAAATGCTTATTGTTTAGTCACAAAATGTATGCCCTCAGTGTAAAAAATTCTTAAGAGTGTCAGACTTTGAGAGATTTCATTTTCACTCTTGCTGAAACATAGTTTTTCTGCCTTGGGCTTGCTTTCTATCAATGTAATGTGGAAAGCAAAATGTGTCATATACTGAGGCAGTGTTATTTTCGATTTTAGTTCCATCGAGGAATTTGGATAAATGATCTCTCCTGGTGTTGCAATATCAGCCAATGTACTTGACTTGTGTCAACCTATTAAAACTTGATCCTGGAGATTGAAAGGTTAAAACATGGAGCATTAAAGGACAATAAGAGATAGGCATCCAGCTGACAAATACCTGACTTACAAATAATCCATATATATAAGTTGCTACTAACATCCCACCAACCTATTCTATTGCAGGAAACCTCACTCTTTGCATTGTGAAAACCCTAGGTGTTTTGGGAAGTTTTATCAGTCAGTAATGGGGAAAATATTAAATTAGATCCCTACCTCACACCATATAAAAAAATAAGTTCCAGGTGTATTGATGAAATATACCTGGATGAAAGGAATAACTACAAAGTTTGTATTATATAAAACCAAGGTAGGGAACTATCTATGTGATCTCAGGGCAGGGAAAAGATAATTGATCTACTTTATGAATAGTGTCACTACCTGGGGTCATATCATTGTTAAATGTCTCAAATATACCTCTGGATAAATGAATGTGTGAGCTCACCTTATCATTGTGCTGGCAGCAGAAGGGATCATGGATTAGCATGTGGGTCACAGTCGGTCTCTGTCGTGATGGCTTGATTGCTCTATTGGTCACTGCTTGTCCCACTGGCATCTCCTGCTGAGACGGGCCAACAAGGACCTGATGGTCATCTCAGGTGACCCAGTCCCAGCTCAACTTTTGCTCATCCTCTTTGTCTCTGACATCTGAAAATTATTTACATGTGATATTTAGACCGGGTATCCTCCTCAGCAGGTTGTGGCAACAGAGCCACTTCAACAATAATCTCACCAGTCAGAAACACCATCACCTTCCTTCTGTGTCCCTCCAGAAAGCAAATTGGAACCTGTAGATATTTTTGAAAGCATAGGAAACTAAGCAGAATAGGGGACCTGGTTCTGGGCACTAATTTCAACCTATACCCCTCCTAATCATGCCATAGCAACAATTTGATTGATTCATAGATGGTATAGAGAAGGTAGGAGATGACTGTATGAAATGTCTTTTCTCAGAATATCTAATAAGGAGCAAAGGAAGACTTCCTGTACTCAGAATTTCTGTGATTTCTACTAAGGTGAGAGGTGAGCCTGACATGTTTGTGTTTGGTATTTTCTCTATATCTTTTTGTCTCCCTTTCCTTCCCCACAATCATCTTGGACCAAGAAGAATGGGCTTTTCTTTACTCTTTTTGTGCCACAATAGTGGTAGTAGTCCCTACATCATATACTCTCTTTCCAGAAACACATTTATTCTGCTCCTTTCCCTGGGGTCATGATGACAGAAAGGGTACAGTGAAAAAGACATTGACTTTTGAAGGAGGAAATAAAATCTAAACTCCCATGTAAACAGCCTTTGATAAACCAGCTGACAAAACACACACACACATACACACACACCTTTCACACACACATTTTAACTTCTACTAATCAGAAGACATTTATTTATTAATTCAATATGTATTTGTTGCAACTCACATGTAGGCACAGTGGTGCAGAAAGTGGAAAAGGCTCCTTTTTAAAAATATAAGTTTGTTTATTTTGAGAGAGACAGATACAGTGCGAATAGGGGAGGGGCAGAGAGAGAATCCCAAGCAGCCTCTGCACCATCAGCTTAGAGCCTGATGTGGGACTTGAACTCACGAAATTGTGAGATCATGACCTGAGCCAAAATCAAGTCATGACCTGAGCCAAAACCAACTGACTGAGCCACCCAGGAACCTCGAAAAGGCTCCCTTTTAAATGAAGTTATAGTTTCTATTTCAAGGAAAGAAACAACTAAAAAAAATAAATAAGTGCTTAATATATCAGGTTTTTATAAAATGCTAAGGAAAAATAAAGCAGGATAAGAGCACAGAGATTGATAGATTGATGGAAAGAATGCCTTATTGGATATGATGACCAAGGAAGCCCTCTCTTAAATGATGATTTTCAAGCAAGGACCAGATAAAGAGAAAGAATAAGCACTGTGGACATCTGGTGAAAGATCATTTGAGGCAGAGGAAATAATAAGTCAAGGGCCCTGAGGCAAGAGCATGCTGGGCATGTTTAAGGATTATCAAGGAGGCCACGGTGGCAAGAGAGAGAAAGAATGAGAAGGAAACGAGTTGAGGGAGATGGTGGCAGGACACATCGTAAGCTTAGATCACAAATTTGGGTTTTATTCTGCATGATTTGAGAAGCTTTGGAGGATTTCTAGCAGGAGAATGGTATGATCCAATTTCGATTTTCAGAGAATCCCTGACTGCTGTGTGGGAATGGCCTGCTGAGGGCAATTGTGAAGGCTGAGAGAATAGCTAGGAGGCTAATATAACAATCCAGGTGAGATTGGCTCAGACCAAGGAACTAGTTGCAGAGGCAGGGAGAAATTGTTGCATCCTGAAGATACTTTGAGGATAGCACCAGTGGGACTTGGATATGGAGTGTAAAAACAAAAACAGAGAGAGAGAGAGAGAGAGTCAAAATGATTCCAAGGTCTGGGACCTGAACAACTTGCATAATGTTGAGATGAGGATGGTGGGTGGTGTAGTTTGGAGATGAGGATCAGAGTTCAGTTCTGGACACGTTTGAGATGCCTATTTCAACTAAAGAGAGACGATAAATTGGTTATATGAGAGTCTGGAGTTCAGAGAGAGTAAGTCAAGAATGGGGCTACAAATATGAGAGTCATTGGCATAGAGATGACATATGACATTTAAAGCTATTGTTCTGGATGAGATCATCTAGGGTGGGATTCTAGACAGACGAGAAAATTGGGTGGGCACTGATCCTTGGAGCCCTCTAATATTTAGAGGTCATAGATCTGAGGAGAATCTGGAAAAAAGGAGACAAAGTGGTCACTGAGAAAAGAGAATGAGCAGCATCTTGAAGGAAGTGGTTCAAGGAGAAGAGAGTCTATGAATGCAGCTGGTCAGTGGAGGGGGAGGCAGAATTGGCCATTGGCCTGGGAACCACTGGTGCCTGGTGAGGTAAGTGTCTGTGGGGCCTTAACATGATTCAACAGAGAAAGGGGAGGAAGAGAAAAGATTTAAGAGCAAGTGAGTTGTGGTATAGATGTCTTTAAGCCATTACTCTATGGCCTAGTAAAATGGGTCCCTGTGAAGGGCAGAACAAAATGGAGAAACAACCTTCTTGTCCTCCCTGAAAAGTGCCTGCCCTGAGCGGTCTAGTGCAGGGAATACAAGTTCCCTAAGCTCCTACAGCAACAAGAAATGAGCTCAGCCTGTGCTGCCGAACCCTACTAATATGCTTAACAAGTGGAACGCATCTTTGTTAAATCAGTGCCTTCATTACATCCTGTTCCCAGATCCATCCTCCAGCCCCTTCAGCCCCTCTGCTGACATTCCAGAAGCACAGCCCAAGTTAAAATGGGCAGCCTGCCTGTGGGAGAGATGAACAGGGGGAGACTGTAGCCTATTCACACAGTTTGGTGGAAAGTAAAGACTAAGGGGGCTTATTAAGTGGCATAACTCATAAAGCTCCTGTTTATCTAACCCCACATTCCATGGAGCTCCATTGGCCTTGAAAACATTAGCTCATTTCTTCTTCTTGCAGAGGTAGGGAGTCAGGTTCCTTGGGTTCTGTTTTACGCATGAATAAAATAATGTGAGAAACCAAGAATCCATGGCAATCTCTGGGCCATGGGTGATTCAGCATAATAATGTGGGCAAGGAGCTCACCAGGGCCAAAAAGCTATATTGGAGGATATATTTGAATGCGGGAGACAGGACAGGAGCATGTCACCATGCAATCTAAGTACAAGTCTGTAGAGGTGATACTAACCTGAGCTTTGTATACGGAGCTCAGTACTGAGTTGTCGGAGGGTTTTGCCCCTGGCTTTCCTCAGGATGCTGATTTAATTTCTCGGTGCCTCAATTTCTTCAGCTACAAAATGGAGACTATACTGGAACCACTGGAAGATTCAATGGCGGAGCACATGTAAAGGACTTAGAATAGAGCCTGGCACAGAGTAAGCATTCATTAGTGGCATTAGTTTTAATTGTTTTATATAATTATAATTATTATTATTTAAAAAGAATCAACATTAATTAATTGGTTAATTAATTAAACTCTTTCTGGCTCTTTCTATTGAGGGAGAGAAGAAATATTCTATCAACCTGCCTCTACTTACAGAAACGGTGTTTGAGAAGGGAAGAGCCCTATCTAGGAATTTGGTGTTACCAAACAGAAAACCACCATATTAACTAGAGTAATTCTAGACATTCTAAGAAGTAAAGGCCCAGATTTCAGTGGCTTAACACACTAGCATGTAAAAGCACCGGGCAGGTTGGCAGAGCAAACCTCGTCCACACAGTTGTTCAAGGACCCAGGCTGATGCCACTTGCAACACATGGATTTCAAGGTCACCGTGGTGGTAGTCTCCATTCCCAAGAGGGGGGAAAACATGGAGGAACACAAATGGGGTATGTGTGTTAGGAGGAGAGGGCTAATATGGACCAGGTCTAGAAATGAAAGACAACATTTTCATTTTCTTTCCATTGGGTATAACTCAGTTGGGATGCATATCTAAGCCAAAGGAAAATTTTAAATAGGCAGTTGGCTATAAGGGTCTAGAGTTCAGAGAATAGGTCCAGGCTAGAGAAGAAAAAGTGAGAGTGAAACCCTAACATTGGTAAGTGGGATATTGGAAAATACAAACCTTGGATTGGCCACCACGTCTCAAGTCTATGTCATGGAAGCAAGAGTGTAACTGTTCAGTGAACAGCTGGGTTCCTACTTCAACTCAACCTCAAAGAGGGCTTGTTCTGTATGTTTCAAAAGTTGCAGATGAAAGAAAGGCGGTTTTTCTGATGAGAAAATTCTTTCATGGGATTTTTGGCTATAAAAGATAGGCCTTGAACCTGATACGGGTTGGGGTTTGAATCACTTAGTTTGCAAAACAAAATCAAAGAGAAGGGCTTCTTCCACCAACTGGTAAGGAAGGGAGGTGGGGAAAAGGAATGGTAACTCCAGAGCAGGGCAGAGGGGGTAGGCCACTGAGAATAATGGCTGCTGAGAGCTTTCGTGTGGAGAAGATGGTCTGGAACTTTCGGGTGTTGACTTGCAGTGATTGCCCTGACTTAAATGGTATTCCTCTGCCCTCACAGGGCAAACTTAGGCTTTGGGTGACCTCACGCTTATACAATTTGGGAAGCCCTCTTTAAGAAAAACAACGCAAAATTACAATACAATTTAGTTACGAAAGTGAATATTTATTTAGAAGGAGAGAGAGAACCACAACGAATTACACATTTTAAAAGCAATAAATACCACAGACATCATGAAATCCAGATAAATAATACAATATTTTTATTAATTAATGGCCTGAATCACTTCTATAATACTTTTTTTCTACACCTTTTGGCTGCACATGCTTTGATTGCCAATTCTTATAAACAAGGTTTTTATTAATACAATGTTTCATAGAATTAAAAAATAATACAATTATTCCATTAGAACGGCTGATCAAAATACATTGTTATTGTTGATAATTTTTAAAGGTTTCTTTCAGCTTCACAATTTGTTGTTGATAATGTCACGTAAACTTTTAGGATTTTGGTCAAATCTAGGAAAAGTTTTATGAAATTTCTCATATGAGCTGTTATAGATAATAGGCTTGATAGGACTGCTATATGCTTATACTCTACAATCACTGCTATTATAATATAGTCTGGACTGCATAATTCCCACCAAGAAAGAAAAAAAAAATATGTTGCCTTTATAACTGTACATGCTGAAAAACTGAATATACTCGTGACAGGAGATCACTTCTGTTTTTTTCTGTTTTTGTCGTTTTAATTTTAATTTTTTTAATGTTTACTTATTTTTGAGGAGATAGAGGAGACAGTGTTTGAGCAAGGGAGGGGCAGAGAGAGAAGGAGACACAGAATCCGAAGCAGGCTCCAGGCTCTGAGCTGTCAGCCCAGAGCCCAACGTGGGGCTCGAACTCACCAACTGCAAGATCTTGACCTGAGCCGAAGTTGGACGCTTAACCAACTGAGCCACCCAGGTGCCCCAGATCACTTCTGTTTTGATCAGTAGTAAGTACTGAATCCTCCATTCCAATTATAAACATCTGACGATTGCAAGATTTTGCTCAGTCTAAGCTTCTGGCTTCATTCTCTTTACAGTTTCTCCTTCACCCATGTGGTGTCTGTGCTGTAGGATAAATGCATTTCACTAGACGCCCCCTGTAGGAGGACCCTGGAAGCCAGTCCAACGCTGGGACCTCCAGCAATCACTAACCTAAACCCACACGTCCCTGTGGACCACATACACTGAATTCCTCTAAACACAAACTAAGGCCACCACCTAAAGGCCACCTCAGTTGGATCTAAAAACACCGCAGGCACTTGGATATCTCCTGATTTGAGGGCAAGGGTGCTTGAGTGGAAAGGGTGAGCAGTGTTAGTTGTTGATAAGATAGCTTATATTTTAATGTTTTAAATAATTCAAACTTATTAAATGTATTTAACTAAAGAAATATGATGATGTGAGCACATTGCCAGGGCCTTCGAAGAGGTCTTTGCAAGTGAGGGTCCCTGAACTTCTCCAGTCCTCCCCATACCTTCAATCAAAGGAGCATTGAGCACACAGCCTTGTGTCAGCACTTTGTTGTTGTGTTAGTCCCCTAGCACTACCCTAACGAATTGCCACAAACTGGGGAGCTTGAAAGGACAGAAATTTATTCTCTCACAGTTCTGGAGACTAAAAGTCTGAAACCAAAGTGTGAGCAGTGCTGTGCTCTCTCGGAAGCTGTAGGGACGAGCCGTTTCTTGCCTCTTCCAGCCTGTGGTGACTCCCAGCAGTCATTGCATTCCTTGGCTTGTAGATATATCACTCGGTCTCTCCCTCTGCCTTCACAACTCCTCTTCTCTGTGTTTCTGTGTCCTTCGCTGTCTCTTATAAGGACACTCTCATTGGATATAGGGCCCACCCAAATCCAATATTACCTTATCTCCACTCTCACCTTCATTACATCAACAAAGACCTTATTTCCAAGTATGATCATGGTCTGAAGCTCTGGGTGGATACACATTTTGGGGGGAGACTATTCAACTCACTATAGTTGAGGAGTAAAGGAAGGGTAGTACCTTCGGGGGGCAGGTAGCAGAAGGGCCAAAGCGGTGCCTAGGGAGAGGAGCATTTCTAGAGATGAAAATTGAGTGTGAATGAAGACCCAGAAGTGACCACGGAATGTTAAGCACGCTTACGAATCGTGGGCAGAGTGCTGAATTTCCCAGAGGGGCGGGCAGGAGCTCTGGACATTGAAACTGGAGGACTTCCCAGCCTGCAGGTGGCTGGTCCACTCAGCTACTGTTCAGTAGTATGGCCTGTGTATTAGGGGTCCTATTTGGAATTGGGCTGTTTCCACACTTAGCGGGTCTCTTCTGTTGAAGCAGATCAACCTGTCAACTTCAGAACCTACAGGTAGGATCCACAAGACCTTTTGTACTTCGGAACAGACTGCACAAAACATCATTCATTGTGCCACACTTGGGTCGATCTGCCTTCTGGTCTATTCTTCTCTATCTTCTAGGGTGGGGTGGGGCCGCTGACCTTTGAAGCTGTGTCTCCAAGCCCCCACGTCTGAAGGTCCCCAGCTCCCTCCCAGTGGAAGCACTGGTGGGAAATTATAAGGTGGAAGGAAGGTAGAAGTCAAGGCATCTCTCCTTCCTTCTACCTTCAGGCTGCATCACAGCTTCATCTCCTTTTAGACCCCAGCTCCATAGCCAGGCCCGGGGGGTCAAGCTCAGTTGGATGATCCCAGCCCCTAGGCTTTAGTCACACCGCCTGCCCTGCAGCCTAGGAATTGCAGGGACTTCCTGCTGCTAATGTCTACATTTCCCCAAGCACGTCACAGATCTTTTATTACTCTTGGAAGCAGTTAACCAATTATCTATATTAATATCCATCGTTTCTTAATGTTTATTTATTTTTGAGAGACAGAGAGCAGAGGAGGGACAGAGAGGGAGATACAGAGGATCCAAAGTGGACTCTGTGCTGACGGCACACAACCCAACACGGGGCTCGAACCCACGAACCGTGAGATGATGACCTGAGCCCAAGTCTGATGCTTAACCGACGGAGCCGCCCAGGCGCCCCTAAAATCCACTGTTTTTATATACTGCAACTGGTTTCTGTTTTCCTGGTTGAAGCCCAACTGATACAAACTACAAATGCTAAGAGAGGAAATAAATTCTTCATCCATATTCATTAGTGTATTAGTTACAGTAATAAACAATATAAGTCAGTTCATTACTTTATACTGATAGATATATAATATCTACGTCCATACCCATATCCATGTCCATAGCCATCTATAGAGATTAGGTATATATATATCTTTGAAGAAAAAAGGGAGGAGGAAGGTGCGGGTCCAATCCAGAAATAATTGCAGATTTAACTTTTAAGAACTCAGAGATAGTTCCTAATAATTGATTTCATAAAGGTTAACAATTATGATTTATGAAGAAAGCACTTAATGGCTGCCGTAACCACAGGAGGTCTTATGTGGTGACTGATGGGGACTCTCCAGGTCAATCCGGCACCAGCAATCCCCTTCCTATCCCCTGTACCTATGAGGATGAATGCCATGGCTGGAGTTGCTTAGAGTCACTCTGAGACCAAAGCTCAGGGCTTAAAAGTCTCAAGTTCTTCTCTTGATGTATCAGCAAAACATGCCAGTGTTTGAGGAATATTGCTACGCACTATTTCGTGCCACATTCCTTTGTCTGTCACCCCTCAGTGAAGTGATATCCCCAGTGATCCCAGGTTTGTGGGGGCAGCTTTGGCAAAACCATGTGGAAGGCCCAGCTTTTCACTGGTAGCCTTGGCCTCTCTACTGTGGCTTCAGTCAGATTTTTCCAGAACTGTCTTTTCTTTCCTCCTTTTGTGGGCTTCCTTCAATTGCCATGGCCTTGCGATTTTCCACTTGGGAGGGAAAATCTCATCAGTGCTTTACTGTTAATTTCATTTGATGCCTCCTTTCCCAGGATGATTTACACTCTTTCTCTGTTTCCAGGAGGGGGAAAAAAAAGGAAAGGAAATCAAAAAGGAAAATCCCAAATATCTTGGTACCTGGGTAGAGGAGATATTTTGCAGTGAGGAGTTTCCATCATCCCTAGTTGCCTTTCATAGGAAACAGCCCAGCCCTTCCATAAAAGAACCCAGCCCTTCTCAACTTGCAATGCTAATAACTCTGCATTTAGAAGACACTGTGTGATGTAGATATTGATATCTCAAACCAGGTTGATCATCCCTGACACCAGATGGTATCTGAGACATGAGATTTCCCCCCCTCGCTCCTTTAGTACTCTTCCCTCTTGCAAACAAAAGCTTTTTACATGGTGAGTAATTTGTAAAGCATAAATTGGACTCATAAATGGATATTTATTTTTATGTAAATCTTGGCAAACTGAGGCAGCTACTTTACAGAGGTGATTAAAATTTAAAAGGCAGCATTGTGAGTAGAAGATAATAAAGGGTTGTTATTTACAATGGCCGTATTTACAATAAAACGCTAAATTTATTTTAATAAATAATAATTTTATATTTATGGACAGTCATTTATAGACAAGACAATAAAAACTTCCATTTCTGCTTACTGGATTTTTCTGCGTGGCATATAAATCAAATCCTTCACTCAATACTGCATTCATACTTTGAGCTTGCTATGTTTTATCAGAGTAGTCAAGTCTGTTGTTTCTTAAATCTGTTTTCTTTAAAATAAATGACTTTATTGATTTGGTTTGAGCTCAGCTCCAAATATAGCAGAATAACACTAATGGTCCAAGAAAGAGAGGGAAACGAGAGAGCATTTTATCAGCATGTTTCAGAGTCACAGGTAGAAACCATGGTCGTTAGCAATTTCTTTGTACAGTAACCACTTACAAAGACCTTAAATAGGAGGCTGTTAATAGCAGAGACCAAGTCACCATGTTTTCTTCAGGTTCTGAATCTGGGTGACTTTTTTTTTATTTTAGCAAAATTCTTACTTGATTATTTTTAATAACCTTAACTGATGACAAAGGGAAAATTTTTGTGTGGGAAGAAATATTGTGTGGTTGGAGGTTTTCCAAAGTTCTGCCTGATTGTGTCATAGAGAAAGGCCTATGCTAGCTTTTACCCAAAATACAATATTGTCAAAGTAGGTTTTATGGATTAGAATTTTTTAAAAAATCCCTAAGTTGGACCAGTGAGAAAAATCAACATATACTGAGCTGCTATGCCTGACATTTTATTTATTCAGGCAAGAATTTTTTATTGAGCACATACTGTGTGCCAGGTACTACATTAGGTGCTGCACTTTGAGTTGTCAGCAAGGTAGCCTAACCCTAGGACATAGCTAAAGACAAATGCATGTCAAAAGCATCCCCTGAAATGATGAACAGATAATGTCCAAGATTGGTGTCTGCAGACATGAAGGAGAGGTGGGCATAAGCAAGAGACCAAGAAGCAAATCTTTTCTCATGGTAACTGGTCAGAAGTAATGGAACTTCGATGCACTTGACCAGGCCTCCTGTTTTAACAAATTTAACAAATTCGTCACCCAATTGAACCTTAAGGTGAATTCTGCCAACTGAGTGAGTGAGAATCTTGTGGGCCTTTAGGGATGAATGTGTGACACCTGGCCCCTGTCTTGTACTCTCTTTAGCATGAAAATGTCACAATCTATGAAATGTTACAAGCAAATATGAAATAAAGCAACAAAATAATGAATTCATTAGCTGAATGCATCTTTTTCCATGACTTAACAATGACTCTAAGTTTTACATCTATCCTCATTTTCAATAAATTCTGTAAGTACATGTTCGATATGAGGACAAAAACAGGGTTTCCTTCTGATATGGCACCATGGATCCAAGTATATTAGACTCACACCTCTTAGTAGTAATGACTGTGTGGTCCCCTCCCACACTGACTCTGGGCTTGGCCAATGGGATCCTAACCAACACAATGTACACAGGAGATTTTAAAAAGTCCTTGCTCATTGGGCTCATTCTTGGAACCCAACTGCCATGTAAAAATGTCCAAACTAGCCAGGTGGAGAGAGAGAGAGAGACAGAAACAGAGACAGGGAGAGACTTTCCAACCTTCAAGCCATCCCCACCATGCTCCCAGACCTACCAGTAGAGCTATTGAGGTTATTCCAACTCCCAGATGTCATTTGACAGCAACCATATGGGACTTCCTGTGTGAGACCAGCAGAAGAACCATGTAGCTGAGCCCCAGCCATCCTAGAGTCATAAGGAAACTTGCTATTTTAAGCCAGCATGTTTTGGGTTAGTCTGCTAAACACCACCTGATATGGGACACATAAAAGGACTTAGAATAAATGTAAAAACAAAACAAAAACAAAAACAACAAAAAAAGGAAAAATAGAAACAAAAGAGAAATAAGGGAAGAGAGAAAAAAGTTTAGTTCTTACATCTAAAAATTTACAGCTAGTAAACAAGCTAACAAGACTTGCTGAGAGCTTTTCAGATCTTAACCATTTCCTCAGTTTATATATAACTTTAAAAATTAATTATATTGTCACCATCCAGTATGTGGCTTCACAGAAAGCAAATTTCAAAATCAGCCTCCCAGTGGAAAATTCACCCATGCAGATGATCAACTGTGAAAATCTGCGTGCAAGTTTGTGGGCCATCATCAAATTTAGCATCTATGGCTAAATGTTTCCGATGCAACAATTTCATCTCAAGGCCCGTATTAACTGAAAATTGCTCCAGGGGAATTAAAAGCTGACATCTGCAAAGAATTGTTATCCAACACCTGCCTCTCCAATTAAGAATACTGACCTTTTGAAGTTTTAAGGAAGGATAGTTTTTAAATTTGTTTCTCTTCAGTTACTTTAAAATCAATCTTTCCATCGTCCTTGGACCTTGAACCCTAAATCACAGAGTGCACTCTTTCAATTTAATCACGCGGAGATGAATTAAGTAGCAAGGAGGGGCTGTCAGAACTAGCTTACAAAGAAAGGCCTGGGGGTGTCGTAGAGGAGGCCGAAAAAGCAGACTTCTGAGGGTTGTGGTCCTCTTTGCCAGATTGCCATTTTCCTCTACAGTTTCCTTTTAACAGAGAACTAAGACTGCTTCATGCCTGTATTTCTCAGGGGGTTCTGGGAGTTGGAACAGGCCAAATTTTCCTACCTGCAGCTTGAAGATTAAGGACTTAGAGACTTCTTCAGAGGCTGCTTCTCCCAAGTTACTGATAGACTGAGGACAGGAACTACTGATTCTTTGAATGAAAAAAAAGAAAAAACCAAAAAAAACGGCCCAGTTTGGGGTCATCCTGCCCCTTAAATGGAAGCTGTCCACCATGACATGGTGGGATATTTATGGTAAGTAAAACCTCTCGTGACTGAGAAGAATTTGAAAGAAAAGGAGTGTGGATTGTGAATTCTTAGGTCTTGCTGGGGAAAGACCTATTTAGAAAAGTATGAACTCAGAAGAACTGTTTTCATATAAAATCTAAATTAACCAAACTCCTCAGTGAATGTGCATTTAAGAAATTTAACTTTTTCATTAACGGTATTTTAATAAATTGTATTAGTTTCCTATTGCTGCTGTAACAAATTACCACAAATTTAGTGGCTTAAAACAACACAAACTTACAGTCTGGAGGTCAGAAGTGAATCCTATAGGGCTAAAATCAAGGTGTAGGCAGTGTGTGTGTGTGTGTGTGTGATTTTATTTTTGAGAGAGGACAGAGACAGAGAGAGACAGAATCTGACACAGGCTCCAGGCTCTGAGCTGTTAGCACAGAGCCTGACTCTCGAACCCACGTAGGGTGAGATCATGACCTGATCTGAAGTCAGATGCTTGACTGAGCCACCCAGGCACCCCTAGGCAGGACTGGTTTACTCCAGAAGAGATTCAGTCCATTCCTTGTCTCTTCTACCTTCCAAAGGCTGTTGATACTCCTCGGTTTGTGGCCGTATCATTCCCACCTCTGCTTCTGTCATTATATTACCCTGTCACCTGACTCTGGCTCCTCTGTGTCCCTTTTACACAGAAACTACACTGGCCTCACCCAAATAATCCAGGAGAATCTCCCCATCTCAAGACCCTTAATCACATCTTCCAAACCCCTTTGCCGTGGGAGATAACATTTACAGGTTTTAGGGATTCATATGTGGGCGTCTTTGGGGCCACTATTCTGCCTATGATACAACTCAGCTCTTCCTTTTTCAGCCATTGCTGTTCCTAAATCTTTCTGACTAAATAGGTTTACTTTCCTGCCTCATAATGTACTATGCTATGGAATCTTTGCTGTACAAGGATTTTCAGTGCCCAAGGCCATTACTGTGAACAGTGAATTTTCACTATAGAATTTTAAAGACACAAACAGTGGCAAGGCTGTGCTCTAATGGGGAGGGGGGTGGTCCAGTGTATGGTTCCAAAGCCTAGGACTCTGTCAGAAAAGAGAGGCCTAAGGCAGAAGACATCCTAAGTGCCATCCCACAGGAGACTCAGGGCCCGGAAAGCAAGACGTGGCTTGTCTGGGAGAGACATCATAACGGGCAGACCCGCTCTTGGAAAATCTCTTCCTAATTCCACAAAAGCATTCTGTAAGACAACTACACCAAAGATAATCACAGGACGTTAGGCAGTACTTTAAAAATCATGGGCTCCAGGGGCGCCTAGGTGCCTCAGTCAGTTAAGCGTCCGGCTTCAACTCAGGTCATGATCTCACAGTCCATGAGTTCACGCCCGGCGTCGGGCTCTGTGCTGACAGCTGAGAGCCTGGAGCCTGTTTCAGATTCTGTGTTTCCATCTCTCTCTGCCCCTCCCCTGCTCATGCTCTCTCTCTCTCAAAAACAAATAAACATTTAAAAAAAAATCATGGGCTCCAGGTTTTTCCCTCTGCTGATGAGAAAGCCTAGTCCTGGAGAAGGCTCTTAGCAGAGGCTCATAGCAAGATAGTGGCAAAGCCAAGATTTGAACCCAGCTCTGCTTTGCAGCATTGTGTCTTTTACATTCCACCATGGTACCTTCTACAGAAAACATGTACACTTCATTCAGCCCAGATCCAGAAACTCAAGGTTCTTCTCTTTTGCCGTCAATTGGGAAAAGAGGAATGTTGCAAATTTCCCACACCATTTCATTTAGGTGTAAGCAGCTCTCTGCCTTAAAACTCAGCCCTTCTCACAGGTGTCCCCCAACTTCAGATTTACGAGGGTAGGTCCCTCCGCAATCCCATTTTCCTCCCGTCTTTAGCTGCTACTCCTCAAGGGAACAGGGGTACACTCATCTCTCGAACTAGGGGGTTTCAGGTAGGTGAACCCGCTTTCGTTGATTTGAATCTTTCCAGACATAAAGTTTCACGTAATAACAGTATTAATTATCGGGGCTCCCCACTTTCCCTAGTGAATCTTCACCAAATTTCAGTAGCTAAAACCCTGCAGGTTGCCAATGTCTGGCTCTTCAACAGTGAGTGAGGATTGGCCTGTGACAAAAAAGGAACAGGGTGGTCAGTGTTCAAATCAAATCATTTCCTCTGCCCTGGTGCACCCCAACAGACCTGTGTTCAGAAAACGGGTCACTCCTCAATCTAATTCATTTCTCTACTTACCGGGCACCTTTTGTACTGCATACTTTAATCCCAAGAGTTTCTGTGGCTGGGACTCTGTTGAGAACGGGAGAGGGATCTCAATGCCTCCAGCGAAAGCGGTCCCAGGCTGAAGACAATTAAAGAACCCCATCTCGCCCTCTTGAATTCCATATGCATTCTCAGGGTGGCATTGTTCATGCCAGGGTGAGGGCAGTGGTGCCGGTCTTCCACACACCCCTGACAGTGACAGTAGACGAGGACATTAACTTTGAACTTCCCTGTCCCAGCTCAGAGTCAGAGCTGCCCTGAAGGCCATGCTGGAGAGGGCTGTGGGAAGCAGCAGGTGCTTACAGAAGCAAAGAGGCAAAAGCATGTTGTTAGGAAAAATTGTCCCCAAGCCCTGAATTGGCCTTTTATCACTGTCACTCTGGCTTATAAACCCCTGTAACGTGTGGCTTTCAAGAAGGGGGAGCTAAGTTCAGTGCCCGATGCCCTGCCAAGAGCTTTATAATGCATGGAATAAAAAAGACAAAATGTTTCTCCAGCCACATTGCTTTTCCTCCCCACCCAACTCCCTTCCCTGGGGAAGAATCATAAACACAGACAGCAGAATGACACTCCTTTATTATTTCGTCGAGTTCTTTCTCTGCAGATGACCTATAGAAGTGATTTAACATAGACCTGCTGGAGTTCCCACACTTTCCATGGGCTCCTCAAGCCGAGACTGGTTGATTTCTTTGGGGTGTTATAACTATGACCTGCTCCATTAAGTAGCAAACAAAGTCCAGCTGGATATATCAAGCTCAGCTGGACTCTTTGCTTTCACACAACCTGCTTGATTAGGAGAGTCGCTGTGCCCTTGTCACACGGCGCCTCGTGCAGTCTGCAAAGATTGGGCTGCCATTGATTTCTGCATAATATGGATTCACACTGCCTTTCCACAACAGTGTGGCTTTCACACCCCACAATAACCTAGCAAGGATTGTGGGGGTTTTGTTTTTGTTTTTGTTTTCTTTTTTCCCTTTTTTTTTTTTTTGTTTTCTTTCCAGGCGTCTGCTGCTGCTTCAGACTTACGCTGGGGTTTAGTTCCAAAAATTAGTCACTCCTGGAGGTAATGTGTGGCTTATTACCCAGCACTTTATGACACATTAATTGCAACTTGATTTAGACATTTCCCATTTGGTGACTTTGTTACAATCATACAAACATGTCCTGCTCTTAAGTCAATAACTCAGGAGCAGAAAGAGGGCCAATTTCAAGTGCCTGGTTCTTCTCAGGGGATGGACCAGAGCAATTGTCAAAGTAACATGATGCTATTTGTTTACTGGGAAGTGGTGTTTATCAGGCTCCTTTTCTTGAGTTGTTATCCATCCTGGACCTGCTTCGGTAACCTCACTCTTTGTTTCTATGCCTGTTTCCCTGTTTTAAAAAAATCACGGAGCTTGAAAATTAGGGCAAGATGGTAGAGAGGTTTTATTAAACATTCCAAGGCATTCTGCATACTCTGCAAATCACAGGGATAAAATATGGGATATGGCAGCCAAATCTTAACCTTTCTTCAATTGTCATTTTAATTTATGGTGATCTTTTAAAAATCACTAAGGAAGAATAATTTAGAGCCATATCATCGTGTTCATTTTGGCATTGTGTATATGGTGACTATAATGTATATAGTGAAAATTGGAAGACAGCATAAACCTCCAGCAATGAGGATATAAGAGATAAATCAATGCTCATTCATACTGTGGAATAATATTCAGTCATCCAAAATTATGCAGACCTGTATTTGATTAGATATTTATAATATTTTTAATGAAAGAAAGTTAGAAAGCAAATTTATAGGATAACCCCCTTTTTTTTTTACTTAAAAAACACACTTTAAATGTGAATATAGGTGCATATTTTCTGGGAACATGTAGTACCATTGATAGCATCATAGAGAACTATATTCCAACATGTTGTTAGATATTTTTCCTACATGGAGACACTATGACTTTTGTAGTTTGAACTGTATGAAATTGCTGAGAACCTACCATTTTGCCCCACAAAACATCATCTTCATATAGTTCTATGTCATTTGTTTATTGTGCTTTTATGCGTTTTTAAATATTGCTCACATTTTATGCTTACACGTCAGGAAAGTTTCACTCTTTTACGGTAGTTCTTTGAACTTGGATCGTGAAGGCACATACCATCTTGTGTTGTAATTCTGCATTCACTCTCTTCTTTCTCTCTCTACGCACCCCTGCAATTTGCCTACCACTAAACCAAGGAGTCTAAGTACCTTTTCTCTCTGGGTCCTCAATGCTTAGCACGGTGCCTGACTCTAGTAGAGACACCAACAAAATCGTGTTTAAGAAATGAAAAATACCTTGCAGTTGCGAAACTAAGGAGAAATTGCCTTGAATCGACTGGAGAGCATCAAGGCATGCACACTTGTGTGCAGTGATGACCTTGAGTGGAAATACCTTTGGAATCGTTGATCCAAGTGCGGGTAGAATCGTTCTGATCTAAGGGTATTCATGGCCCATCTTCTCTTGAGGAAGGCAGTGCCACCACCTGACACCGAATTTTGTTGTGAAAGTTTTATTGTGTGGCTCTTTCATTTGAAGACATGATTTCACTAGTGTTTAATAATTATAGAGTAAAGCCAAAATAACAGTCTTTGTTCCACATGGAGAGGTACTAAAATAGATGACCAAATCCTCTCAGTCTACAACAAATTCAAGTATTTTGAATAATACAGCTCATTTTAGTCATTAAAAATTTTTTTCCTAACAATCTTTAGGCCACAGTGCTAACAAAATCATCAAATCAACAAATGAATACATCTTACTTCCTTTTCCTTCCCCCCAGCCATATTTTGGGGATTCTAAGGAAAGTAGGTTCAAGAGAGAGACAGAAACAGAGAAAAGGAGGGAAGGAAGAAGGACGGAGGAAGGGAGGAAGGAAGGAATGTAAGAAAGAAATGTGGAAGGAAGGAAGGAGAGAGACGGGACAAGGAAGAAAGAAGGAAAGGAGGGAGGGAGGGAGGAGAAGCAAAAATACAATAAGAGGTCAAGGTGATTCTGTGTAAATGGATGATTAAGCTGTTCATCAGGATTTCCCTGCATTGATATATAGCACATTGCATGCTATTTGCAGAACTGTCTGTCTACCTCCCTCCTGAAGTCCTTCTAGAAGAAGCAGTTGACATGCTGGATTTAGAAGGCTGAAAGTGACTTAACTTATTGGAAACGGACAGTGTGAATACGACTAAAATTAGCCAATTGAGAGCAATTCTAGGAAGCAAACTAGCTAAACTTAGAGGCGCTGAGCAGGGGCCAGTGGGAAACTGAGGCAAAGTCATATGGGAGACTGAACAGCTGGCCTTGCAGACCATAGTGAAGATTGTGAACTTGTAACATGCTTCAAGGAATAAAATAACGGCACCAAAGATCACTTCTTTAGAAGTATTAAGAATTGACTACATAGAGAAATCACCAATAAGTTCAGGAAAATTTTGAAGATGATGGCACGTTACGAATAGTAGGGGCAAAGGAGAAAAGAGTAGAAAAAGAATAGATATTTAACTCCTTAAACTATATCTTGAGGAAAGTCTATATTGAGAAAAGAAAAATGGTAACATAACTGAACTGTTTCAAAACCTACATAGCACCTGAAACAAGTAGTTCAACCAGTTTTCTCTTACAGGTTCTAAGTTGTTGTTTGCTCTTTCCCAGGAGGACATTGGACATCTTGCAGGAAATGGTGGAGTGGTGTCACGTTTGCATCATCCCTTCTGTAAAACACACCGAAACAAAGACCCACCTAAAGACGTGGGAACACGCAAGGGCCATTTCTCTCTGCCAGACGTAAGCAAATTCTGTCCAACCTTCAGCCAAGTTTGCCAAGAGGAGTCATTTTGGTTGTGAGTTCCGTCTTTTCGTGTTAGCTTTTCACTGACAACTGCAGGGTTGTCAACTACTGGGACTTGATAGAAACCCCGTGACTTCCCACATGTCGAGTGAACAGTCCAGCAATAAATAGGAGGCAACATAAAAACCTGAGGTGAAAGAATAACTGGGAAATTTAATAAAGAAGAAATGACATGTTCAATTTGAGGATGAAATTGCTTTACCAGAACAAAATTCAGTAAGGTTTGAAGCCCAGTGCCTCCCATGCTACCACAGGGCCCGACCTCCCTGGGTGTGAAGAAACCTACCTCCTACTCTGAGCTTATTGTGAGTTTAAAGAGTCATTAAAAAGCAAAGCAACAAAAAGAAAAACAACTATGTGCTATAAGACTCCAAATCATTTGATGTTACACTTCAGGAGGAGTGTTTCTTCGGTGCTTTTTTGTATGTTAAACTTTATGAAATTTATTTTTTATATCACACACCTGAATGCTGTTCATTGAGCAAATATTCCAGCCATCCTTTTTAGATTCTCTGGTTTGCAGCTAAACCAATATTTTCTTGAAATGAAAATATAATTTGAATTCTTCAGAGGTCAAGAGTATTTTGAGGAAAAATAGCTGTTGTAATTGCAACTGGCTAGTTGGAGGCCAAAATCTATCGTAACAACGTTTCTCTAGGGAGGACTCCATTTAGCATGGAGTTACTCTTTGTCTTACTTTTTTCCATGAACAGATGAAGCTCATTCAATCCATGTTTAGGGCCAGTGCTATGCAAAGAACAATAATATTTCCCATTAGATCTTTTTTTTGTTTCTTAAACTCTTAATGGCCACGCTCTCCTTAATTCATTAAAACAATTCTATGAGTGCCTTAAAAATAGGATGTTTAGTCTCTGAAACATCACCACGGCATAGCACAATGCCTCGTAAGCATTCAGTGAATATCCGTGGACTCAGAGGAATATTACTAGCTTCACTTTCTAGGTAAAGATATTAAGATCTAGACAAAATAAGAAATGTGTCTAGGATGTTATAATAATTGAAAAGCAGAATCAAGAATCATCCAGATCTTATTCCAAATCTTAGTGTTCTCCTACTAGAACATCCTGCTCCAAGATTTGCCACCTGACAATTTTGCTGGCTAAGATCAAACGCTAGGATTCACATTTAATTCTACAGAAACGAGGAATATGGTAAACTCTAATCAGTCTTATTGAGAATGTGAGGGAATTTTAAACTTGTCCAGCCCACACCCCTTTTCATTATGGGTTTATGTGATGTAAGAGTTCAGTCGGATTGATTAATAAGATGAGACACTTCCATAGTTTTTGAGAAACACTTTCCTTAAAGAGATTAATGTTTATTTTTGAGACAATGCGAGAGACAGAGTGCAAGCAGTGGAGGGGCAGACAGAGGGAGACACGGAATCTGAAGCGGGCTCCAGGCTCTGAGCTGTCAGCCCAGAGCTGGATGCGGGGCTCGAACTCACGAACCGTGAGATCATGACCTGAGCAGAAGTTGGACGCTTAACCGACTGAGCCACTCAGGCGCCCCTCCTTTAGGAGATTATGACTCTACTATTGGGCTCCCAACGCATCCTCTATGGACCACTCAGCAGCTTTGACCTCTATGGTACCACTTCACAGCTTTATGGACGTAATAAACTCATTTTGTTTGAATTGCATGAAGCTTCAACTCTACACGTAAATACGCTGCATAGTCATTTTAAACATTGTTTCAAAACATTCTGCAATTCTACAAAATCTTCCCAACTTGGTTAACAACAAGAAAAACATTAGACCCTAGGATAGGGTTTCTTAAAGTGTGATGCTGAGACCCACAGTATTACCTGGGCGCTTATTAAAACATAGATTGTGTGGCCACACCCAGACCTGCTGATTCAGAGGTTAGGAAGCAGAGTCCAGAAATCTGTTTCAACAAATCCTCTGGATGACGCTGGTGGCCATTTGGGCTTGAGACCACTCTTCTGCAATATGTAAGTCCTCAGCTAGAAAAAAAAAATGGAGGGGGGGGGGTCCTCAGCTAGAAAAAAAATTAAAAATAAATAAAAGAGCTCTCCCCTAGGAAAAGAAGGCAACCTAAATGGAGAAAGCATGAGGTAATTTTGTCCTCAGAGGGAATTACCAAATGCACTCAAGAGGCCAAATTCCAGGGCTTACATTTCTAGATAAATATTCCTTTGGGGTCCTAATAAAATGCCTCCTTAAAGCATCCCTTTGACCTTCACCATCTTGCATACAGGGTAGTACTGATCTTATCTTAGGTGACATTTCTGTATTACTCCCAACAGGTGAGTGTTTTTGTTTTACAGAACTTGTCCCTGGTAAAATTTAAAATAACCATTTTCAAACAACTAGCACTTGATTTTGAGTCATTCCTTGGCCAAAAAAAAAAAAAAAAAAAATCAACACAACTCTTCCAGAAATGGTTTTAATCTGATGGAGCAACGGTTACGGGATGAATCTCTGGTGGGAAAATTACAAATGTAAATAAATTAGAATAGAGCAGGTTACTATTCAGGAGAAATTCTTTACATTCAAACAGTAACTTTATAATGTCAAAATAACCGGTAGGTATTAATCAGTATCTGGGCTATGTAAATATTTGCTTGTTGCCATAGTGACTGGCAAGCCCAGATACAGAAAAAAATCCACACATGTTATCACTTCCTAATAATATGATCATAAAAACACGACTCAGACCAGACTGAGAGGAGAATAAACACCATTAATTAAAAGATTTATAAACTAGAGGAGGAGGTGACAAATGAAGTATTGAGTGCAAAAATGCACAAAGGAGGTAATATATACCTTTTTTTTTTATTCTGAAGGAAACTTGAGCAACCCTTAATTATCTTCCAAAATGTTATTTGGAATTTTCCAAAAATAAAACATCTGACAACTGCTCAAAGCACACCGCACCCCCACCCACAAAACATACACTTTTCAAGTGGATATACAGCCATGGCTGTGAAGAGTGTTTGAAAAAAAGCGAGATTGTTGGCATTTCACTTGAAATCAACTGAGAAGTTCTTTACTAAAGAAGTGAGAAGCTTAAAGCTGTTTTCCCAAGCTTTAGGGGAGTACAGCATATTACGGAAGAGGAGCATTTGGTCAAAGAGTAAATTAGTAGTGTGGTTCACACATTGCACGAGAAATCTACACAGGAACCACAGTTGTCTTAAATAATCAGTCCCGTTAACAGGCCTTTGGTTATGAAATTTCTTCACAAAGCAGTCACCAGCGCAAAGGCTGTTTTTAGAAACACTTTGTTCTTCTGATATCTGCTAGGATAATGCAGCACCTTCCCCAACCCCCAATGATTTCTAAAAATAAAAACAAACACAAAAAGCACAAATACACCCTCAAGTAGCAAGAGAAGAAATGAACACGCCACAGAAGGTTATTTCAATAGGTACTTAGTTAAATAGGCACTCAAGGGGGAAATGCAGACACAGATCCTAAGTGGAGCAAAGTCCAAATTGAAGATTACTCTAAATGATCCTTTTTTGAGCACATGGTAAGACTAAATTTAAAGCATCATAATAAGGAGAGAAAGTGAAGGGATTACACAGCTATTGGAGACTATCTCATGCTATATATATGCAAATATACAAATTAATGAAATATTTAAGTATCATTAAAATGAACTGTATAAATTATAAAGGAAAATTTCTACTATGAGGGATAACGAAGAATTCCTAAAAAAAAAACCCCACAATACCCATATCACTGACAGATTTGACTCTGTAACTCAATACAAATTTGTATACAGAAAACTTGATAAGCAAAACTAACATAGCAGCAGATTAGAAGAAAATATATACAAATCCTAGAATAGACAAATAGTTTCCATCCTTAATATATAAAGAATTCCTGTAAATCAATACAGAAGAGGCGAACAACAGGGGGAAAAAATCAAAAGGATGTACAGGGAAAAGATAAATCTAGTAAATATTTGACAATATGATCATTTCACTAGTATTTAGTGTCTTGATAACTAGAACAATTATACTATTTCCACCCATCAGGTTGACAAAAACATTAAGATTAAACACACCCAGTGTCATCAGACATGGGCTCACTCATATGGTGTTGATACAAATGGGTAACATTTTTAAGGACATTTTGGTATCATCTTTCATAGTTTGAAATGTGTTTGGCTTTGGATCCAGCTATTCAAACTGCTAAGAATCTATACTACAGAAAAATGACACACTTGCTCAAAGATTCATGACAAAGATAGGCATTGTGATATTTTGCAGTGATGGAAAATTAGAAATCATCTAAATGCCCATCAAAAGTGAAGTAGTTAAAGCAATGATGCATCCCTATGTTTACTGCAGCATTATTTCAATAGCCAAATTATGGAAGCAGCCCAAGTGTCCTTTGATTGACGAGTGGAATGATATAAAGAAAATGTGGTATTGTGTATACAATGAAATATTACTCAGCTATAAAAAAGAACGAAGTCTTGCAACAGCATGGAGGGAGCCAGAGAGGATGATGCTAAGCGAAGTAAGCCAGTCAGAGAAAGACAAATAGCATACAATTTCACTCATATGTGGAATTTAAGAAACAAAACAAATGAGCAAAGGGGAAAAAGGAGAGAGAGAGACAAGCCAAGAAACAGACTCTTAACTACAGAGAACAAACCGATGCTTACCAGAGAGGAGGCAGGTGGGGGATGGGTGAAACAGGTGATGGGGATTAAGACGACACTGACCTTGATGAGCACCAGGTGATGCATGGAAGTGTTGAATCACCATTTTGTACACCTGAAACTAATATAACACTGTTCACTATAGTGGAATTAAAATAAAAACTTAATTTAAAAAATCATGCTTTATGTAGACTACAGACTATTTAGAAGCATTTTTAAAAGCTCCAAGATATAGTAACTGAATAAAGTAAAACAAACTATTACAGGAATTGTTTCTTAAGAGGAGAGTGAGACTGAAGAAATTAAGGCAGAGAGGGAGCAAATTAAAGGAGACTTTGATTTTTACTTTGTTTACATAATATTTTGTCAAAATGTAAACTATGATTGCATAGATATAACATAAAATGCCCCACGTTAATTGTTCTGTCCAGTTTAGCTGCATTCAGTGCGTTCATATTGTGTGCGGCCAGCACTACCATCCATCTCAGAACATTTTCATCTTCCCAAGCTAAAACTCCATACCCATTTAATGTTGACTCCCCATTTCCCTCTCTCTGCTGCTCCTGGAAACCACCGCTCTACTTTCTGTGTCTATGACAGTACCTACCTCAAAATACAGCCCCTTTGCAGATTGAACATTTAAAAAAATTTTTTTAAATGTTTATTTTTGAGACAGAGAGAGAGAGACTGAGTGTAAGTGAGGAAGAGGGAGAGAGAGAGGGAGACACAGAATCCAAAGCAGGCTCCAGGCTCAGTGCTGACAGCACAGAGCCCAACACAGGGCTCGAACCCACAAACCGTGAGATCATGACCTGAGCTGAGATCATGACCTGAGCTGAAGTCAGATGCTTAACCGGCTGAGCCACCCAGGCTCCCCTGAATACTTTAAGTTGAAGGAATTTGAGAAACAGCAGGGGCAGGAAGGACTCTGTGACCTTCCACCGAAGTGAGCTATAGACCCACATGTGAGAGGTGCCCTCTCTGTACCCAGAGGACAGGAGCATCCTGGCCCCCAAGGCAAAGGACACCAAAAGGAATCTGAACAAACAGACCTTGCTGCTGTACTAGCTCATACCCACCCCATTGTCCTACCACATTTTCCCACCATTCTCCATCCTCATCAAAGCTAGCATTAAGAAACTAGGTTTGACTGCTTCTTTCTTTGGGTCCTCATTTCCTTATGATGGTTCGTGTGTCACACAAAACTTACATTATTAAATAAATCTGTTCACTTTTCCCTTGTCAATTTGTCTTTTGTTATAGGGCCCGTCTGGGAATTTGGAAGAGTAGAGGGAAAACATGTTTTTCCTTTTCTCCAATGTCAGATAAATAGAATCCCATTTGTCCTTTTGTAACTGGTTCTTTCACTGAGCGTAACGTCTTCAGTGTTCTTCCACGTTTAACACATGTCAAAATTTCCTTCCTTTTTAAGGCACAATAATATTCCATTGTATGTATTCTGCAGTTATGTTTAGTAATACACATGAAATGCTTTTATAATATACAACAATTAAAGTGCACATAAATCTTAAAACTGTGTGTCCCAGGGTACATTTAAGAAAATCCCTGTGTCAAAATACTTCTTGGCAACAATAATAACAAATTTCAAGGAAATTACATCTTGATTGAATAAATTTTGTAACAGTCTTAAAACATTTACTTGTTTGTTTTCACTTGGCTGTGTTCGGAGAGAACCATAGAGCCTGATGGACTTTGAAAATTAAGAAATAAAAGAGAAGAGAGAGAGAGAGAGAATTTTTTATTGAATGATTAAGTGTTGGAATCACCTTGAATTTTTAAATTCACTTAATTCTCAGTCAGCTCTGTGTGGTGGATCTTATTATTGTCCCCAGCTTACCAGGGTCCTATGACTTCCCCAGGTGATACAGTTGTTAACAGTTGAACACCTGCCCTCCAACTACAGAGCCCAAGCTCTTAGTTCTCAACACACCCGAGTATTCTATTTAGTAAGCTATCACATCTGTTTAACTATGAGGCTTAGGAGGTGGACTTTCCAAAAGGTTTTTATTCATTTTAGGCTTCCTGTCAATTCGATTGCAGACACATAATCAATGAAATGACCATCAGGAAAGAAGTAGCTTCCTTCTTCCATAGAAGGAACTAGGATAAACTAGCCTGGAGGAATAAACAGTGTCGATGTGATCGTGGTCAAAGTCAAGATCTTGATGATCTCAGGTCTATGAGATTTATTCCTTCGCTTTTAAAATGTTTGTGGATTGCCAAGCACATGTATACTGAAGTCAAAAACTGCCTCTGTTTCCCGGAGATACACCTTCCAGAAACATCTAGCAAAGACTGAATGAACCAAGTAACTCAACCAACTCATTTGCTTCAAATTAATTTTCATATCTAGTTGTTATTATAGATGTGGACTATTTGGCAGGCCCCATGTGTATAGTTTTAATGAATATACATAATCAAACAATGGAGTTGCTCATGATCTGATCCTTTCTCCACAAAAAGTTGAGCACCGCAAAGCAAATGGGAAGATGTGTGAAGATGGGGGGGAAATCGTGCTGTAAATAGACTGACAAATGCTGACAAAAGAAACACCTCCCTTAATCTTTGCCATGGATTTCCAAGGAATGTCCTCCTGGAGCTTATCGTCAAGAAGGAAAGATGGGCATTACAGAGACTAACAAATAAATACGTATGATCTCAAGGTGGGATATAGTCTAGGAAAGACAAGTACAGTGTATTATGAGAGAAACATGAGAGGCATGGCATGATTTAGGCTGGGGGTTCTGAAGAGGCAGAAAAGTCTGAAAAGTGACATTTACACCCAGATTTGAAGGATGAGTGGGTACAGTGAAGTGAAGAGGAGTTGCGGGTGGGGGTAGAAGAGAAGAACTTTGGCAGGGGTCCTGTGCTCAGGAACAGGTTGGAGATTTTGAGACTGGAGGGGGTTTGGTCCCATAGAGAGAGGAAGGACGGTGGCCCCCAATAGCCAGGAATACTGGTTTTTGTGGTCCCTGTGGCTGGTGTTCCCTGAGCCAAGGGAAGTCTGGGATCTGAGTGCAGCAGGAGATCTCATTTGCAATTTAAAAGAAGCTTAGTGGCTGCCTAAGGGAGCGAGATTTAGAATGGGGCAAGAACAAAGGAAGGAAGGAGCCTCTGCTTGGGGCTTGGGGGATAGCCAGCAGCTGGGACTAAGGTGCTGTAAGTGAAGGTGAAGGTCAAGGAAGATCTAAGAGATACTTTTGAGGTGATAAATACTCATGCTGTCCCTACCCTGTCCCAGTAATAAATCTCCCCTTCTTTTATCCAGATGGTTTAAGTGGAATTCTGCTATTTACTACCAAAAGAATCGACTACGGATCAGTTCATGCCTGTTCAGTCCTCTGAGCCTCAGAGCATACGCTCTCACCACTTCGGACACCAGCACCCCTTTCTGGATAATTTCCCCAAGAAGGCCCATTAACTTGCTCAGAATTGGTCCCCAACTCTGTCATCATCCCACTGCACATGACCCCTGTTTATTGCATTGTACGTGTTAGTCTGTCTTCCCAGCCTCTCGCGCCCAGCCTGGCACGGGATTTTACTCAACAAATATTTGAAAGAAGGAAAAATGCAAGGCTACAGGAAGAGAGGGGAGGGAAAAGAAGGAAAGAAGGGAGCAAGGTAGAAGACAATTGGCTTTTCCTGGTCACTCCTGCTTGTGTCAGCACCAGAGATGTTAGTGGGAAGCAGTGGGGGATCCCCTCCTCATCTAGCTGGCTTCTTCCGCAGAAGCCACCCTTTCATCAGGACGGGGCTGACCAGGGACTGGCTGCCCTCTCCCCTATCAGAAGATTTGCAGACACTGAAGTGACTGATGCACTTGAGTCTGCATGGAACAGCAAGTTCTCTTGCTCCCCCACCCACCGCACAAAGTCCCCCCTTCCCTGGTCTCCTGAGAAGTCGGTGGCTCCAACTGAAGCCTTGGGCTAATCTAGCACGCAAGCTACTTTTCAGACAGAGTGAGCCAGCAGCTTGAGAAGGCTTGGCAAGGTATTTGTCACCAGGGCCTTTTATCAGAGGCACTGGGTAGGCGTGGAGTTCTCAGGGATCTGTCATTTACCAGGCAAGCCCCACCCTGGGGAGCTCTCTCTCTCTCTCTCTCTCTGTCACACCCGCCCCCCCCCCCCCACACACAGGTGGAGTGCACACCCCTTCTGGGTGTCCTATACAGGCATGGTCCCTGGGTATTGTCTTTTCCAAAAGTTCAGAGGAAACAAGGAGAGATGGCCTGGAAGGGTCTGGGATGAAGGGAATCCCTCTGTCCCACTTGGTGAAAACTGTCAAACTTACTGTAATCCATTTCATGTTGTAAATACATCACGTATTTGTGCTTTCAATGGGCTCCCTAAGGAGTGTGTCCTCTCTGCTCTGTGATCCTTCATAATTAAAAGTCAGATATATCCAGAGAACAAAGACCCACTCTCAAATATGGTACAGGTAAGCTCACATGTTTAAGCCGGTGCTAACTCCTCAGGTCTAGTTTTAAGTTTATAATTCTTGATTTGTCTCGAAGAGCAGAACCAAATGCTGATGAGTCAGTGTTGCTCATATCCAGAACCAGAACCACCTGAAAGTTTTCAAAAGAAAAAAGAGGAAAGAAAAAACTTAAATACTTCCTAGAGTCAAAGAATTTATTTATTTTTTCTAAAATAATTAGAACAAAATTGGCAGGGGGGTGCTCAGGCAGAGAAAATTTGACATCAAAAAAAAATCCTATAAAGTAACCACATAGTTTGGAAGTTTTGTGGAAAGCTGGAAAAGAAAAATAGACACAATTCTCTCTCTCTCTCTCTCTCTCTCTCTAGGAATTTGCTCTCCAAAACAAAAAATATTGACACAGGCTCACAGCAAAAAGACACATAGACAACTGCACAAACATTAAAAAAATAATTAAGCAAGAGACCCAAATATTGATAGAAACGTTTCCTCAGACTTGTGCAATTTGTTTTTGCTGCACATTTATTTTTCTCACTTTTCTTTTGTATCAGAGGCATGTGGCTGAGAAAGTACAGAGAGGAACAGATCAAAGGATGGCTGGAGAGAGCAGTGGCCCCAGGCCCAGGCAAGGGCCACTGCAGGTGCCTCCTGGAGAGCGGTTGCAGAGTCCAAGACTAGAATGGCCCTCGCCAGGGAAGAACTGAGTTCTACTCCTGCTCCCCTACCAACTTCCTAAAACTTGGGTTTTGGTCCCTTTAATCTGGGAAACAGAAGTGATAATCACCCACTCTGGGCATTTCACACAGTGAGAACACACTTTAAACAACCATGTAAAGATACTTGTGAGAGGTTTACCTTTAGAGCCTTCTGGAAGTTCATTCGTTAGGCACTAGCTATTTCATCCAGACAAAATCCTAGAATCCAGGATTCTAGCATTGTTTTATGCTGTTCACAATAAATCTAAACACATGTAGGAAGAAAAGGGCCTAGTTGTATTAAAAAAAAAATGGGGCTGTGAAAATTGCTGAAATCTTGCTCAGCAAAGAAGATATTTATTCAAAGTGAATGACTCACTGTAGAGAAAAGAAGAAGCCAGGAGGAGAGACAAGATTAGCTGGCAGTGAGTATAACCCTCTCGGGCTGTCTACCGACCTTTCTTCCTAAGAGATAAGTCTAATAGGAAGGTGAAGTCACCAAGGATGTGAAGGGACGGATGGGAAGGGACGGAAGGGAAGGGACAGGAAGAGTCTGAAAAATCTCCTAAAGGGAGAATATTGCCTCAGGGTGCATGGGGCGGCAGAGGGAAGGAATCCTTTTGTTGGTGAAAAAGGAAGCAGAAAGCTGGTTCTCTCCGGGAAAACTTAGACTGTAAGGGAGAGTACAGTGACAAAACAGGAATTTGGGAGTCCAAGCACTGTTTACATCTTCCCTCTGCTAGTTACCCCACATAACTAGTTCAACTTCTTGTGCTTCTGGGAATTTGGGGGGGTGGCAATAGGACGTCTCTCAGAGGGCTGTGGTGAGAGACACAAGAGAGATCATTTGCAATGTTCCCGGCACAGAGCAAGCACTCAAATGGCATGTTTTCCTCCAGAAAAGGGCCACCGAATCAGAAATTGTTATGTGTGCATGAATTTTTCATTGATAACCATTGATGAAATATAGCCTCTTAATTAAAATGTGCATAAGCATTTCAAAAGAAGTTTAATCAAACTTCTACAAAAGTATAATTATAAGTATAATTTCTAGGTAGGAGTCAGTTTAGGGAGCAAGTCAATTAAAAGTATGGTATTTGGCAACGTGAATTAATCTCTATCATCAAAAGTCCTGCGGAAAGAGTTTGACTTTTTAAAGTCACTGAATAGGCTTTAAACCAAAATGACGTTGCTGCCAGTGAGGAATTTGAGAAGTTTGGAAATACTGAATTCACTTGCAGAGACAAAGCACCTGCAAAAAAGAAAAAAAGAAGAAGAAGAAGAAAAAAAGGATGGGGGTTGGAGGGAATGTTAACAACAATTTAAATCAAAATGGAAGGCTCCGGGGGTCCTGCTCCTAACTTAACATCCACAATGACAGTTTGGGCTTTGATCTTTGAACATCTTACTTCTGACTCCAGGTTTGAATCACCGAAGGAAGCACCTGGCTTTGATTTTTCGCTGCTTCATTAAAAAAGATTATAACCCCAATGTTGGCCTGAGTTTGCCTACAGAGCCAGTAATGTCAAAATGGTCTGGGATCCCTGCAGGGTCTCCTTGGGAAGCCTTGAGGGACTGAACCCTGCCAGTGGGACCACCTCGCAAAACTTCCTTCAACGATAGTAGGTGGGCACGTCCTATATGCCACGGACCACTCCAAGCCCCTAAGGTGGTTCTCCAAAGGCAGCCAGAAAAGCTTAAAACAAGTTCCATATGTGTGACTGAATGTCTTCAAAATAAATCTACCTCAAAGTTACACACACACAGGAACACAAACAATTGGTGATTCCATCCATTCCGAGGAAGATGGGCAACGAGAAATGAATGCAAAGTGTAAACTTCAGCTGCCACGCTCCTAATGGAATTGAGTCTCTATAGTTACTGAAATCATAAGGATTTGTGCTTTTTTTTTCCCCATAAAATTGCAAGTTTAGGATATTCAAGTGTTTTTTCTATACCAGTAAGAAATTGCGTTCTTATGCACCACAAAGGACATGAAAAATTCCATGCTTAAGAACCCTTAATTCTAAAATTTTTTAAAAATGTTTATTTTTTTTTTTGAGAGAGAGAGTGAGAGAGACACAGAGTGTGAGCAGGGAAGGGACAGAGAGAGAGAGGAAGACAAAGAATCTGAAGCAGGCTCCAGGCTCCAAGTGGTCAGCACAGAGGCCCACACTGGAACTGTGAGATCATGACCTGAGCCAAAGTTGGATGCTTAATGGACTGAGCCACCCAGGTGCCCCAGAATCCTTAATTCTAAACAATGTCCTTGATCTAATGGGACAGGGACAGCATAGTAAATTGTTTTAATAAGATCTTTGAACAAATTTGTTGGGCCACATTTAATTAAGTAAAAACTCACTTTATAAGACTCTACTCCTTCCCAAAGAGAGAGTAGATTCCAAATACAAATGACAAAGGTAGGGTCCTCTTCTCCAAGGCCTCTTGCCACCTGGCTCACCTGGGAGCTCACCACGTTCCTTACCAGCGACAGTGCAGTCATCCCGGACCCTGTATTCAGAAGAGCTCCCTGCTTGTGATTTAATAGTCTGTAGTTGCTGTCTTTAAATTCTCAGTTTTATGTTTCAATATGCTTTGTAAGTGAAGTCCCACAGGACAGTGGAACTTGGGGGAGGGACATGGTGGGGGGGGGCAGGGTATCATGGAGAGGAGAGTGGAGCACCAGCCCATGTGTAGTCCCACATTCTCTAGCATGGGGCCTTGGCCCCACCTGCTGGTGCGCCCAGCCCTACTTGGTTTCACTCTCCCCGCCTCCTGTATGGTGAGACTGTTGCCTTCCACTCTAGTGGGTCAGGGTTGGGCATGACAGGGTCATAGCACATTCTGCGGGCCGCTCAGCAGTGCATTCTGGTACGCAGTGCACCCCTGGGCTTGGAGGTCACCATCTGCCATGAATTGGGGCAGTGAGTCTACGGGGGAACTTTATATTTTGGTGCTTTTGATGGACATTTTTCTATTTTTTGAACAAGGGTGATTGCATTTTTATTTTACACTGGGTTCCCTCTACCATGACCTAAGCAAAAGCCATGGATAAAGAGTTAAAAAAAAAATCACAGTTTAAAATTTTTACTTCTCAGCTGATGGCTGAAGCGTTGTGAGAACACAGGAGTCTTTCCATTTCTGTTCCCAGATGATTACCTACCTCTCTTATAGATCCCAAGGCCAGATCTTCTTTCCTTCTGCTTCCCTACCTTTTCTGAATTATTTCGTATGTGAAGTTTTCTCTTTCTAGGGCTCCTGTATGGTTGGAACACAATTACTTGTAGAAAACCATAGCATGGCTTTCCCTCATGAAATATATACTCCACAACCTTTATGTTTTAAACTTTTTATAAATGTAAACCTTACAAAGCTATCTCCCAAATAGTCTAGTCTAAGAGTGATCAAAGACATCTACTCTATTAACAAGAAATAAAATTCAAAATAATTAAAATTTCTTGGGGCGCCTAGGTGGTTCAGTTGGTTAAGTGTCCAACTTTGACTCAGGTCATGATCTCACGGTCCGTGAGTTCGAGCCCCAAGTCTGGCTCTGTGCTGACAGCTTGGAGCCTGGAGCCTGCTTCGGATTCTGTGTTTCTCTCTTTTTCTGCACCTCCCCTGCTGACACTCTGTCTGTCTGTCTCTCTCTCTCTCAAAAATAAACATTAAAAAAATTCAAAATAATTAAAATTCTTCACTTGGGCTTTTCCTATTCAATGTTGAGGCCCATGGATATTCTTGAAATTCCATGTCTTCCTCCATCCAACTCCCTTTTGCATTCACGTTCACCAAACTAGTGGTAGAGCCAGGATCTAAAATCTATCGCTGAATGAAAAGTCACCCCCTTTGCCATTATAGTTACTTCAGTGGTTCTCAGACTTGAGCAAGCAGAATCCAGAATCGCTCGGATATCTTACAAAAACAGATTGTTGAGTCCAACGCCCAGAATTTCAGATTCATTCAAGTCTGAGATTCTGTGTTTCTAACAAGTTCCCCGGTGCTGTTGGTCCAGGACCACACTTTGAGAGCCACTGACTCTGTAGTGGTTTAAAGCCTGATGTAAAATAAATCGTGGGGAAAACTTCAGCTTCCTAGTGCTTTCTCACACAAAGGAAGGCTACTTAGCCTTGTGATCTTCCTTGCACAAAGGAAAGATGCTCACCTGCTAATAATTTTCTTTAAATCTTCAGGCACATTTCATGGTGCTGACCAGTGCTGCCAAGACAGCAGATTCAAAGATATCGGTTGCCAGTTAAGCTCCCGTGCTCTGCGCGGAGCTGGAGAAACGGATCTGTGCACTTCTCCTCCAACAACTGCAACAAAAGCAACTACTCTCAAAAGTGGGGATGATTCACTTTGACGTCTTTGGAGACCACAGAAGTTGTCGAACGTTATCAGTCAGCTTGGAGTTTCCAGTTATACAGAACAATGAGAATGACCACTTGCTCTGCTAGAAGCCTGCTCGCTTTTGCTCTGGCATAAGCTCGTGTAGTCAGTTCGTTTAAAAAAAAAATGTGTTCGTTATAAAAATAATTTTAAAAATTTACAGGCAATTTCGAAAAGAAGGGGTAAATGACCCATAACCTCACTACTCTAACAAAACTGATATTGGCATTGTGGTTTATTGCCTTCTAGTCTCATCTCTATTCATATTATTTAACATGGTCGTAATTTGTAATTACATTGTCAATAACTCTTCTTACACTTAACATTATACAGGATAATAATCTGTGTAATTACTTCGACTTCAAATACAGAAGAGTCTTTAAATGTCCACAGCATTTCTTCCAGTCAGTATTAGGATACTATCAGTGGTCATATTTGAGATAGACCCAACCTTTCACTTAGATTCCAGGGGCTTCTTTGTTTGTTCATTTTTGCTCTGCAGTATTTATTCAGATGGTTCAGTGCTTAACCCAAGAGGAGGGGGCCTTCTCAAGCTGTACTTAGATATCTCCAAGTTCATAGATCAAAACCAGTGACCTGGCCTTTGGTTGGAGGCCAGCTAGCTCACTCCTTGGGTTTCACATTCCACTCCTTCACTCCTGTTTGTGTCTCCACAGAACTGGGAGACAGGTCAGTAATTTCTTCATTGTAAATGCTTCTTTCATTCATTTCAGGGAAGAAGCACTTTTTCCCCACCAGAATTCCTTTGTATTCCCATTGATCCATCCAAATCCTATGAATCCTGCAGCCACAGTGATGCAGTCTACCTCTGATCCCATTCAGACAAGAGTGCAACTTCCCATGGGGCAGTAACATACCCTGTTTATACCATAGGCTTCGTTGTCCCAGGGAGACCCCTGGGCAAAGGGCCTTTGTCCTCTCGTCTCTGCATCTATGCTGCAGACTCTGCAGTGAACACAAAACAGGGACACAATCAGGGCACTGAGTGTCCTGCAATAACCACTGCTCCATTTTATGAGGTTTCCTGTTAGAAAATTAATGGATTAGGTTTTAAAAATCAACTATTGGGACACCTGGGTGGCTCAGTCAGTTAAGCGTCTTGACTCTTGGTTTCAGTTCAGGTCATGATCTCATGATTCCTGAGACTGAGCCCTGTGTAGGGCTCTGCACTGAGAGCATGGAGCCTGCTTGGGATTTTCTCTTTCTCTCTCTCTCTCTCTCTCTCTCTCTGTCTCTCTCCCCCTCTCTCCCTTTCTCCCTCTCTCCCTCTCCCCCTCCTTCATTTGTGCTCTTTCCCTCACTTTCTCTCAAAATAAATAAACATTTTTAAAAATCTTTAAATAATCAAATATCGATTAGCAAAGAAATAAATCTTAAACAAAGTAATCAAGGATAACGTTAACAGGATAATCACAGAGGAGAGTGCTTTATAACCTATGTTTTTAGACAAAGATCCTTCGTAAATAAACACACACATGTGCACACATATTTACGAAGAGGTAAAGACGTTCGTATAGGAGCTAAGGTGAGCAGTAAAGCTTCATGAAGAAACTAAGAAAGGAGTTAGTAGTCTGGAATTCTCCTCTGCTCTGACTCTGATCCCCCCACCCTCCATACACACATCTCTTACACACACACACACACACGTACAGTCTACACATAAACTCACACACACAGCACACAGACACACACATACGTTTCTTGCTCTGACAAGAAATTAGAAAGTTTTAAATTTATATATACCCCCCTTAAATGGGGAAATTTCAAGTTTTCGGTACTTTAAGAGTCTGTGGAGAATAACTGGGTAAAATGAACCTTTTCAAAAGGCAGCTGCTCATAACGGATAAACTTGTCAAATCGCTAAGTTATGCACTTGGAACTAAAACAACATCGGGTGTCAACTATACTCAAAAATCAATCGATTAATTCATTAATTAAAATAGAAGGCAGCTGGTGAACTGGTCACTCGGACCAAGTTTGTATACTACAAAAGTTGAGCTATTAAGCAATCATCCAATACTTTCAACTCCTATCAAACTCAAGCATTCCCTATTGCAGTTTTAAGTGGCTTGTATCTGTTATCTGAATACTTGCATCAATGCTCCATTTTGACTGTGAAGACATATCCCAAGTTAGCTTTATCTTCTACCATTTGGGGGTGGGGAGGGGAGGAAAACAGCCTTATATAAAACAAAGACAAATTCCGCCTTCCGATATTCACCCATAAGTCCCTCTAATTTCATGTCAACATGCACACATTTTTCTGAGCAAAGAATTTGGCCGAGACCAACCAAATGCTAATTTAATGTTCTTGTAAGATTTAACAAATTATGTGTAACTCGGTGCATATGCTCATCAAGTTTTTAGAGATGAAGAGCATATTTACCCTAGTCAATATTCATATCTTTGAGAAAAGTTCTTTTTTTTTTTTTTTAATGCACTGGTGCTTTGACGTGAGCTCAAGTGAATCTGCTTATTTATTCTGAGAGGACGGTCTTAATTTGTCCATCGGAAGATAGGAAAGATTTGCCATCTCATTATGATGTTTCCTTAATCATACCTGAACTTTGAGCAGCAACCTTGATTGGTTGGCTCTGCGTTACAATCTATAACAACCAGAAAATACATATGGGTTGCATGAATTTGAAATCTCATCTGACATCTGAGTAATGTTAATCTTGTTTATATGACAACCTCATTATGGCATATAATTGCTCAGCAATCTCCTAGCAAATACTGGGTTAAAAATGCCTGGAAGATGCTTGTTCTCCTCATTATTAATTAGCACGTGTCCACTTCGCCAGATCCAGTGCCCAAACTTCATTTGTTATGTTCAGCCAAATGCATGAATAGCTTTGGAGTAATTATTTTCCAACATCATCTAATACCTCTCTGCACATCAATTAAAAATCCTCTTAACAAGGAACTGCATTTTGTTTGAGATCAAATGCCTGGTCCAAAGCTATATCAATCATGTAGAGCTAATTAGTGGCTCTGCTTTATATCATTTGTTTTACTTTATTATTTCATTGTACACTTCCTTATGAAACCAATTGAACAATTTTAAAAATCTTTGTTCAATTAATTGACGGCTTAAAGGCCAGCTACCTAGTCAGGCTTTCTTCGCTGTGAAAAGAAATACACGTAAAGAAGGGAAGAGAAGGGGGGCCTCATAGATGTGTTATTATACCTATTTACTTTCTGAAGTGCCCGCTCTATAGATACAAGTTTTAAAAGGTTTATCACCATTCTTATTCTGCTTGCAAATAATTCATCGCTCGCCCTACCTTTATAGCTTTTCTCTACGTGGAAAACCATTTCAGAAGGATGAGTTGAAACAATAATACTAGATGTAGGGCCGTTAATCTTGGCGACTGCGCATAGAAGCCCTCTAAATTACTGTGTATTTCTGTCAGCATTTTATAAACCAGTTGTCCGGCTTTCTTCCTTAGTGCAAAAAAGTGCTGAGCTGTGAAAACTGTTTAGTAGCACTCCTTTGGGGTCTGGATAGAGCTGTGGATTCCAATACAAATATGAATGAATTAAATGCACGCTAACTATCCAAAGTGGGAACCTATAATGAGGAGGACAAATTCTAGCCCTTTAGAATTCCCGCTTGCTCATCAGAACCAGGCCCCAGCGCAGGACAAACAGGGGCAGGAGACGGCCGTCTTGTTGGCCCCAAGTGTGCGCCATCCTGGCCTGCAGGCTCTTTTCACACCCACCCTCCCTCCTGGTATTCGTCTTGATTTATGAAATCCCCCCACCCCTCCCCCGCCCTTCACCAAATCCTGGTGCAAAGTGGCCCCTGCCGTCACAAAGCCTATCGCAATTAATGCAAAATCAAGGAGTTCATACTGGAAAAAGTAGAACTCATTTGCTCCAACACCGGCTCCTGTAGAAGGCCCCCTTCCTCACACACGCGAATCCATTGTAACTAAACAAAGCTGACAAATCGGCAGATGTCAGGGCCTCCAACGAATGGGCTGGGTCCTCCTCGGTCTGTGCCAGAAGGGGAAAAATCAAGACCAAATTTTCTGAGTAGTTAGGCTGGATTGAAAAAATGCTTCAGAGTGCTGCAAGTATATTAATGAATGGCGTGTATTTACACATTTATTACTTTGAAAATAAACGGATGGGAGAGATTCTGTGCAAGGATAAGGATGAGAGGTTTTTTTTAAAAAAGCTTTTATAAGGTTTGAAAATCCTCTCGAATCACTGGGGGGTGGGGGTGGAGATTAAAAGGCTTGGGAATCCCCTAATTTACTCGTTCCTCACCCAGACGTCTGTTCTTTATAATGATTAAGTTACTAACCTTTATTTGTCAGTAATAATTGAATTTTACACCAAAGTGAATTATCGCAACAAATGAACTGTTCTGCCGCAATTTTAAATAGCCTCCTTTGCAAATTATCTCCCGTGATTTATATTAATCCTATAGGGAAGGCAGAGAAAAATTGTATGAGGATGGATGGTTTGGATTTAATGTAAATGGATAAAAGTATGTGATAGCTTCTCATGGTTCTGCAAATGAATTTAACATGATACCCTCCTGGCTCCAGTATTCATTTCAAAGTCTGGGTAGCAAGTTTAAATATAAATCTTCAAAAGGTCTGCAGGTTAGAAACCATGGCATGCTCTACTCTAAGAGAGAGAGAGAGAGAGAACTTGCGCGAGAGAGAATTTCACTCAAGGTCACATTACTTTGATTTCCCCCCAAAATCTGTGATTATAGGATTAAGTATCTCTATAAAATACCCCTTTTGCAACTAGCTGAAGGGCCCATGTAATTGTTTGAATTTCTCTTTTCCTGCTTACACGGACTCAAATTCACATTCTGTTTCTTCCATGAAGCCTTCCCTGGAACATGCTTGCCCTCTGACTTTTCTGCCTAATTTCTGCCCATCCCAGCAACTCCCGAAACCTTCCCTGGTTGTTCTAGTTCATGGTTTCCCAAACTTCTGCGATAATGGGAATCATCTGGGAAATACAGATTCCCAGTTCTCTTCTCTAGAGATTCTGAACAAATACATTTGGAGTGGGGCCTGGGAATCTGTATGGTTTCATAAGCAACCCAGGCAATTTATATCATCAAGAAAGTTCTACAAACACATTGGGAGAGGGGATGGATCATGTTCTCTGAATGTCTTAATGTCGTGTTCTCTTAATGCTCTCACTGCCCACGGTTTTTACTGCTGAGAAATATTCTATAGCTATTTCATGTACGTCTCCCATAGGGTGTGATAAACACCTCAAATGTGGAGAATATTTTATTTGGGCACTTCTACTCCATCTAATCCTCCTAAAAACCCAAGAATACCTTGTAGGCTCTTGATAAGAAATAACTGGATATAATTTAAGTGAGAGCATTGCCAACACTTAGCAAGACTGCAGGAGACACAGCAAGGACGGTGTGGAGCAGGTGGGGGTGGAAAAGGTAAGAAAGCTGGTTGTGTCATCCTCAATAAAGACCAATGACACTTACACAGACTTTTTCTGATGAAGTAATGTTCGTAGAAATTTAGAAAGCATGGAAAAGCGCTAACATTAAAAAAAAAAGGACAGTGAGAAAAATGGTCGAAGGTGGTCAAAAGATACAAACTTCCAGCTATAAAATAAATAAGTCCTGGGGATAAAATGTTAACAACTGCGACAACAAAAGGCTTATCACGGCAACCGCCACGAAATCGCCATTGTTAATATTCTGGCACTTATCTCTCTTAATTATTATAAATCTAGGTCTCCAACTTGCAAAATGCTCATGTGCTTCATGGGAAAGTCCCATGCAGAGTTGGTGAACTTGGCTTCTGCCCAGGATGGGGCCAGTCAGGGATGTTTATCTCGTTTGTGTCTTTGTAGCTTACATTGTTGGGTCCTTGGGAGCCTGGTACTGAAGGCAAACCCCGGAAAACAAACAAAACAGCCAAGTCAGTGGCTGCTAAAACCGAAACAGGTAAGAGAATATTCAAATCCAAAACAATTAGAGTCCTGCCCCTGAGAAGACAGGAATGGCCGACCAATAAAAATGGGATAAAAGGCAGAAAAATGGGAACTGGGATGTTAGTTTATACATGTCTCTGGGGTTGGGGGGAAGGATTTAAAACCTAAGGGGATAAGAATTAGAATATAAATTTCAAAACTACCCGAACTTAGAAGGCTTTGAAATTAGAAGCCTCACAGTCATGAGTATTTTACTCTAAAGAGATGAAAGTAAAAATTCTAGTCATGGAGATGTTGATGATAAAATGAAATTTAGGGCATTTATTTAGATATTTGATGTTGGACAAATCCAACCACATTTTAAAAATATTTTTTTAAGTTTGTTTTCTTATCTTTATTTTTTTTTTAAATGTTTTATTTTATTTTCGAGAGAGACAGAGACAGAGCATGAGCAGGGGAAGGCAGAGAGAGAGGGGGACACAGAATAGGAAGCAGGCTCCAGACATTGAGCGTGTCTGCACAGAGCCCAGAGCGGGGCTCGAACCCACGAACCGTGAGATCATGACCTGAGCCGAAGTCGGATGCTTAACTGACTGAGCCATCCAGGCACCCCTCCAGCCACATTTTAAAGAGAGCTCTGATCCTCCCTTCTGCCTTTTTGATACCATATTTTCATAGATTTTCCAAGAGGAACATTATTTCATCAATATTATGCTCACTTTCTATGCAAAGCTCACACTATCTTTATGATTGACATATACAGTGATGATGTCAAGGTCTTTGATTTGTGTCTGTGTTTATTTGTAAAGCACATTTAGCCCTAGCTCAAATATGAGAGCTCTTTTTGAACTGGAGAGCTCTTTCCCCCGGTCGGGAAAAAAGCATAGATTCTCCTACTAAACAATATCTTCCTCAATATTAGAGAATGTTTTGAAAACTAAATCTACATATAAATAAAAGTTCCATCTAGGAGGAAAAACTGAAGATACGCAAAAGAAAGAAAAACGCAGCTAAATATTGTATCTAGCTTTTGTACTGCTGAATGATAATTGGCATATTTTCTTCATTCTTGAAAAATTTAAATGTTTAAGGAAGTGTTTCCCAGAGTTTATTTTAGAATACTAGTCCCAAGAGATGCTCCAGTTAAAGAAGCTCAGAGTTTGAATAAATTTGGGAAGTTCTTATCACCTACTAAGCCATTCACTTAAAGCCTCCAGAAGCATATTAGCATATTAACGTCTCTAATAAATCCTGCTGCAAAGACACGAATTTGCTTGGCTTTATCCCTTGATTACCCCAAATAATTATCCTTTCTCACACATACTTCCGACTATCTCTATGGGTATCCTTTTTATAAAACAACAGGTGTGATATTCTAAATATCTAACAACCAAGATAGCAGGAAAATGAGTACTCAAGAGAGACAATGACTATAAAAGCCATGTTAGCTGTATCACTGCATCCTGGTTACATACTAGATCTGATAATTCCCATTAAGAACTCCATGGAATTTCCTATTGAATTCATTTTGGGACACACTAGTTGAAAAGACACTAAGAATTAGAGTTTTCCAGTACTACAGATTAACCCGTGTCTCTGCACTAAATCAAAAAGGTTCAGGGCTACACAAGGAATTACAAAAGCAAGCTGCATCCTAATGTTAAGGATACATACCTGCCAACTACATAGATAAAACCCTAATAAAGAACAATATCTCTGAGAGAGCACAGCCCAGCTACATTAACAAAAACTACTTTTGCATCACCTAAAAACTCCTCCCCTTGCCACCCTTCCAGACTGCTAAAAAAAATGGGTAGGGGCGCCTGGGTGGCTCAGTTGGTTAAGCATCTGACTTGACTTCAGCTCAGGTCATGATCTCATGGTTCGTGAGTTTGAACCCTACATTGGGCTCTGTGATGATAGCACAGATGCTGCTTGGGATTCTCTCTCTCCCTCTCTCCCTCTCTCTCTCTCTCTCTCTCTCTGCCCCTCCTCCACTTGCTCTCTCTCTCTCTCTCTCTCTAAGTAAATAAATAAACAAAAATTTTTTTTAAATTGAAAATGAGTAGAACACAGAATTGATAGGAATTGCCTTCAACAGCTTGCAACAGAGACCTAATTATAGTAGCTTACAGAATTAAAAGCTTGTTCTTTCACATAAAATAATTCCAAAGGTGGGTCATCCAAGGTTAGGATAGTGAAGCCATAAATTTACAAAGCACTCAAGTTCCTTCTGTCTTTCTTTTCCTTCATCAAAAGCTTGTGGCATTCATTCTATAATGGCTGTTAGAGATTCGGTCATCATGGTTAGACTCCAAGAGGGAAGAAGGCAAGGGAAGAAGGCAAGGGAAAAAGAAATCCTCATAGCTAAATTGGATCTTTTAAAGAGATGTTCCAGAAGCCCCACTTAATGACTTGCAAATATATCTCATTGGCTATTGCTATCTACAAATGAAGCTAAGAAATAGTCTTTTCTGTCTGGGCACATTGCTTCTGGAAAAAATAGGGTTCATTTGGTTCACTTTCCTTCTGATGTTTTAGTGACTGCTTTTTAAATTTAAAATTTGCTTTATCCGTAGGGAAAATATTTACAAATTCCCAAAGTCAAAACTACAGAAAAAAGAAAAAAGAGAAAAAGAAAAAAGTATATTCAGATAAGTCAAACTTCTATGACTCTCTTTTTTGGTAACTATTTTTTCTTTTCAACTTTTTATTTAAATTCCCGTTAGTTAACAAACAGTGCTATATTGGTTTCAGGAATAGAATCTAGTGATTCATCCCTTACATACAACATTCAGTGCTCAACACAAGTGCCCTCCTTAGTACCCATCACCCATCTAGCCGATCTCGCACCCACCTCTCTCCATCAGCCCTCGGTTTGTTCTCTATCATTCAGAGTCTCTTATGGTTCATTTTTCTCTCTCTTTCTTTTTTTTTCCCTTGCCATATGTTCATTTGTTTTGTTTCTCAGATTCCACATATGAGTGAAATCATATGGTATTTGTCTTTCTCTGATTTATTTCGCTTAGCATAATACTCTCTAGCTCCATCCACGCCGTTGCAAATGGCAAGATTTCATTCTTTTGGATGGTTGAGTTATATTCCATTGTATAAATACACCGCATCGTCTTTATATATTCATCAGTCAATGGACATTTGGGCTCTTTCCATAGTGTGGTTATTGTTGATAATGCTGCTATAAACATCAGGGTGCATGTACCTTCAAATCTGAATTTTTGTATCCTTTTCTAAAAACAATATTTTAAACTTTTTTTAAAAGTTTATTTATTTATTTTGAGAGAGAGAGAGAGCACAAGAAAGGGAGGAGCAGAGAATGAGGGAGACAGAGCATTCCAGTTAGCACAGAGCCCGATGTGGGACTCTAACTCACAAACCGTGAGATCATGACCTGAGCCAAAATCAAGAGTTGAACACTTAACCAACTGAACCACCAGGCACCCCTGTATTTTTGTATCCTTAGGGTAAATATCTAGTGATGCAATTGCTGCATAGTAGGGTAGTTTTACTTTTAACTTTTTGAGGAACTTCCATACTGTTTTCCAGAGTGGCTGCACCAGTTTGCATTCCCACCGATAGTGCCAGAGGGGTCCCCTTTCTCCACATCCTCACCAACACCTGTTTCTTGTGTTGTTAATTTTAACCGTTCTGAAAGGTGTGAGGTGGTATCTCATCATGGTTTTGATTTGGTCCCTGATGATGAGTGTTGAGCATCTTCTCATGTGTCTGTCGGCCATCTGTATGTCTTCTTTGGAAAAGTGTCTATTCATGTCCTCTGCCCATTTCTTACCTGGATTGTTTGCTTTGGGGGTGTTCAGTTTGATAAGTTCTTTACAGATTCTTTTTTGGTAACTTTTAAAAAATTATTAATTCTTCGATTTTTCAAGTAGTTCACAATATATCAATATTTAGAAATATTTTTCATTCCTGTTTTGGTTTACGTAGTACCCTACTGCAAGGATGCATCATGCTTCACTCAACCTGGTCCTATTGATAGACATTTGGCTTGTCTTCTGTCTTTCGTTATGACAAATGATGCTGGAATCAGTAGTCTATAGCACACATCTCTTCAATTCTTGTCTGTGTACCTTTGTGATAGATTTCTAAAAGCTTATGGTATGTAATTTTGCTAGACATTGCCAGTTCCCTTTCAAAATTAGCACCATTTTTTTTTTAATTTTTTTTTTCAACGTTTATTTATTTTTGGGACAGAGAGAGACAGAGCATGAACGGGGGAGGGGCAGAGAGAGAGGGAGACACAGAATCGGAAACGGGCTCCAGGCTCTGAGCCATCAGCCCAGAGCCTGACGCGGGGCTCAAACTCACGGACCGGGAGATCGTGACCTGGCTGAAGTCGGACGCTTAACCAACTGCGCCACCCAGGCACCCCAGCACCATTTTTTTTAATTCCCATCGGTTAAGTGCTTTCCCTCAACTGCCTTCACAATAGAGTATGTTGACAAACTTTTGGAATTTTGTCAGTCTGAGACATGAGAAATGATACCTTGATGTAATTTTATTTTGCACTGTCCTTATCATGAGGAAGGGAGAGTGAACACTTTTTCACAAGTTCAAAAGTCACTGCATCTTTTTTTTCTTTGAACAGTGTCTTCATTTCTTTAGTGACTTTTGCTAGGGTTCTTGGTCTTTTTCTTCTCTACTTTAAGAAACTATACAAATATTAGGGACATTATCCTTTTGGATAATGCAGTTATCCAAAGTTGGATAAGGTTGCAAAAGGTTTTCTCCATTTGTTTGTGTCGTTTTACTTTGTTTATAATAATTTTGCTATGAAAATGTGGGTTTTTCTGAGCTCATAGACACAGAGAACAGATTAGTGGTTGTCAGAGGCAGAGAAGCTAGGAATGGGGGGGTGCAGGGATGGCCAAAATAGATGCAGAAGGTCAAAGGATACAAACCTTCCGGTTATAAAATAAGTAAGTCATAAGGATATAATGTACAGCACAGTAGCTAGAGTTAATGATACTGTATTATGTATTTGAAAGTTGCCAAGAGAGTACATCTTAAAATGTTCATCACAAGAAAAAAAATCTATAACTATGAACTATGCATGGTGACAGATGTTTACTAGACCTATTGTTGTGACTGCTTTGCAGTGTATACAAATATCACATTGTTATGCTGTACATCTGACACTAATACAATATATGTTAATACCTCAATAAAAATGTTTTATTAGAAATTATGGGGTTTTTAAAAGCAAGGCAATTATTCTGGATTTTTAGTCATAATTAGGAAAGTTTTCTCTCTTCTCTATAATATATAGAAACCATAATCCACATTTTATTCTAGTGGTTGTATGTTTTCACTTTTTAATATCTAAATAGGGACTCCATTTGGAATTTATCGTGATGTAGAGTGTAAGAGAGAGTTTCAATTTTATATCCTTTGCCATAGAACCATCTAGTTATCCCAACACATTTGAATATTCAAATACAATTACATTAATTTCTGGACTTTCTGTGTTCTGTCTATTCATATGATAACATGACATTATTTTAATTATAGAGAGTTTTAATATATTCTTCTATTGAGTAGAGCAAATATCATGTGCAATGTCATTGCTCATCTTATCTCAAATTTTACTGGCTACTTTTGCTTCTTTTTCCTTTCAAGTAAAATTTATAACTAACTTGTCTTGGAGAAAAATAAGTCATGGTATTTTTATTGATAATAAGTTAAACTTATGTTTGCAATATTGAATCTTTCTAAGAGAAACAGTGGATCTAAAATGGGTCTTCTTTTGTATTTTCTTTTCAGAGTATTTATAAAAGCTATTCTTTTTCAGGTTTGTTTTATAACATATTTATAACACTTCTGTTTTCCCATTGACTCTTGGTTTCTCCAGATTTATAATTGTATCATTTGTTAAAAAAAAAAAAAGATAGTCGTTACTTCTTGTTTACCAATTCTTTTGCCTGTAGTGCTCTTTTATATAATTGCATACCTTTAATATAATTGCATATACTTCTAATACATTATTGGATAATAATGATTACAGAGGCCATCCTTGTTCATGGATTTAGCAGAAAAGAGTTTGGTGTTTCTCTACTAATTAAGAAGCTATCTATCCATCTATCTACCTATTAAGAAGCTACCTCTCATCTCTCTTTAAGGAAATAGCCCACCATTCCTACCTTATTGAATATTAAAAAATATTTTAATGTTTATCTTAGAGACAGACAGAACTCAAGTGGGGGAGGGGCAGAGAGAGAGAGACAGAGACAGAGAATCTGAAGCAGGCTCCAGGCTCTGATCTGTCAGCACAGAGCCTAACATGGGGCTTCAACCCACGAACTGCAAGATCATGACCTGAGCCTAAGTTGGATGCTGAACCGACTGAGCCACCCTTGTACCTTATTGAATACTTTTATCATCAATAGGTGTTAAATTTTTCAAATATTTTTTATATATTTGTGGAGATATCATATGAATCTTCTTCCTAGCTCTATAAACATGATGAAGTAATTATAATAATTTTTTTTTTTTTTGAAAGAAAGAGAGAGAGGGGGAAAGGGACAGAGGGAGAGGGAGAGAGAGGATCTTAAGCAGACTCCACGCCCAGTGCCAAGCCCAACACAGGGCTTGATCTCACCACTGTGAGATCATGACCTGAGAAGAAATCAAGAGTCAGATGCTTAACTGACTGAGGTACTTAGGCACCTCACCATTTCTTTTTTAACTTTTTAATTTTTTAAAGGAATTCCTACACCGAATGTGGGTCTCAAACTCACAACCTTGAGATCAAAAGTCACATGCTTACCAACTTAGCTAGCCAGGTGCCCCTAATAATTTAATATTGAACCCTCTTGCAAAAAAGTCTCCTTAGTCATGTTGTATCATTGTTTTGATGTGCTATTGGATTCTGACTAGTAATAGCACATATACTGCACTTTTTTTCATTGAGACTCAAAAGAGATTGTTAAGTAGTTTACATTTTTCGTGTAATCTTTGTGTGGCTTTACATATTCTTCCTTGAATCTCCAAAAGTTTTGATGCATGAAAGTTATTAATGAGTCACTGGTTGGTTCTATATTAATACCTGTTTTATCTTCACTGCAATATTAGCCTTTATCTTTTAAACTTCTTTATCACTTTTAATGCACTTTGACCTGATTTCTACTTTATCAAGAAATAAGAATGTAACCCCTGCTTCCTTTATTTCTTTATTTCTTTCGTTTTGGGAGTATTCATAAAAGCTATTCTTTTTAGGCTGTTCTTTTTGTTTTATAACATTTCTGTTTTCCCATTGACTCTTGCAAAAAATTTTCATCACCTGATATATCTTTGCCTACCTTTTTATTTTTAGCCTTGTAAATCTCTTGGCTTTAGGTATGTGTATACTACACAGTATAAGGTTAATTATTTTGGTCAGTGTCTTTCTGGTCGTTTTCATTATGTAAAGCATGTTTGCAAATAAAGTCTTTAAGAAGTGTTCATGAGAAGAATATTTTTTGAATTCTTCCTTGCATATTCATAACAGCTTGTCTATAGCCTTTGTGATTGGAAGTTGCTTTAGCTGGGTATAAAATCCTTGGCTTCTTTTTAAACTTTAGTCTCTAAAGGAAAATATGTTACTCCACAATCTTCCACCATAAACCATCACAATCAAAAAGTCTAATGAAAATATGATTTCTTTCCTTCATAAGTAATTTTTTTATCCATATATAGTTTTGCTCTGGTTGTGGAGACAGTAGTTCCTAGATGTCCAAATACATTTTTTTTAATTTAAGTTCCACTAATTTGAATAGCCTGCATCTTGGTGCTGGATGTTTTGAAAATATGATGTTTCCTTTCAATTATACAGTTTTGAATCTCCTTTTATTGCGGGAATATTTTCTCAAATTATAATTTTTAGGGTTTCTTCTGTCTCACTGCCTTTTTTGAAATAATAACTTTTTAAAAAAGAATAACTTTGTACGAAGGTGGTGTTTAATTTTAAAGTAAATGTTAATTCCCCGATTTTGAACATAGTGATGTTGGCATGAGGTGAGAGAATCATAGGGTGGGAACTTTATGGGGTGAAGGGAGAGGAAGGGAACCTACTACTTACCTTGGTTCAAATAAAGAACACTATATTCAAAGTTGGCAAAAGAATTTGAGTTCTGGTTCTGCTTTATCATCTCTAAGCCTTGGTTACTTCATCAGTAAAGTGAAAATAGAGTTCTACTTCTCTCACAGAGTGGTTGTCAGAATCGAATGAGATATTGGATTTGAAAGAGCTTTAAGAGCATTATAAAGTGTAGAGGACCACACAACTATAAATGCAAATAAAAAACTGAAAAGCAGCCCCACCACAGAATTTGGCCTGAGGAGAAGGGTTTCCTGCAGAGGAACAGAGGCAAGCACATAATTTGACTTCTGCTTTTGCTTTTGCTTTCACCTTCTCAAAACCCCACCCTCTGCCACTCCTGAGCTCAGAGAACTCATGCAGAAAACCACAAGCTCAAACCCTTCCCAGCCTCAACAGACAGAGAACATCTGCTCCAAAGGGTAATTATGAATGCAACCTTTGTATCCAGTTTACTTACTAACCCTTTATCTCAGAAATGTAGCATGAGAAGGTAACCTGGAAAATCACCAAATATCCATCTTTTTTCCCTTTAGGCAGGATTACAAAAAGGACTTTCTTCATTGGGTATTGAACAAAACAGGTAGTGAACAAAAATATTCTAGAATCCCATTTAGCCTTCAAAAATATCTTGCATATACTAACATACGTTTATACTGCTAGTACTAAATGAAGTGATTTGAAATGCAAGTATTTTTCTTTCAACAAAATGTGACTATTTATATCATGGCATATTAAGGAGAAACCATTGTAGTTTTTAAAATTCATATGAGAAGATAATTTTACACCCTTCTTCATGAGTTTCGCTTATTATTTAGCCTTTCACTTTAGATGTTCTAATATTCTTCTCTCATTGGAATATTAATATTCATGGATGCTTCTTGTCAGTTTTCCTTAGAGATATCCTCTGTGAAAAGTGGAAATTAGTTGATGGGTGCCATCCAAGCCCCAAACATCTTTGTCCCTGACAAATGCAATACTGTGAAGGACTAGATGTTTCTATTCTATATCCTACAACCTCCCTAATGGAACATGGGGACTGGTTTTCAGTGAAGGCTATAGTTATTATTTTCATTATCAACAATAGCTTTTATTACAAAGAAGGTTTTATACAGGGATAAAAAGGGAAAGACATATGCTCTGTAATGGTCATCAGTTATTTTCCCTGTCATGGCATGACAAAGAATGCTTCCATGAACATCCTCATACATGTGCCCTTATGTAAGAATTTCTTTGAGATTAAGAGCCAGGAGTGGAATCAATATGTGCATTCATACTTTGAGGAACTATTACTAATTTGCTGTCCAAAATAGCCTATTAGTCTATACTCCATCAGCACCGCATAAAGGTGCTTATATTCCACCAACACTTAGCATTATCCATCTATTTTTTTCCCATTTTATGTTTTTGTGTTAGTTGCATTTTTCAGACTAAAAATTATTATTCTATTTGGGTTCCTGGCTTATTTTCATTGCTTTTTAGCAACTCTGTATAATCTAAATATTTGTTCCTTATCTGGTTTAATGTTACAAATGTGTTTTCCTGGGGCACCTGGGTGACTCAGTGGCTAAGCATCTGGCTCTCGATTTCAGCTCAGGTCATGATCTTATGGTTCGTGAGTTCAAGCCCCATGTCAGGCTCTGCAATGACAGCATGGAACTTACTTGGAATTCTCTCTCTTCACCTCTCTCTCTGCCCCTCCTCCATTCTCTCTCTCTCTCTCTCTCTCTCTTTCAAAATAAACACTTTTTAAAAAATCCCCCCAAACCACATATATATTTCCCAACCTATCATCAGTCTTTTGACTTTTCCATACTGTTGAACAGATGTCTTTCATATCAATGTAATCACCCTTACTTATTTTTTTTGTTTATGCTTTAAAAAAAACCCTTCTTCATTCATCCATCCATTCAATAAATTGTACTGAGTCCTTCCTATGCACCAGGTACTGTTTTAGTAGCTGGTAGTACATCAATGAATAAGCAAACAGAAAGCACTGCCCTTCTGCAACTTATATTCTAATTGGAGAAGACATATCATAATCAATAGACATCATAAATAGGTGACTTCTACAGTATGTTTGGAGGTAGTAAGTCTATGGATGAAAACGGGGAGTAGGATAATGGAGACCAGCACTGTGGTATGCAGAACTGAATTTTTACACTGGGCAAGTGTTATTGATTTAAAGATACACATTTAGGGGCGCCTGGGTGGCGCAGTCGGTTAAGCGTCCGACTTCAGCCAGGTCACGATCTCACGGTCCGTGAGTTCGAGCCCCGCGTCAGGCTCTGGGCTGATGGCTCAGAGCCTGGAGCCTGTTTCTGATTCTGTGTCTCCCTCTCTCTCTGCCCCTCCCCCGTTCATGCTCTGTCTCTCTCTGTCCCAAAAATAAATAAACGTTGAAAAAAAAAATTAAAAAAAAAAAAAGATACACATTTATATAAATACAAATTTCCTCTACATGCTGTTTTAAACCAAGACTTTCTTACTAGCTCTACTAGTGAATGAGACTTCTCTTGGGTCTATTAGAGTGAAGTCCTAAGGCTCAAAAGACCCACCAAGGTGCTTTTGTTCATGTATACATGTCTAATTCCTGGACTTAAAAGGGGATTAAAGGGAAGAGTGTCTTACACTATCATGTTGCTGATGCCCCCGAGCCTAAATGTAGACTTCTTTGGAGGCTTAACTCATAGTCTGTTTTTGTAAATGTTCCATGTATACTCAGGGAAAAAATATGTTTTCTTAATGTCTTGGAGATATGTTAATACATATATACACACATATCTATACATAATCAAAAGTTTGTTCATTTTTTTAAATTTCCTTATGCCTTCTTTCCCTTGCTTGACTTCAGTTTTGAGAGACATTTAATAGACCCTCCAACTACAATGTTTGATGTAATACTTTGCCTTTCATTTTATAAATTGAAACTCAGCTAAGATTCATCAAGTTAAAAAGTTGATTCACTTTCATCTTCAAGCACCAGCTCAAAATGCAGACAATTTTTTTTATTGCATAGGTTTGTAGAAATGAACTAGGCTATGATGCTAGCAATGAAAAGCAAAATAAGTTTAAGACATCATTTTAATATGGAATATGTCCTCTGCTAATGACCTCAGCAGATTTTGAAACTGCAATTATATTTGTAGCCACTGGACTATAGGGTCTTAAATGACCTCTTAACAGATTAAAGAGGAAACGGGATGCAATACATCTTGTGACATGAATCTATTGTATAAATAGGATGAAATAGAAGAGCCTCAAAATCTGCCACTGTTAATTCAAATTACAATAGGAAAAAAATGCTAAAGGTGAAATAATAATGCAGTAAAGTCCATTGAAGAACACACCTACTGAAGCTATTTTCCATGCAATGGGTTCTAAAACTGTACTTCTTGGGTACTAAATTTTCTTTTCCTCCTCAGAAACTTTCCTGGCTTATTAATCATATTTCTCTTTCCCTTTTCTGAGATGCTGTTGCCCTTACTTAAAATCAATAGCCCCCCAAATAATGCTTAGTTGTTCCCTCTTTGACTCCATTTAACATAAGAGTTTTGAGTTCTCACCCTAGGCAGAGCACTGTGTTAGACATTAATGAGTATGTGGATGGGAGAGAGGGAGGGAGGGCTGGTGCAAAGACGATTGAGCCATGACGCCTGCCTTCACTAGGAGCTCAGAACCTGGTGATGGAGAGGAAAGATATGTCACCCAAAAAGTAGACTGGTATAAAGAACAAGGGAGAGGAGGTAGCTCAGTGCTAAGTGTGACCTGAGAATCAAAGCAGTTACCCCAGCGATGGAGTGGTTACCCCAGCTGAGATGTAGTTTTTCAGTCTCATTCCAGTGGCCCAGGCAACAATAGATGACTCTGTCTGGATCTGGGTATTTTCAAGTCACATGAACAGCAAAGACCAGAAGAATGGACCAAATGAATGGTCTTTCTGGAGAGGAGGGGGGCATGCCTTAGGCTGTTTATACTATCTATACAAAGTCCTCAGTGGACTCCCTCAGAAACTTGAAAACACTTAAGTGTGTCTGTGTAAGGCTGTGAGAAAACCCAGGCATTGGCTAGTTTAGAGTTCCCCAGGCAATTCTGATATAACCTGGTTGCAGGTTATGTGTTTTAGAACCACAGATGCAGGAGCTTTGAAGTTAGACATAAGTGATTTGAGTTCTGCCACTTACTGGCTGTGTGGTCTTTGGCAAGTTACTTAACTGTTCTAGACTTCCGTTTCCTCATCTATACAATGGGACTGATTACATCTGCCTTCAACATTTGTTATGAGGATTAAGTGAGATAATATATTAAAAACACTTAGTGCAGTACCTGGCATAGAATAAAAGTGCAGTAAATAATCACTATTGTCTTTATTTCCCTTGGGATGGACCTGCCTGATGCCACAGTTATGACACTGAATGACATAAGGCATCTCCAGGACATTCTTCTCCATTCATACTGCCATCTGATATGGAACTGAGCAAGTCACTAAGGATAAGGCAGGGAAGGAACTTGACTCATGAGTTGATTCTAGCCTGGGTAGCCCTGTTATATCTAATGAAAAGAAAAGAAAAAGAATCATGAAAGAAGCATCTTTTAGACCATTTTAATCTAACAGAACTTTCTGCAATGATGAGAGTGATCTGTATTACTGTGTCCAATATGGTAGCCACTAGGCTCATGGGACTCTTGAGCACTTGGCATGTGGCATGTGAAACCATGGAATTAAATCTTAATACTGTGTAATTAATTTAAATTCAAAATTAAATGGCCACATGTGCCAATGACTACCATGCTGGACAGCATGTTCTAGAGGGAACTGTACATTGATGCACTTCTGCGAGGGCCCGGATCTAGAGAAGGTGACTGAATGAAGAGTGATAGCTGAGACCCTTCAATGAGGTCTGCACCACACAAAGAAAAGAGGTAAGTTTACACTTTTTTTTTTACTACAAATAACCCAGAGTAGCAAAATTTATTCGGAGGCTTGAATTTGAGACATGGTCAGTCTACCTGCATAGATCAATTCCCTAATTCTCAGAAGATGAATTGGACTTGGGTCTTCTCTCTCTCTCCCAGGTATAACACCCTCCTCTCTGTCACCATCACCACTGTTCAGAGCACTACAGCTGTACTTGGAGAATGGCACCAGAGTAAACGGTTTCCTTGACTGCCTTTCTGTGAGTTCCTTGAGTACAGGACCTAAGTCCCATTTGTCTGTGTCCCCAGAAACACAAATAATATAGATGATTTATCAATGTTTCTGAAAGAAAAAGAAAAGGGAAAGGGAAAAAGAGAGGTATGAATGGAAAGAGGAAGGAAGGAGGGAAATAAGGGGGGAGGGAAGGAAGAAAAAGAGGAAGGAAGAAAGGTCTCTGAGGTATTGAGTAAGGTTACCCTGGTATTAAAGACAGAACCTTCAGGTTCCTAGTTGTGTTCATTCTTCTACACCACATTGGAACTTCCTGTTAAAGACTCTAAAAGGAAACACTCTCAGGACATGACCACAATGTTCCCATTTCAAGGTATGAAGTATCATTTAACCACATTTTCTTCTCCTTCAGTAGCTCAGAAATTTATCTCTAAAAGCATAGGAAACACATGGTTGGACTATCAGGAAGCTGTGTCTTAAAGAGTAGATGTGCAGAAAGATCAAAGAGATGAGGGAGTAGGGTGACCAGCCAGTGAACAATTTAAGTGGTGTATTATTGAGATCAGAGCTGGATACACAAGTGGAAATTAAAGGGTCCGAAGTCTGCAGGACTTAGTGAGGCCAATGAAGAAGTCTCATGGTGGTAAAAAGCAGTTGGGAGGACAGGGAGAGATAATCAGAGGTTTCAAGATAGAATAATGCTGAGGGTGAGTAGAAAAGTAGGATACTGGGACATAAATGTTCTAAAAGTCATTGGAACTAACAATTCCAAGAAAAAAATGAGATTAGAAGGGAGATTGCATGGATTACTTGAACATGCATTGAAGACGTCTATTCTGATGGTTAGCAAAAATTAAAATCACAGATCAGAGAACACAATAATTATGGTTTGGGGGACAAAGTAGTGAGTACTCAACAGATGAAAGAGACAGTAGGCTACGGTGTAGGAGGTAGTCTGAATGGATGCCACAGATGAAGATTTTCTGCAACGGTAAAAGAATAATGAGTGAGAGTGGCCATGGGGGTCAAGGAGCATGCTACATCCCTTTTCCACTCCTGCCCTGGGTTGCTTGGGGTGTAGGGAATGAACCACCTTTTCTCTTTTGAGTCCCAGGAGAATCTGTAGCCCCAGAGGAAGCCAAACTCCAGTCAAGGCAAGAAGTCTAGTGAGTATTCTTGGAAGACATCCACTTAGCAGAGGAGGAAATGGAAGAAAAGCCAAGTCAGGGCTGGAGATAAGATTAGGAAAGGCGGCTTCAGGGGACAGGGAAGATAGAGTTTGTCAAAGTGGAGCACCTGTCAAGCAACAGGAGGCGATGTGGTTGGACAGACAGATTGATAGTGGTGTCTACACAGCCTTGAATCCAAGTTGAGTTTGGACTTCTGTGGTCAGCAATGGGCAGTCTTCCAGCATCCTCTGAGTAGGTGATTAATGTGACAAAAGTCGTGGTATTTCCAAAATAATTTATTTAGAATGCCACTCAGGATGAATGGAATAGGAAATACATTGGAATTAGCAACTCCTCGTCCTTCCTAGAGCCTGTGAAAACTCCAGTTAACTTTGCATACCAGATTTTAAAATAAAAACCTACAGAGCTGTTACCTCTAACTCCTTCTGTCTTGGTCTTATAAAGATGGAACGTTATTGTCAATACAGTAGGTGTGGCTTCAGTGGGCCCTGATTCAGGCCTTCTGAGTAGAATCCGTTTTTTTTTTTTTCCGGCCAGTGGATCATTCAGTGGAGTGGTCCACGCAAACCAGACAGCTCCACATGTAAATTAGGATGAATGGCTTGTCAATGGCTTGTCCCTACAGTAGTTGCCCAGAACACAACCTTCTGACGACCAAGTCACTGCACCACATGGCCATGGCATCTGCCCTGAAATCCCAGAGTAGAGAAAAGGAGGACTGGCAGAGGTCAGTGTCGAGGTGAAAAGTCTTATCTTCATCCTGTCATATTATTTGTCATTTCCATACGGGCCACTGACAGCTGTCCGTCAAGCAAGCCTTACCCTGCTGCTGGCAAACCTCACAGCATACAAAAAAGAGACTAACGCAAGTCTGTCTTAATTAGGTGATAATTAAACATTCCAGCCAGAAACTTCCAATCAATCTGACAGAACATACCCGTTCAAAACAAAGTTTTGCAGCAATAGTCCAACAGACTGATAAGGTTTTGCCTGTCTTGCAATAATAAAACTTGTAAGTCCCCATCAAGTATCTCGAGGATTTGAGGCGAGGATTAAGTAGGAATCTACCGAAAGGGACAGGAACCTGGGGCATCCCTAGGGAGTTGTGTTCCTCTCCCCTGCAAGGGGGATGAACTACACCCAGCATCAGGAGCAGAGTCAGAGGCGGGCAAGGAGCCCTGGTGACTGGTGTGCATGCTCAGAGGGGGTGAACAACAACAGAACCATCCACACCCAGGCTCCCGTGTGTACCTGCGAGCGTCACCCCTCCGCGAGTGCCCGCTGGCAGAACTACCATTGTCTTCTCTATCTGGCATCTTCTGAGCAACCGTCCGGACCCGGGCAGCTCAGCGGCCAACCCACCGAGACTTCCAGAGAGAGCACTTCTGGTTCTTAAAAAGCAAGTCAAAGGAGAGGTTGTGCTTCTATTAGGGAACTTTTAAATATCCCTAAACTCAAAGTTTCCTATCTAGCAAGTTCATGGCATGCAGGGTTGAAGATAGGAAGAATATTTTACAAAACGCCTGAATTAGATTAGTCCCCTGCTTAACTGATATAATTAAATATCGAATTGACCCGGAGTGCTGAATGTTACTTTTGGGTGGGAACTGTGCCACCAAATACCAAAAAATCTGCCATTATTTCTCTGCTGCAGTGGATCAAATTAAGCTGGAACTCCCCAAGCCTCATTTGACCTAAAATTATTCTGATGCTGAAATGCTTTGGCAAGTGTTACACCAGTTATCTGTGATCTAAGACCTAATCAGACTATCACTTGAAGTTCATGGGGCAGCCCGGGTGGGACTGAATGGTGACAGTGTAGCACTTTTGGAAGAAATCCCTAAGTTCTAGCTCTATTTTGTAGCTGTCACTAATCTACACACACACACACACACACACACACACATTGCAGAGAGCAGTGTGATCTAGAATGTTAGTATTGTATCTTCCTACCACAAGGGAAACTTAGACATTTTTTTCTTTTCCACTAAACCTTAAAATTAACAAGAAGCAAAATTATAAAGAAGAAAACTAAAGTCTCTGCTGGTTGGGGGTGGGTGGGGGTGAGAGGTGACAGCATCCAGAGAGGACACCCATTAGACTAAAAGTTCCCACACAATTCAAATGAGGTGGTTTCTGTAGAAAGGTTTGCAAAGATTTAACAATTTCCACCAGTGTTATGAGAGGTTGCCTAATTCCACTCCTCCCTCTTAATATTCTGTTTTTTTGATTTCTTCGTTTTTGTTTCCTCTGAGATAAGAGCCTAATATCCAGTTCTTTAATTTTCCATTCCTAAACAAAAGCAATCACAGTATTTTCAGTCGACTTCAAAAGCTTTTGTGTCACTGTTATGAGTCGGTATGTTTTTCTCTGTTCGTGTGATTGAAGGCACTTTGTGAAAGCTGAGAAAACTTGCTTTGAATTTTTTAAAAGGTTCTCTGTGTTTAACCAAACACTTGTCCGTGTAGAGCAGGAATATGCACCTTGCAGTTTCTATCTTGTCAGAGAAGATTTGAAGGCAAGGCTCTGCTCACCAGGGTATTTTCATCTCCCGGGATTCTGAATCTAGCATCTTGCATCCCCAATAAAATGTGTCTACCCTGAGGATGGTTTTCTTCAGGGGGGACTGACCCCCCCCACCGCTGTCCCCTCCTCCCACCCCAATCAATTTGTGGTTCTGAAGCTCTCCATGTTTATGCATTTCAAAGACCTCACCAAAGTGCAATTGATCTGTGATTCCAGTTTCCTAAAACTGTGGTAATATTTTGTGAAGATATATCACCCCAGCCGTCACACAGACAAATCAGTGACTTCACAAAAACGTTGATCTCTGACTCACATCATAGTCTGAGGTGGGTCGAGTGACTTTACAGGGCACCTCCTCCAAGTGCTGACTCAGAGATCCAGGCTGTCTTTGTCTCCCAGCTAGGTAGTTAGGAACACGTCGTCTCTAAATTCGCCCAAGAAGAGGAAAAGCAAGTTGGAGAAGGCGCACCAGTAATTAACAGCCCCCACCTGGACGATACACACAAAACTCCACTCGCATGTTAGAGAATGGAGTTAGCACTAGGGGCTTTGCCCGTAACTGCAAGGAAGGCTGAGAAATGAGTAGGAGTGTTTCATTTGGTAAAACACTGTCTCTGACACAAGGACAGACTGTGGTACCTTTAATTGGATACTTTGTATGCTTTTGAAAGACATCTCTTGTATTATTGGCTTGTCTTCCTATTTAATTTTGTGTCTGTCATGGCTCCCAGTTCTACTGTAAGTACTTTGAGAATAGAAACAATATGTCACACATCTTTGTGTCTCTCTTCATATCCAGCAAAATGTCTTTCCTATAATTGGTTCATTCAGCATTCAGTCGATAAATACTCATCGAGTTTCCATTATATGCACTGTTTTAAGTCCTGGGAATGCCTTGGTGTGAAAATACACTAATTTCTCCCTACTGAATTTATAAAATCGATTAAATATTCACGCAAGTAAATGTAAAATTGTCGACCATGCTGAATATTAGGAAGTAAAAACACGTTGTGTCACAGAAATACTCTTAGAACCAAGTTTAAAGACAATGATGGTATTGAGTAAACTAAAACAAAAAAAAACCCAAAAAACAAAAACAAACCAAAAAAAATTGTCATGTGGATTGTGGGAAATCTTGCCCCATGGAGATTCCAAGAGGTAGAGAGCAATGCAAAGAGGTGCTGGGCAATTAGCAGGTGCTCCTGAACTCCCTGGAGGAGTGAAGTTTTCCACCAGCATTCCCTCATTTCCTGTACTGTGCCTGGTATGATAGGCAACATGTCAGGAGTAATAAAGAAAAATGGCAGGGTAGCTACAACACAAGACACACATCTTTGGGACATTTCCATTCTGTCAGCAGTTTTCTGTCATACTCTAATGGGATCATATGAATAATTTTGTTTCCTCTAATAGGAACCCCCAAAATATATAATCTCGTCAGGTTGTTTTTATATCATTCTATGAAAAAATGAATACTAACATGATGAAAAGAAAAGATAAGCAAGAGAAATACAAGTAAAATGGAATATTTGTGGACATGATTATTTTAGATATTCATATGGCATCTGTGATAAGAATGTTGTTTCTGCCTGTTCCTCTGTACTTGATGAACTATGGGTAGTTATCCGAGAATGGCAGGCATCTTTGTCTTCCTATGTTTTTATACTGGGAAAGGAATGTGTCTCCTTGACTTACATATGTTGTTTTATTTATTTATTTTGCTCAATCGTGTGCTTATGAGCTTTCAGTCTGCTCCCATGGCATAATCCAAATGACTTGGACAATTTGTTATTGTCGGTTTTGAGATGAGAACATGAAGGCACCCTGCAGCCCTAAAAGCCTATCAGTTCAAACTCTGATGATTGTCATTTACAATTATTTCAGCAAAGCCTCCTTCTTTTCTTCCAGAATCGTTTGGGGAATTTTATTTGGTGTTTGCCCGTGTTATTAAACGAGTTTCTCGTAGGCTGGGTTGAAATCCAAAAGTGGATCAACCGTAATTCCCATACTACAGTGAATGCATATAATAAGCATTTAATAAACACCAGTTAAAATGAAGTCAGTTGAATTGAACTGAACTGAACTGAAAAATTAAAGACTTGCGTGGTTCAGCAAATTAGAACATTCTGTTAAAAATGGACAATCCAATCACTTGCCCTACAGTGACATGCTGTGCCTCCACACAGAGTGTAGGTGTGTAAGTAAGCATGTGCTTAGCCAGTCATGTATTCGAGCACTGAAAGCAGGTTATTTTTGTTGTATAATGTCATTGTGAGTTTCCTGTCTTTGTAACTCAAAAAATATGGGCCTTCACGAACCAAGGAGGAAGGAATGAATTAGTCAGCAATGGTGTTGGGAAAATTGGCTTCACTATACGGAAGAAAAAAAAAATTCTCAAGTTAGATTTTCACCTCAGACCACACAACAAAATAAATTCCAGCTGATGTTGAAAAGTGAAATGCAAAAAAGTAAAAGCATCAAAAAAACTGGAGGACCATCTGCAGATTTGGATTGGCAGAGAAGGGGGTGGGGGAACAATGGCACTTCTACCTTTACTTTATAGTTCTATTTTGTCTTTTAAAAAACAATAAGCAACAATTACATGTGTAATTTTCAAAATGGAGAGGAAATGTAGATGAGTACTTTATCAATCTTGGGGTGATGAAAGACTTTCAAAACCTAGAAGTCATGGAAGAAACACCAAAAGGAAATCAACACATTTGGTACAATTTCTGTATGTCAATAAAAGCATCAAAATGTAAAAGATGCATGAAAAATTGGGGCAATGTTTGGCACAGATACTGCGAAGTATTCACACCATCAACGTATAAAGAACAACTACAACTTTCTAAGGAAAACATGCAGCCTATGTTAGAAAAGGGTATAAAATAGCTGTTGCACAGAATATCATGAAAAGAAAAAAACACTGCTAATATAATAAATAAACATATGCAGGAGAGGAAAAATTTTTCTTCCACCCTTCTAGGTTCTTTTGACTGGTCTATTAATTAAATTGACAAAAGACAGATTTACCAGAGAAAAACAAATTTAACTTAATATGTATGGGAGCCCCACAAAGACATGAGAAGCTGAAAGACAATTGAGACATATAAACTATGCCATCCTGAGCTAAGACGGGGATAGAAGTCTGGGGCTATAAAAGGTAGGAAGACAATTCACAAAGAGATGGGAAGAGCAAATGTTGGGTAAACAAATGTTTCCCATGCCTTGCAGAGACAATAGGGCCCACAGAGGAATCTAAACAAATAGGCCCTGCCAAGCTCCATTCTCCCCACCACCCGCCCCATCTTCCCACACCCAGCCCACACTTTCTGTAGTGATCCCTGGTTATAGCTCTTTCCCGGGCCAGGCCCTCTATCTAAATCCTCAGAGGCAAGTAAGGGGGAGGTAAAAGGCTCTTCCTTTGTCTTTTGGGTCTTGACTATCTTCAGCTCCAAATACCCATACCAAGGTGGCACATTTTGGGGGGGCTCATTTTGAACCCCTTCAATGCAACAGTTGTTGCACCAGAATGCCCACCATAGCCTTATTTATAGTATTAGAAAATTTAGAACTGATCTCAATGTGTAATAGCAGAATGTTAAGTGGACTATTGTTTCAAGAGTGTATATATGATGACGTAAGGATATTCTAATCATACAAATGCAAAAAGGGCTTCAAAAGCAAATACAAAATTTTTAATTTCATAAAACGTGGGTCTGTGTTCATGCACACGTGCATGCAAGATCATGCTTAGGAGGGAATTTTTCCCCTAATATATTTCCTCGAATATTTTTCCAAAAATACTAGCAGTGCTTATTTCTTGGTAGTGAGGTTACTGTCATTTTCATTCTTCTGTCTTTCTATAAGGAGCATGCATTAGTTTATAATCAGAAAAAAAATAAAAGAAGCATTTATTTTATGCTCACGTCTTCTCCTTCCTTTTAAAAAAATTCCACATGTTAAGTTTAGCATTCTTAACCAGATAAAATACTGTGAAAACTCTGAATGAAAGACACTGAAGATCATTTATCTGCATGTAACTTTCATGGATTTCTAGTTTAGCATAGAGCATAATGCTAGTGAATTAATTTAATTTTAACTTGACCCATTTAATATCTATGCCCATGCTCTTTTTTTTCTCACCATCATCTCCTCTCCTACTGGTCGGCTTATTTTTTACCGAAGTGCCAACTAATATGGGACACCTTGAGAGTGTAAATTGCACTTTTTGAAATAGATCATATCTTTTTTTTCTCATCCTTTGGAAATCTTTAAATGGAATAAGTAGAACAAATAGCTGACAGGTAGGCCCTTAGGGATAAGATCTATTAAATTTTTCCTCATTAGGGATGTAGACTTAGGCCTACATTATAATTTTTCCCCATAATTCGGACAAATCCTTCACTACTAATTGAATTCTTTTTGGTCCAGGTGTAAAGCATCTAGATCATTTCTAAATTTTTTTTTCAATGTTTATTTATTTTTGGGACAGAGAGAGACAGAGCATGAACGGGGGAGGGGCAGAGTGAGAGGGAGACACAGAATCGGAAACAGGCTCCAGGCTCCGAGCCATCAGCCCGGAGCCTGACGCGGGGCTCGAACTCACGGACCGCGAGATCGTGACCTGGCTGAAGTCGGACGCTTAACCGACTGCGCCACCCAGGCGCCCCTAGATCATTTCTAAATAAACATAGGTCATCCTCATGCCTTTGGCCACTTAATATCTTTCTTTAATGGTTTCACTTCTTGTCTTCCTGGTTTCTTTGTCCCATCACTAGCTTCCAGTTGTGTTTTGTTTTTTTGTGTCGGGTGTGGTGGGGGGGGTTGAGTGTTAGTTTTTCTGTGGATTTTGTTTTCTTGTTGTTATTTTTGTTTTTTCATTTTGTTTTGTTTTGTTTTTAAGTAGATCAGAAATATAGCTGTGAAGGATGGATGAAAAGGCAGAGTTGAAAACACACAATTGATAGATGACACTTTACAGTCCTGTGATCCATACTGATTTAAAAAAACAACAACCAAAGAGCAGGCAGCCATCTAATCAGGATGGATCCCACTCCTGAATAAGTATGTCTCCCTTTCTAATGCCCCAAATTTGATTATTACTGAATGATCATTCGCAATAATCCTTGTCCTTTCCAGATTTCCTCCCTGAAAACGTAAATACCCCTGAAAATGGACTATAATTTTTAAAATAAATTCTCTTCCTACTCACACAAAGGATGAGTTTTTCTTTAGGATTTCATTTGTTGTCAGCAAAATCCTGTGGGCCCCAAAGCTAAAGGTTCTACAAAAGGGAGGATGGGGAAAACCAAGGGCAAACCTTGTAAACTTCATCACAGTGTATTGGGAAAGCCCCGTGCATATTCTGGCAACATGCCCAGTGCCCTCTCTCCCTCCTTAGTGTTATCGGAAGTGGGAAGAAAAAAGAAAACCCGGGGGGGAGACAGCAGCAAGAGGACCAGTGGTACCTCCACCCCTGTATCATGAATGTCCAGGGACAGACCAGTGGAAGGCGGGCATCTATAGAGCAGGTAGATATTAGACTCTGGCTCAGCTTCTTTATCAGCACAGGAAGGGAATGACAATAAGACCACTAATGAAAAAGCCACATTTTGACAGCCCTGGCTCTGTCTCAGCTATAACAATAAAATGTGAATTGCAGAACAAGACCCAGTAACAGGAAACAAGAATAGCGCTGAAGGTGTTTTGGTAAACAATGGCAGTTTTCCCCACTGAGGTCTTGATTAATACCCTCAGCAAATCTAGAGAAAAGGATAAGGCTTCCCTGTCAGGAGGGCTGACCACAACCCCATGTAATGCTCATCCATCTCTGACATCCCTGCCCAAGACACACTCTTATGGCAGAACCATCCACCTTGACCTAGGACAGGTAATGAAACATAATGACAGTCTTTCCCTGCTCCACTTCCAGCTGCTTCACATGGCTGCTAATAAAGATGCTTGGCTTTTATGCTGTCCATCTGTGCCCCAAAAGCAAACATGGAATTGTGTTTTCCTCTTTGGTCTGTCCCCCAGCCTAGAAGAATGTGTCCTGCGGAAGACAAGCCAACCTTCAGCTGACCTCTAGATGCATTCATTAGGCTCGGCTTCAATACTTTCGACAGTGTCTCCAGATCTCCTGTTTCTATAAAACATATTTGTTTATTTTAAAAAGTACAAAAGAACTATAGTAGTCTTGTTAGCAATCCAACAGAATCAAGCCTTGTTCACAGAAGCCCTTGGATTCCAGTGTGTCTGACTTGACTCTGGGTTGTTTATTTTCTATTTAATCCAAGAGACTCCAGAGCATGGGTCAAAGAATTGAAAGCAGGGTTTGAAAAGGACTTGGAGAAGTTTTGCTTTGGAAGCCAATGTAAAAATTAGATTCTTATCTACTCTATAATATTATTATTTTGAGCATTTATGAGGACTGCTGTTTGAACATAATCATTCTCTAAGGTTTTCATGCCCTAACAATTTGGCATCAATGTTTTGGGGGAATTTTAAACTAAACAACAGTACTAACACCTAGTATTGCCAAAGCAAATAGCATAGATCCATTGGCCTTCTGTTCCTTTTACTCAAAAGCTATTGAGCGAAATCAGTTGAAATTCTACCCAGAATCTTGAACAGGAGAACTTGGAAGGTACAGTTGACTCTCATAATTGCCTTCTACCCACCACCTGGAACAGCATTTATGGGAATCATCTTTATATGAATAATTTTTGAGACAAAATAATCCACCCTCATGTGACACAGGAAGCGGATCCAGATTCAGGGCTTGTTTGGCTGTGACAACAAGGCCACCATGCATACACTGGCAATAAAGAAGGAACTAAAGCTGGGGAGAGAGCAGCTCCAGGGCCTACAGTGTGGGAAGAGCAGGGGCAGGCAAAGGATGCTGGCTGGAGCACACAGTCAGTATAGAGATTAAAAAAAGATGTCTCCATATAGAAATATCATTGGCAGGTGCTCCATATATAGAAACAGAGGGTAACCAACAGGTATAGCTTTTTCAGCTTATCCCATAATGGAAAAACTATTTAGAGCTCTCTGAAGCCACCAGCCACAGAATCTGCTTCAGAGGAACAGGGTAACATGTCCTCTACAGGCAAGAATGGTATGCTGATCTTCTCAATTTTCTTCACAGTTAAAAATTCACAAAAATGTCACAGTTAAAGAGACCATAGATAGAGCCTTGTCAGCTTCCTGGCAGTTTCTCAAGACCTTTAAATGAGTCTCATCTGATTTGAACACAAGGCCTTGTAATTCTCCATTTGATTCATTGAGAACAAGCTTCCTTTATTTACAGAATGCTCTATAATCCTTAAAGATTTTCCTATATGGGCAAAAATTTTGTCCCATTCATAATACTTACACACACTTGCAAGTGTACTGCTGTGTATACACACATACACACACTCATATAAGTTTATGAGCCTTATCCTATACAGAGAAAGTTCATAAGAACAGCTCATACATGTCATTCATATGTTACCTATCCTGCCTATTTGATTCTTGCTTCTTCAAACCCACCTGTCTACTAGAAAAGAAGAATGAAGTTCCTTGGGATACCTATGAGATTTCTATTGAGTTTTTTGTTGTTGACTTTGAATTACAACTGGTTAAAATAAAGGCATGTCAATACCACATGATACAGTTACATAGTCCCCAGTGCCTCAGTTTTCTTGACTATAAAGGAAGAATAATCACAGTACCTACCTACCTACCTCACAGGTTTTTGTGAGGATCAAATAAGGTAATTCATGTAAAAGACTTGGGATAGTGCCTGACACATAATGAACACTCAAAATATTGTACTATTATTAGTATACAATGCCATAAATTACACAAGGCAAATTACCATTGAGTTGGGTTAGAATTCAAGTCAAATCAATAAATATGCATTATCTACCACATATAATTACTATTGTAGAAAATACATGTTCATTAGTAGATGCTCCGTTCAAACTCCATTAAATGTTTATCAGCTATCTGAGTGGCCCCTGGGAAGTCAGGGTTAGCCTATTATTCTGCTTTCACTGGCCTAGGACTAAAAAAATTAGGCAGGAAGAATGCACTCATTCAAACTGGGATGTGTCCAGAACATGAGGTTAAGGAGATCTATTAATAAATTGTGACTTCAGTAATTAAAGGTACACACATAGGCATCGTGCATGCTAGAATGACATTTTGTTAATAGACTGTCCTGGCAGAGAGGGGTGTTCTTTTAAAGCTTTTTAGCAGCAACAAGCTGCTTCCTAGTCAGGAATCTTAAAATAACTATGTCATTACATAAACATTCTACATCCACCTTATGCCAACCCATGTTCTGTTTCTTTTGGAAGAGAATGAAATAAGATGAATAGGCATGACCCAGGAGCCTGTGTTAGAGAATGCTAACATTCTTTAAGATGGTGGATTTTCTAAAAATTATGAAAAAGGGCCAGTGTTAAAGTATGGCTGACCTTTGCAAGATTATTTTATTGCAAAGTTCTTTGGTTTTACAAGCTGACATGCCAGAGTCAACATAAGTAAGGTGCTAGGGGAATATTGCCACAGAGGTAAGAGCATAAACTTATGTAGCTATCTCAGTGTGGCCAACTGGGCCCTGGGGAGGAGACCAGTCCACACAGCTACATAAATAGCAACTATGGCCTGGCCAACAATTCAAAGAGCACTAGGTGTATTGTCTTCAGAATTCAATTGCATTAGGAACAAATCAGATATAGTGAACACCTCACATAGGCAGACATGAGCTCTGGGCCACTCCAGCCTGGGAGGAAATCTTCTGCATTAGCAGAACTCCAGTGGCAGTGAGCTAGGTCAGACTGATATTTGGGTCCAAATCAAACAGGTCCCAGAGGAGAAATCAGACTTTTCAGTGAATAAGAGGAGGTCCAGCATGTAGGGAATCAGCAGTGAAAGAGACAGGGAAAGAGGAAGATACCTAAGGATGGTTTAGGCAGTTAGCATGGAACAAACTTGACAAAACATGATTTATAGTCAGCTGGAGGCACTGGAGAAGAGGGACAGAGACTAATGACTTGATCTGATATCTAAGTAGGATTTGGTCACAAAGAGCAAATCAAAAGACCAGGAATTAAAACGGGAACCAAGAAGTGGACTAACCAGATGCTGAATCACCGGGAATAATTGTCCTAGAAATAAGGGTTTTATCGGTAGAAGGAAACTTGCTTAATATGTTTAATAACTAGTCCTCAAAGATGGCACTCAGTGAACCATAGCCTCACCACAGTTAATTAGGGTAAGTACTGTGACTTGTTTGACCAATAGGATTTGCCAGAAGTGACACTGTGTATTGGGAACAGGGCCTTAAGAGATTTATAGCTTTCATTTTTACCTCTTGGAATGCTCCCTCTTGGAATTCAGATGCCATGTTGCCATGTTGCCCAAATCTCCTAGAGAGCCTCTGTGATCAACAGCCCCGGCCTGAGTTCCTAACAAAGCCAACAGCTGCCAGCCATGTAAGGAAGCCATCTTGGATGTCCAACCAAATCAAGCCCCCAGGATCCAGCCCTCACTCACATCACCTGGAGCATAAGGACCACACAGCTGAGCCCAGTCAACTCACAGAATCATAGTAAGAGATAATTAAATGATTATTGCAGTAAGTCACTCCGTTTGGGGACAGTTGTTATAAAGCAACCGAAAACTGAGTGTGATAGTTTCAGGGGACATGAAAGCAATATTAAACTAAGCAATGATTACATCAGCAGGCACTTGAAATGAATTTGAATCTTCTTTTAAAAATTTAAATTCCATTCAACATATCCTCTTTAAGAAGACAGAATTTTGCATAACTTGTGAAAGAAAATTTCCCATCAAAAATATTTAAACTTTTAACGTTTATTTATTGTTGAGAGTGACAGAGAAACAGAGTGTGAGCAGGGGAAAGACAGAGAGAGAGGGAGACACAGAATCTGAAGTAGGCTTCAGGCTCTGAGCTGTCAGCACAAAGCCCGACGCGGGGCTTGCACCCACAAACTGTGAGATCATGACCTGAGCTGAAGATGGATACCTAACTGACTAAGTCACCCAGATGCCCCTTCCATCAAAAATATTTAAAATCAACAGTGTTTAAGAAAGGCAACCAATTTATCTAAAGATTTTCTCCTTGTTGTATTGCTATAGTTCAATTAAAAGTAGGATGGGGTTGGGGGCACCTGGGTGGCTCTGTCGGTTAAGTGTCAGACTCTTGATCTTGGCTCAGGTCCTGATCTCACAGTTTGACCAGGGAGTTGGAGCCCTGCGTCAAGTCCCTTGTGGAGCCACACATGGAGTCCCATGTCCAGCCCCACGTCGACAGCATGGAGACTGTTTGGGATTCTGCCCCTCCCCTCTCTCTCAAAATAGGTAAATAAACTTAAAAAAAAAACAAAACAAAAGTAGGAAGGGGTGAAATAAAGTTTGAAAGAAAATGCCAGATTTCCCAGACAGTTTTACACGCAAAATTATCAACAACTTTTGCTGTATCATGTCTTCTCAAGCAAGACATTGCTGTCCCTTAATTTGCTACTATAGCTAGACACGGGATTTCCTGCATTGAACTTCTCAACCTTAAGAAGGCCTCTGCTCATCACAGTTATGGTTTATGTGCCATTACCTCTGTGTTTGTTCCAAAAGCCAACAACTAACAAAGCATCATGCTGAGCATAATGCCAGAGGATAAAAGGTCAAAAGAATGGGTCAGACTTGGGGAAAACAGAAAGGGAGCCGAAATCCTAAGTCAACACCTTGAGAATTAATGTCACAGCCTTTGCCAAAACACCAAAGTGAGTCCAAGTGGGGCAAGATAGACCAACATGAATCAAGGTGGGCTAAGGTGAGTCAAGGTGGGCTGTGTTGAGCCAAGGTGAGTCAAGTTTTGGAAGGAAGGAAGTCAAGACACCAGTCAGCATTTCCCTGATTACCTAAAGTCAAGGGTTTGGAAGCTATGCCATCAAATAAGGAAAGATTTAACTATTAGGTCAGAGTTCAAGTCTGCCAAGATCTGGACTCGTGAAGATCAAACCAATTATCCTAGGAGACAGAACTCAGAAATGGTCTCAAGATTCTTTCATACTCTATCTGGGAATAGCAAATGGTAACCAGAAGAGTATAGACCATAGCCCATAAACATTTGGAGAACTGAATGTTTCTCTTTTGCAAGTAAAATAATCAGGATGGTTTTCAAATAGAGAATGACATGATGTTGAAATCCTATCACATTTTATTCTCTAGAACTTTTGAAGTATGAAAGGAATACTGCTTGAATAATTCCATTACATTGATTCCCATCATTTGGCATTCACTGATCATGCAGAGCATGTATTAGCTGGCACACAGCACATAGCATTAGAGGGAAAGTTTCCTCTGTTTGCAGAATGATCATGACTGACATCAACCTATATGACTACACTCTTGTCCTTGACTATCTTCACTACAGTGTGACTTCAGGAAATAGGACCTTGAGTCATGAATTAAAAGCCTCTCATTCTTTCATGTATCTTTCTCAAAGGAACTACTAGATGAAAATAAAAGCCATTTGAGGGGAAATATTTAACAACAATAATGACCAAAAAGTCACTTTGAGTGGACCAAATACTGACTTGTGTTTGGAATGGAAGATTTCCCACTGCAGATCCAAATCTCAGAAACTGACAACTTCAAAGTACTTTCTGAAGGTTTGGGCTTGAAGTCCTTTACATTGGGATGGATACTTGAGTGGACGCATAGGTGATCCATTTGCATGAGGGAATTATTACTCAGTTGAATGATGAACCTTAACATTTCTGCAGAATGTGATGGCACAAATCTCCCTACTCCTCTGAAAAACCTAATGAATGAAATTCAGTTCAGTGGCAAGAACAAGAACTGTTGGGTTTTCATGACACTTCATGGCTGATCATAAGTCTAGAATGGTGTATCTTCGTATGGAACTATGTTAAAATCTCTTAAACATATCCTAATGGAAAGAGTAACCAATTTGTAAATGATGTTTTTTTTTAAAGAAATTAGCTTACAAATTTCAAATGCATAGAGTAACTCTAGCTAATAAAATACTGACAAACAAAATTCATTGGGGACCTACTTTAATGAATAGAGGGATTAATTTTTAATTAGTATATTAGTTGTTTACTTATAAATGGCAACAATATTCTATCTCATAAATTCCAAATTAGCATAATCCAAATATAGTTTTATTGTAAAGAATTCTCTGGCAGCTAATTCAACAAACTTTTATTGAGAACCAACTCTGTACTAGGCTCTGTGGTAGATATTACAGTTGCAAAGATTAATTGGATATAGTCTCTGCCTCAAGGAGTTGACAATATTGTGAACAAGAGAAGGATGTAACTCATTGTTATATAATGTGATAAATGCTATGCTTTTATGATGAACAGTATGCTTTCAGAGGGCAAGGGAGGTAAGATTAATTCTACATAGAGAACATATAAGTATTTCATAGAAGAAATAATATTGGATTTGGATATTGAAGATTAAGTAAAAGCTCACCAAATGCAGAAGAGACAGTAATGGACCAATGTGGAAGAAAAGTATGTTGTTAGGAAGGGGTGAAGGATCTTTGGGAAATAGCATGACTGTAGCAAAGGGAACCTGAGAGGGAGACAGAAGATGAGACTGGAAAGGCCAGTGCCCTTGGCCATTTGTGGCCAGGCCACAAATGCCCTTGAATCTCTTCTGGAGGTGGCAGTTTATCTTATATTGAGTAGCTAGAAGGAGTTGGAAGGCAGAAGGCAATTTGAGCAAATTCCGATGTGTGGAAATAACAATTCAATCAGTTGTCCCTACTGCTTCAGAGAGAACTAGGAATTCTATAGTAAGAAAGCAACAAGAGAGAATCCGTTTCAGCTTTCAACTTCCAAAAAAAAATTGCTAAAAGTCACTACTTTTAATTTTCAAGAACCAGTATTTTGAGAGGAATAAAAGGGTTTGCATATCAAAAGGCAAAGCCCTGGTAGAGCTGGCAGAATGTTTAAGAACACAGTTAAAAATTACTTATTATTGCATAGTCTCTGAATCTGTATTCCCCACACTCACATGGCTTAAGATCAGTAACTCTGGTACCATATATCATTCTTTTATCAATCTCGTGTCTCTCTGAGATGATACTAAAATAACAATGAAGAGACAATTGGCATAAATCTAAAAGTGTTCATATATCCATGAGGCAAGTGAAGAGTTTATCCATAAATAGTAAATTAAGGAGAGCATAGATGAAGTAGTAGAAGAAAGAACACTTTGTTTGCCAGATGGACATTCTACAAAATTTGCAGGGGTGGGGCAACCAGTGGGGTCCCCTGAACTTAAGACTACTTTGAAAAGTGGGGTCAGCTCTGAGAGAGGACCGAGCCTCTGAGTGAGCACCTCCAGTGGCCATAGTCAGGGAGTCTTGAGGGACCTAATCCTGCCTCCTCTGATTGCGTCCATTTCAGTGAACATCACTGATATTGCTTGCCCCTAGAGGCTACTTGTCCCTTGAGGACATCTTGTCAACAGCTACCTGCACTTAGACAGCAGGGAAACATGCCCAGGCCTTCAGACCATTCAGTTCAGCCAAATCCCCCTATGTGGAACAGCCTCCTCTTCAAATCACTAGGGCACTTCAAAGCCTCCAAAAGGAAGTGAGGACTTCATACCCACAGGAAGTACTATGAAAGAGGATGTACCTTATGAAAAAGAACATACCTTCATACTTCAACTGAGAGGAGGGGAGAGGGACTTGGAGGCTGAACAAGGCCAGCTTGAGATTTTACCTCAGCCACAGCAGTGGAGAAACCCACTACTGTAGAATATCACATGAATGTATTTCAAGATCTATCTACCCAAATCTCTGTCCTCAGTACATTTGCGTAATCCCACAAAGAATTTTTGTTTGCCTCTGCCACACAGCAAAGCTGGGCTTCTGACCTCAACCAGTTCTCCCCAGAAGGTGCCTGTGGACACTTCGTAGTCACTCAGGGAAAAGGCAACTGGGTCTTAGGGAAAGCATTATGCCATCCAGGTATTCACATAAATGTAGACAATTGATAAAAGCACAAAGGACGTGTGAATGCAGTTTTCTCTGTATCCATCAGTCATGGATATTTGAAAATAACCATTCTTCCAGAGGCACCTGGGTGGCTCAGTTGGTTAAGCATCTGTCTTGATTTTGGCTCAGGTCATGATCTCATGGTTCATGAATTCAAGCCCCACATTGGGCTCTGTGCTGACAGTGCAGAGCTAGCTTGGGATTCTCTCTCTCCCTCTCTCTCTGCCCCTCCCTGTTCTCTCTTTCTCTCTGAAAATAAATAAACTTAAAAAAAAAAAGAAAAGAAAAGAACCATTCTTCATGTCCAGTTCTGAAGGCTACCAACTCCTTAGCAAAGGTTCAAGGCACTCACTATAGTATAAAGTCCTAAGCTATTTCAATGGATGAATCTGGGTACAAACACGCACATTCACCTTTACCAGATTTCTTTAGTTCCACCAAAGGTAAGGGATGCATTGAAGGCTAGTAGTAGCAAGTTCCAACTACAAGAAATGCTTGCCCAGTTCTGTTGACAGCAGATAGGCATTGTATATGTAAATTTTCCTGTTTGTTTTCCATGTACAAATGCCTACAAAAAGATAAATGGAAAACAAAGACACAAGCCATGACCTCTGCTCTGCCCTCTAGGACTGCAGAGTCCTATAGAATCCCCCAAATTAAAATCTAAAAGTGTTGATTTTATGAGTCCCTGACATATACATCATAGGAGAGCCTTAGAAAGAAACTCAAAGCTAACAGAAAAACTTTTTTGCTTCCATGAATGGGACATGGATTGTGTTTAAGAGAGCAACTTAGAAGAGAGCTGAATAACTCCTGATTTTTCTGGAGATGGTTAGAAAGAATAAGGTCTGTAAAGTATAGAAATGGTATGATCATTTAGTAAAGAACTATTAATAACTGCATAATCCATATATTTGCATATATATACACACACATATATACACACATGTATATATGTGTGTGTATATATATATATATATATATAGGAGAGAGATACACACACACACACACACACACACACATATATATATATATACACACACTATTATTTAATCAATATGGAGCCTATTTGAGATTATGCTAAAAACAAACAAAGAAGAGGTGCTTGATGTAAATCTAGAAGTCTTAATATGCCTATGGGGTAACAGCATCTCAGACATTGTGTTCATATGTAACAGTCATAAGCTGGGGTTGAGTTTCACTACTCTCTTGTTAAGGAGATCTCAAGGCAGTTTTGTTAAATCTCCCCTGCAAGTGAAGATGATGAAGGTCTTTCCCATCCACACTACCATTTTTACTCTCTCATATTACAGGCCTCACCCTCTTTTGAGGGGTTATGCCTGCCTTGTCAAAGCAAGGTTTGAAACACACAGGACAGTTACAGGGGGCTCAATAAAGCCTCAATCACAGGTGGGCCTCATTCCTGATGTACACACAGGACCCTGAGATTCTGTCCTTTTCTGAATTTGAGATAAAATCAGGGATAATGGAAGAGACCTGAGGCTGCTATGGGAGCAGAAAGGGCCTCTGGGACTGGTGAGACCACTGATGAGCCCCAAATCAAGGTGGAGAGATATTCACCTGACACCCACCTTCACCCACCTGACAATGTGGGACCGTGGGGAACAAGTTATTCACACCATCGTGCCTTGCATGTGGGAAGGGCTATTGTGGAAGCACAGGTACAAATCAGACCCTAGTTCTTTTTACACTAGGGTCCTGAGGAAGGGGGTAGGGTTCTTCAAGGATCCTAGGCAGCAAAGATGTACCTGGGAGAGCAATTCAAATAGTCTCATGACGTGAGTGAGTTTCATCACATACCCAGTCGAGAGGAAATCTCTAACTGTCTCTGTTTACCCCCTACTCCAGTAGAGTTATCAGGGATTTTCTGTCCACAGCACCTGAATCTCCTCCAGATGTCCCAGGCCTCAAGTCTTGCTTCATGGGGTTTTCAGATGTTCTGATCATTAACAAAGGATTTCTCCACATGGGAAAATGGTTGGACTGCATCTCCGATATGGGGTCATGACTGCTGCAAGACCACCAAGGGAAGGGTAGACAGGTGTGGATGGAATTAGAAAGCATATAGATATTTCAAGAAAGTTCTTCCTATGTGTGGTTGAGAAAAGAAATCGTACACAGAGGGGGCAGTGTGTGGACCAGAGGTAGGAGAGGCCAGATATAGGGCAATGCAAGAGGGAGGACCTCAGACAGGCAATGGCAGTGGGAACGGAGAGCACCTTTTAGATGTAGCAGGTTGAGGGCGGGAGACATTGAAGAAGGTGAGGGAGAGAAAAGAGTATATTAGGATGACTTTTAAGCTTTAGCTTGGGTGTCAATAGATTGCAATGTCATGTTCTAAAATAAGAAACGACCTTTTAAGGAAGAAATAATTTGGAATTCTGGAGACAAAGCCAGATTGCACTGGAAAGAAGGAAGAATGTAATTTAAGGAAATGGAGGTTTAAGCTACAAAAGTGAGGACATGAAATGAAGGTGAGAGGTGTAACCTACTACCTACTACATGCTACATACTACATACTGCATATTACGTACAGGGATACCTACTCCCATGTTCTTTAATCTAGTCCCCTGTTCCAGTACCTGGCAGTTGGAGAGGCACATGAAAGATCCAGGAGATCCTTCATTAAACTCCCCAATTATGGCCTAACCCTCTTTTCTAATTAATGGAGGCAGGTTACCCCCACTCCCTAACACACACACACACACACACACACACACACACACACTTCAGACTCAATAGATATTTTCTGCCACAATTTTTCTTGTTCTACCTCCAGCAGAAAAGAGAAAGAACTGATCACCGTTCTCCGTAGACTTTCCCTCCTTGGAAATCAAAGTTAATTAACATTTACTGAACCTTTCCTGGACACATGGCAGCATGCCAAATTCCTAAAGGAAAATGAGAATGGATGTGTAGGTGTGAGACTAAAAACACATCAGAGGAGAAGAAGGAAGCCAGCTTAACAGGTTAGAGCCAAGTTTAGCACTCTTCTTCCCATGGTTGCAAGACTCTGCCCCCTCAATAAACAAACACACTCATAGTAGAAACCATTTGCATGCATACATACATAGCATTTAAGTTCCTTAAAATCAATTCTTAAGCTCAAACACTGAGCCCTTTCTAATCACCTTCCTACAAGTAATAAAAGAACGTGAGTATCATGACGTTGAAAATTGTTCTGCACTAATATCTACAAGCCCAATCCAGTCCCTCACGGGTCACAGGACTTGGAGATGCTACATCTACAGGTTCACCCTAAGCTACTACACATATAAGTCCTTATCGTGCATGTTCATTGGCTTTCCTTTGCTAAGAGAAATTCTTAACCCAGACTGCCATTAGCATGATTGGGTGTTTAAAAATACAGGTGCCTGGGCTGCCCACTCACAGACTTTGTATCTATGGAAGTTGGGCCCATTAATGTTATCTTTGTTAACCTCCCCAGAAGATTCTGATGGTGTAATGCCATGGGATATCTTATATCTCTAGACCTATAAATCAAACCTGACTCCTATCGACTTTTCCAAATCTACCTCCAACCATTTCCTACAAACACTAGCCACTGAAGCAATGGCCTGATGGTTCCTACTTCTCCCATTGCCCATACATCTACCTGGGACACATCCCTTCACCCCCCACACCCCTTTCCACAGAGTACATTTCTGTCAAGGTCTAGTTCAAGCCAAGCAGAAAGTAAACCTATTTCTAAACATGTATATTCTAGTGCTGGCCTAGCTCGGTATCTCAGTTTCCTTGTGAAGAGAGTTGTCACTAGAATCACTGTTCAAAGAGATCATTATGATGGGGAGAGACCCATAGCTATTCAGTCCATTGCTGTCTATGTTTGGGTGTGGGATTACATTCACTGTGCCCACTGTGACATCAAGTATGTGGTTAGTCCCCAGATTTAAGCTTCTCCCTTATAGCAGTGAGTTTTACACCGACTTATCTATCCTACATTCAAAGTCATACCCACTGAAAGCATGTGTAAGGCCCTTCAAATTGAAACCCTCCTCACAGGGCAGCATGAAATCGTGTACAGCCCAAAGGAAGTAACCAGTCTCTGGTTCTTGGATGAGGTGAAGTACCAGTGGATGAGTTGGGACAGAGGAATCAGGGAAAGCCTCAGAAAGTGTCTGCTCTTCTGATGGTCTCACCAAATACTTAGATCTAAGAAAGTTCTTTTTTATTCTTAAAAAAAATGAGAACAACATAATTGTACTTTTGTCTGCTCTCTTATCTGAGAAATGTACCCAACAGTCACGACTGGACAATTTCTGGTGAACCCTCCTTCCTCAAGAGTTAGAACCCAGGCAGCCTGCTGTCTGAGGAAAGACTACTCTGGAAAAGAATCTCTCCCACTGCCTTCTACCAGCTACCTTCCCTAATATAAGTGAACCGCATCTAAACCAAGTTTCTGCCCTAGGATGAAAGGCGGGGGATGAACTAGGCCTTGATAGTTGAGAAACAAAGGTCCTAAGGCAGTCATGTCCACCTCACGGGCACTCAGAATCTCTATTGATTCTGGAAAAAAACAGACAAAGCACCTGTTGGAGCCAGAAGTTTGGGCAGGAAGATCTCTGAGAGGGAGGTGGGTGTGGGGCTTACAAATATGGCTCCTATGGGAAGTGAGAGGCTCTCTGTCTGCCTCTACACTTCAAATACCAGGTTGGTGACAGTCAAAACCACCTCAGTAACAAGCATGAGAAACAGAAACTCTCTTCTATGATTTGTTTCCAGTACCCTCTCCTCCTGAAACTAATGTAACATTGCGTGTCAATTATACTCGTAAACATTTTTAAATAAATAAATTAAATTAAATAAGTATGATCAAAAGACAATAGTGAAACAGAAAAAAAGAAAATACAATTTCCAGAATGCATTTTATCAAAACAAGGATCAGAATTCTCTCTTCTTAAAGAAAATTCAATGATCATATGAACACTCTTTAGCATCCTTCTAGGTCACAGAAGTCGTTTGTATACACACAGAACAGCATGTCTCCCAGTGATTTGAGTTATATTTTTGGTTCTCATTGCACAGAGTTAAAAATCTAAAGAAGCGTAATCAATTTATTGTCAACTTACGAAACATTTTAGACAGTAAATGTAAGGTTTAGCATATGATGCCGTGTCTATAAGGCTTAAAACTGTATAAAACAATAACACATATGTGATGCAGAATGTTTTGTAACATAAGAAATATTATTAAATCATAAAATCACAGAAAGGAAAAAGAGAGTTTCTGGTGTAAATTCCTTCCTGGAGATTGCATCTGTCACTGAAATGGCCAAGAATCTGGACACCTGGAGACTGAGTTTGTCCTTATCTCATAGTAGGAAAATAGAGTCATTTTCTTAAGTTCCCTCTCCATAACACATACATTAGTCCTCACGCCATCATTTTCCTGAGGCCTTAGGTTATGCAAGGTGACAAAACATGTTCTCAGAGAGCAAACTCGAGCTGGTACTCCCAGTGATTTAAGGAACTTGCTTTGGGGAATGTGAGGACAGGGTGAGGAGACACATAAGAATCAAGAGCTATAATCTGAAAGCCCAAAAGGCCAATTAAAATGCTCTGCAGGAAATTTGAAAGTAAACCATTGCAAAGGGATAAAACTTAGTACTAAGTATCAGAACTTCTGTGCTCAATCACACTCTCCCCCCACCTCTTTCTGTTTTTCTCTCATAGTCATGTGAGTGCTTGCGTGTGCATATGTGTGCATGCACACACATAGATGATGGAACAGATTTTTTTCACTCTCATTTCCCGGATAACGAAACTAAAACCAGACAGGTAATGTCAAGGTCATAGCCACTAATTTGCCAAGGTAAGTTTCCAACCTAGCCATGTGCACAACGGTGTCATTCGTTCTTGCAGAACTGCTTGTGCTGCCTTGCTGTTGCTTTCCTTTTCATTAAACTGCTCACTGGCTCCCATGCCTAAGCCAGTGCAGAGGCTAAGAGAGAAGGCTCCAGAGAGAGCTGAGCCAGAAGGTTAAGAGAGAAGGGCCAGAACGCATGAGTGAAATGCCCAGCTCCTCCACTTTCTAGGTGCGTGATCTTGGGCAAGTTATTTAATCTCTCCACACCTCGGTTTCCTTACCTATAAAATGAAGGTGACGATAATCCTGTCTGTCTCCTAAGTCATCAAAAAGATTAAAGAAGTTAATACAGACAAAACTTTGAGAAACAGTACGGGCAAGACAGAAACGTGTACTGGGTCAGGCTACTGTGATTTTGGAGTTGTCTGTTTCTGTAGCATTGTCTAGCCAGTAGAGTTCAATAAATGTCAGTTAAACTAATTTTGATTAAATCATTATGCATAACAGTTAAGTGGCAGGAACTATTGCTGAAGGGGACTATGGGTTGTTTTTGCTTCTGTTATGTCCCTAAATTCAACCAACTCCTCTGTAAAGGATTATTTTCGGTTGTGTTCTCCAGATCACATTTTTCCTGATGAATAACTTTCTCTCTCAATAAACTTAATACTGTATCACCCATGTATCAGCACACCGCAGAGCACAGAATTAGCCAAAGAAATCATTTTTCTCTTATTTCACTCAGGGATTGCAGGAGTTGATCCTAATTGATCCCGTTTTTAAAAAGCAGCCTGTGGTACACACAGATCTTCTATTTTAAATCTTTCAAAAACTGTTACGCTTCTAGATGAAAGACAATAGAGATATCTAAAACAAAATAAATAATAAGTTCCCAAGAAGTCCATTTGCAATAAATGATGAGAATCCAAAACATAAGAAAATCTGTCTTGGGCATTCCCATCTGAACTGACAGCCTCATTATAAGGTCTATGAATATGTCTCACAAATCCCACAGCCTCAACGAGAAGAGAAACCACCAGCCTCGACTCTGGGTTCCTATTGTTTCCTGGTTGCATTCAGGGAGTTAGAAGCATAAAACTTTCTTTAGCATGCAGTTGGCTGTTGTAGATTTATTTCCCTCACTTCTTTGAAGGAGAGCAAGCCCAGATGAGAAATTCACTGGGTGCTGGTCTGGATCCATTACTCTGTCTGCAAAAGGAGATGTGACATAGGTCTACCATCGTGTCTTCTTACAAACCATAGTAAGCCTCTGCAGAGATATGAAACAATTAACTTTTAAAAATGCCTATCAGTTGCCCACCCATCCATATCACATGAATCCATAATTAACTTTCTAAACGTGGATATTTTTGGCATTTAAAAATGTATATTAATTACTTGATATGCCCATTCCAGGCTGTTTATGTAAATACTGAGTTGGGAGACTGCTTCAAACACACAGAATTTACTTGGTCATCTTCAGTGGTAATTGACTGAGTATATAATTAGCGTATTTTTAAAACAGGTCTTATAGACTCAGTAATCTTTAATGAACTTTTGCATCATTCTAACCTAAGGTGTCGAGACTTAATTAGAATTTGAAATTCATGGATCATTGACCAAAGCACCGTAATTGGTTTGGGCATATGCACTACTAGAGATCACCAGTGAGCCAACTCCTTAAAACAACCTCTCAAAAAAACTATGTTAAAGGTATGTTGATTCACCCACTTGGAATGCTTCTCACAGAGAATTAAGCATTTTAACAGCTCTAAAGAAGGAATTTTAATTTATCCCCAGTTGATGTGGGAAAGCTCATTTTTGCAAATGAATATCAACTAACTAAAGCAAAAGGAATGATAGAAGTTCTAAAAACCACCATTTTGCAATCTAACCCCCACCCAAGAAAGCATGGATTCAGACAAAGAACCTCAATGGAAGCCAAAACTGTTGGGTAAAATGTTGTGGGGAGGAAAGGCTCGTCCCAAGGTGTCTTGTGCCATCCCATTGATTACTTGTTAATTGCAAAGAACAAAAGAAAAGAACGCTTTACAATAGAGGGATCTGGCCGTCTTATATTATCATCACTATTAGCAGATCTCTCAGCGATGTTCTGAGATGAAATATGCCATACCCAGCAACACCTTTGAGGTCTTCTTGTTAATAATTTTTAACTTAGTGGGGCTCCTGGGTGGCTCAGTCGGTTAAGCATCTGACCTCGGCTCAGGTCATGATCTCACAGTTTGTGAGTTCAAGCCCCACGTCGGGCTCTGTGCTGACAACTCAGAGCCTAGAGCCTGCTTTGGATTCTGTGTCTCCCCGTCTCTCTGTACTCCTCCCCCACTTGTTCTCTCTCTCTCTCTCTCTCTCAAAAATAAATTAAAAACGTTTAAAACAATAATAAAAAAAGAATACTATAAAAATAATTTTTAACTTAGTTATAATCAAGCTTTTACACCTAACCTGCGGTTTTCAGGAAATAGAAGAACATAAATCATTCCAAGAGGAAACAATCAAACTAATCAGGACGGAGCATAGTCCAGGACAATGTCTAGTCACTTCAAAGAAATCAACGTAGTGAACTTCTAAAAAATGAGGGACTATTCTAGATTCAACAATACTGAAACCAAACCAAAGCAAAATAAAAAAGCAACAACCACAAGAGACATGTGAACTTTGGATCCTCATTTGATACAATTATAGAAGACATTTTGGGGACAGTTGGGGAAATTTAAATTTGGATTGGCTATTAGATTACTTTAGGTAATTATTGCTTATTTCGTAAGTTCTAATGATGTAGTTATGTAGGCAAAATGTCTTACACTTTGCTGAAATATCTCTTCATGATGAATACAACTTACTCAAATCCTTCAGCATGCAGACACAGAAAGGTATGGAGCAAATATAGTAAAATGTTAACAATTATACCTAAGTGGTAAGTATACATGTGTTCATTAAATAATATTTCCTATTTTTATGTATGTTTGTAAATATATATATATTATATTACATAAATATAATATAGATAATACATATATAATATAATATAATATATATATATATATATGTATAAAGTTGGGAAGAAAAAGAATTCTTGCCTCCATTTTCACATATTATATCTCCTACTTTGTCCATAGTTTTTATAAGGATATGTATGTATATGTGTCATGAAAATATTTCCCTGGAAGTGTGTGTATTTAATAGAGTATGACACATAGCCCTTATTTACTACTTGTGCTCATTTGGACCGTATTGAATCAGAACTTATTTATACTATTTGGTGCTCCCAGAGATGCATTTCTTTTTGTACCACTGTAAGATTCAATTCATTCATTCTAGCTAGATGTGTTAATTGAGCACCTACTAGGTGTCAGGCATAATACTAGTCCCCAGGAAATTGTGGTTAGCAAATGCAAATGTTGAGCCAGATGTCATAAATCTTACAGTCTAATAGAGAAAAAAGACTTTCATCAAATTATGATCTGGCTAAATAGTAACAAACTGTGTTGTACATGTGTCATAACAGCAAAGCTCATGGACCTATCGAACAAAAACAGAAGAGTCTGGGTTAGCGTAGGGAACTCATATTGAAAGGTGAAGGGAGAATAGACATTTAACTAGAGGAAGAAAGTGAGGAGAGAAATAAAGTCTCCAAGGTTGAAGGAAGGGTGGCTAGTTCCAGGAACAGAAAGGCCAGTGTTACAGCAGAAACACCAGAGGACATGAGGGTGCTGATTTGGCTGAGGGGTAAAGAAAGAACCAGTCACTCAATGCCATTAGGCCATATGGAGAATGCTGATCTTTATCCAAAGAGTATTGGGTAGTTTTAAGTGTGAAAGTGACATGATCTGACTGGCATTTAAAAAGATCTTTCAGACAATAATATAGTAAATGGACTAAAGAGGACCCTGAGTGGAAGTTAGGAGGGAAATTTAAAGGTGATTAATGAAAATCCAGGGAAGAGGCAACAGTAGTTTGAATCAGGGTAGTGGTGGTGGAGATGGAGAGAAGCAGATAAACATAAAAAATACTTAGGAAGTAGAACTGATGGACCCTGTGGTTGATCAGATAAGAGTAGAGAAGGAAAGAGGCACCAAGGATTGGTCTTGGGAAGCTACGTTGAGCAATTGAGCAGAGACCACTGAAGGAGAAAGACGTCCATTTAGAATGATTCCAAACTGGATTTAGATGTGCTGCGTTGACGGTATCTTCAAACCAACAATTTCAGGCCAAGCCCAATGGCTCATTACCTAATTCTAGATGTTTGAAATGTAGTTATAGAACAAAGAGAATTATTTTTTAATAAAATAAGACTTTACATTCCGAATGAGGTTTTTACCTTGAGGGATGATGCATTATGCCGCAATCTTGTCATTGTTTAAGATGCATCTGGGTGCTTTCCAGTCTTCCCCAAGCTCTTCCAAGCATCTCAACAGCAAGGCCCACTGGAAGCCTTGCATTATTTTTGTTTTTTTTTTCACTTTGCTGTATCTCATGACTGAGCTACCTGAGTTTTCTCACCCCTGAATTAGGGTGGTGTATATTTACTAATTAAACGTAGAAAGCCTATCTCATTATTTTGCCATCAAACCATAATTTCATCCAATATGGTCCAGAACAATCATTCAACTTGTTTATTTTTTAATGTTTATTTATTTTGAGAGAGAGAGAAAGCATGAGTGGGGTAGCCGCAGAGAGAGAAAGAGAGAAAGAGAATCCCAAGCAGCCTCCATGAAGTCAGTGCAGAGCCCAATTCAGGGCCCAAACTCACAGACTGTGAGATCATGACCCGAGCTGAAATCAAGAGTGTACACTTAACCAACTGAGCCACCCAGGTGCCCCAATCTGACTGGTTTCCCAAAGCAGTCTCTGACCAATTTGCATCATTTATCTAAAATAAATCAACTCACAAAGGGCCAAAGAAGAGGAAGGGAAGGGAAGGGAAGGGAAGGGAAGGGAAGGGAAGGGAAGAGAAAGGAAGCAAAGGGAAGGGACGGGAAGGGCAGGACAAAAAGAAGAAGGATTCATGGATGAAAACACATCCCAAGCTCTGAAAATATTTTTTCAGGTATATTCCATAAGAGCCACTCAGATCATTACAAAACCTGGGACAGTTTTGAAAAGGATAAGGTTCATTTGAACAAACTTTGACACACAAAAAAATAGTCTACCCACACGTGTGTGCATGTGCCACAAAACATTAAAAATGAAAAATAAGAATCAAATTAAATAGCCTAGCCCATATGACACAACAATGAGAATTGACTAGAAAACCCAGACCAGCCATTTTCAAACTTTACGGTGCCTCAGACACACTTGGGGTATTTGTTTAAAGTGCTGATTTTTGAAGCCTATTGAGTCAGAAACTATATATATTTTCATGCCTATGTAGCTGAATGAAACATACATAGAAATTTCTAGATCCCGGTACTATCTGTGTTCTGGTCCTGGGTCTGTCATTTAATATCTGGTGATCTTGGGAATGTCACCTAACTTCTCTGTCCTCAAGATCTTCTGTAAAGGATGGAAGTTGATTTCTAAATACCTTCTTGTTCTAGAATGCTGTGGCTATGTTAAACTTTGCTGCTTTTGTTCTCTGAGTGGCCCAGGACACTAAACATTATTCTTAGTCCATGTACATAGACTCTGAACCCCACATTTGTTCTCTGATTGGCTGGACAACCTGAGCTCTGACCTCATGTTCATTCTCATAGTGAAGATAACCATAACATGACTGGCCTAGCCTGATTGGCAATCTCTCACTTTGTTTCTCAGATCACCAAACTTGATAATGATTCCACAGAGTGAAAGATCATGTAGAGCTGGGATCATGTACCCCAGGGAGGCCTCCAAGGGTGGGAGGGGGATAAATTAGCACAGAAGACAAAGGGAACTCCAAGCAAGGAGAACTGCATGAGCAAAAGCATGAGAATAAGAATGGGCAAAGAATGCCCAGGGGTCAGTCTATTGTGATCGGAGTATTTGTGTCAAAAAGTAATTGGATTCGAAAGCAGTATTACAGAACTCCGGTGAAAGTTGAGGTTTGCTTATATCCTGATATCAAAGCAGAGAGGAGGAGAAGGCTCAGTGAAGAGTTCTTGAAGTGTGGCCCTGTGCTGCGATCATCCACTGGAGTAAGGTTCTCTCATCAAATAGGACAGTGACAATTAAACTCACACTTTTGCCCATGCCACTTACGATGCATCCTATACATTGGCAAGCAGAAACATCTGCAAACGAAAGCAGGTAACTAAATGGGGAAGAGACTGCACGTGCTTCCAGAGACCACTCCTTCAGAAGGGGGTAGAGAATTAGATCATGCAGGCAGGAGACATCTGGTTGGGCCAGGGCTTTGCTGCCAACTCAGCCTCTGCCATGGTCATGAGTCACAGAACTGGCAGGCTCTGAGTACACATGCAGTCTCAAGACCCTCTGTGCTTGCCAGTTCCACAGAGTATATGGTACCCAACCAATGCCCACTTCTTTAAGGAGGATTATTTTGAGTGGAATTTTTCCTTTGGGGGGAAAGAGGCATAAAAAAAAAAAAAAGCAACCTCCCTTCATAGTAGATTGATAAAATGTTCCCAAAATTCAAAAGGAGAAAAGAGTCTACTTCATCTGTGGCTGGGATTTTCCTCCATCTAAGATAATTTAGACTGAAGGGGAGCACATTGGCTGCCAAGTCTCTGAGGACAGGCTTCTGGCAGCAAGTTCTCTGAGAAAAGCAGCAGATGGCCTCTGGAGAGCACAAGGAGTCAGCCAAGATTTCCCTGGAGAATCACTGAATGGTTACTTCAGGCACACAACCTTTTAGGCCCTAACCAAGTCCAACCTTCATTTCGAGTTTTAAAGCCTCGTATATGTGAGAGTTGCATGCCAGAGAAGACAATGGTCCCACCCATTAATGGGGAACGAATTCTTCTCTCCAAAGTCAGCCTGGTTCCCGTGTGACATCACAATGGCTTACTTCTCCTAGACCAAGCCTTGAGACAAGTGCTAATACTATTTCAGTTGACCTCATGGATAGTGTCAGAGGGCTCAGGACTTACTTACCTGCCCTACTCATGTCAAGTTGGCTCATTGGCTCATTTGCTATATTTGCTAACTTGAACTAAAGGCCATGAGTGTGATTAAATTGGATAAACTTTTCTGGTGGCAGTTTTGTATTTCTGGAGTTCACAAAAAATAGAGTTTTGCTTTTACCTAGAGCAGCCTGGAACTAGGCTAAATCTTATTTGAACTTGGAGTCAACTCACAAACATTCATTGGATGCTTATTCCTGCAGGGAACCTACCTTTCTAGGATAAAACAAAAGCAAACAAAGAACATTGCAGAAGAAGAAGAAGAAGAAGAAGAAGAAGAAGAAGAAGAAGAAGAAGAAAGAAGAAGAGGAAGAAAAAGCAGCAGCAGCAGCATGGTCATAGCATTCTTTTAAGAAGTCATCAATAAATGGATATTGATGTGTACCGATGGTGTTCAAAGCCATACCATGATGTTAAGTGAAGAGGAAGAATGTGTTCTCAAGCAACATGAAATACACATGAAATACTCTAGGAAACAACACGAAGCATAGTTGGATAGATTGGTTCTAATGTATTGGAATAGACAAGGTATTGTTTTGCAAATATCTACTATGGTATATGTGTTTCATTTGGGGATTTTGAGGTTTGGTGTAGTTGGCTACCTCTACGGAGAAAACTTCCCACATCCAGTCTGCTAAGGAATTCAGATACCTGTTGGATAGGTCAGATACCAAGAGGGAATAATTTGTCCATCCCTCAACACAGGAACTGTTATTCATCTTAGCTGTGCGTTTTGGGCTCAGTACAATACTGAGATGTTCCAATCTGGGCTGTCAGATCATTCATTTTGGAAAGCTTCAGACGTACTGTTCTTTGCTTGATAAATATGAATACACTTTGCATTTAAAATTTTTATTTTCTTTATTGCTCTTCCACTTTTAAAAACATCTTCATACTGAAAGCAAAGAGATCACATAACAGGGACAGGAAGTAAAGCAGCACAAGGTTCTGATATCTCCTTGCATGCCCCTGGCTCTGTGCCTTGGTCTACTGCTTTCTCTGCATGCATTGCCCAAGGGCTCATCTCTAGGTGCCCAAATTCTCTTCATCATTCAAAGCCTCCATCAGATGTGACTTCTAGGAAGTCCTTCCAAATCTCTATCTTGAGCAACTATGATCTGTCCCTTTCACTGATTCTCTCATAGCACTTAGCACATTCTCTCACATATAAATATGTACATAGAATGACATATACCATGCATATCTTAAACGACTTAATGCCCTTTGCTGCATCCAAAATGTATTACAGTTTCTTATTAGCAGCCCATATTTGGTAAATAGCTATTGGAAATATTTACTGGATAAATAAATAGTTAATTGATCAGTGCAAGCACAAGTTCCCAAAGAATCTAACATGTGTATCCAATCAGGACACAAAAATGGGGGGGGGGAGTTATATGTACAGTTTAAGCAGATAAACACCCTATATAAAAGTGGCCGATATTTCAAATCACTGCTCAGTTCATTTGGCTTGTCTGTCTCTTCAAGACTGCTTCTTTAAAGAACTTCTTTTCTTTCCCTTGAAATTACGGAACTCATTGGGAAGTGGCCCTATTAAAATGTAAAAATTTCTTGCGAATTAGTTGTGGGCAAGGCTCTCTTTCTCCTATGCCTTGAAACCCAGTCCCAGTGGGAAATTTTAAAATGAGAAAATAAGAAAAGCAAATTATCAATAAGGCAGTGCTGCCCCACCCAAATATAAAATATTAAAAATAAATCAAAGCAGATATTAATAAAATGGGAAAGAGAAGACACAAAGGAATATAATCTAGCAGTAGATTACAATGAATATGTGTAAAATGGTATGGGTATTAACTAGAATGACTTTTTCTCTAATGACCAAATTTAGGGTAAATATAACTGCTACCATTTCTTGTGTACCTACTATATGCCAGGAAAGTAGAAAATACTTTTTTATATATTGTTTATATTATATTATTTTTTATATATTTATTCATCATAGCACTTCAAAGTCGATATTATTATTCCTATTTTAGGAATAATATTTTTTTCTTTCCTCAAGGGAGGAAACTAAGGCTCACAGAGGTTAAAAAACTTGCCTGAGCTAATGCAACAAAGATGTATCATGGCCATTATAACTCACTACCTTTTGCAATAAAAGCAAATCATAGGATTCTCCATTTCTTCAACACTCACAAGTTTAGACACACACATATCTCAGCTATGTCTCATCTCAACCTTCTTAATTAGGCCCAACTTCAAAGGACTAATTTGTGGGGCTGTAGCTGAAAGTAGAGAAAGGCCCACGAACTACCATAGATAATACATATAAAGTGAATAACCCACATCAAGTATCCCATTGTTGACTATAGAGTTTATTAATATTTCTGGCTCCAATTATCTCTCCTACTACACCAAAACTGCTTTTATACTGCATGAAAAGAAAAATACAATCAAGGTATATGTGAACTATACATATATATATGGTTCATAATATATGCATATAGTTCAGTATATATATGTGTGTGTGTGTGTGTGTGTATACACATATACACACACATACATATATATATTTCTCTGTGCCCCATCCCACAGGAAAGAGCCCACAACATTGGAGTCTGGGTAACCCTGGGAACCAAGAGGCTTGGTTTGTCTAGAAGAAATCCAATTGAGTTTGTAGCCTAAAAAGAGATGAATCTGGAAAAGTTTCAGCTGAGCATTCAAAGTTCCCAGTCTTTTATCTACCTAAGTTTTGATCTCTCATCCGTTGCTCAGGCTACCTTAAAATAGTCTGTAAATGCATCCCAAATCTGGTTGTTGGGTGAAATCCCTGACTGCGCATACAAAAGGCTGATTGGAACAGCAGTCCCTCCATACCCAGGATGCTCAGTGCCACCTGCTGGAGCAAGGGAAGGAGGATTTACCAGGGGCAGAGGCTATCACTTCAGCCTCTATGAGCTCTGATCTCCATGACCTAGAGTTGCCGGAAAAGTTCACGGGGGCAGTTGGAACAGATGTGAACCTGGTTGCCATGGCATTTAAATCCTTGCATTTTGAGCTTTTGCATGGTGAATAAAATCACCAACAAAACAAAAAGGCAACCTACTGAATGAGAGAAAATATCTGCAAATGATATTTTCAATAAGAGGTTAATTTTGAAAATATAAAGAGAATTTATACAGGTTAACACCACAAAAAACCAATCCCATTTAAAAACTAGGCAGAGGACTTAAATAGACATTTTTCTAAAAAAGACATACAGATGGCCAACAGGCACATGAAAAGACGTTCAACATCACTCATCATCAGGGAAGTGCAAATCAAAACCACCATGAGATACCACCTTATACCTGTCAGAATGCCTAAAATCAAAAAGACAAGAAATAACAAGTGTTGGCAAGGATGTAGAGAAAAAAGTATGCTTGTGCACTGTTGGTGGAAATGTAAATTGGTGCAGCCACTGTGGAAAATCCCTATGGAGATTCCTCAAAAAATTAAAAATAGAAATACCAGATGATCCAATAATTCCACTACTGGGAATTTACCCAGAAAAATGAAAACACTAATTTAAAAAGATGTGCACCCTTATGTTTATTGCAACATTATTTACCAAGATATGGAAGCAACCTAAGTGTCCATCCATAGATTAATGGACAAAGAAGAAGATGTCATTATATATATATATATATATATATATATGTGTGTGTGTGTGTGTGTGTGTGTGTGTGTGTGTGATGGAATATTACACAGCTATAAAAAAGGATGAGATTATTGCCATTTGCAACAACATGGATGGACCTAGAGGGTATTATGCTAAGTAAGATAAGCAGACTGAAAAAAAGACAAATGCCCTGTCATTTCACTCATATGTGGAATTTAAAAACCAAAAACAGGCACGTGGGTGGCTCAGTTGGTTAAGTGTCAGACTTCAGCTCAGGTCATGATCTCACAGTTCGTGGGTTCAAGCCCTGCATTGGGCTCTGGGCTGATACCTCAGAGCCTGGAGCCTGCTTCGGATTCTGTGCCTCCCTCTCTCTCTGCCCCTCCCCTGCTTGTCCTCTGTCTCTCTGTCAAAAATAAATAAGCATTAAAATTTTTATTCATAACATAAAAAAAACAAAAACAAAAACAAAGGAATAAAAATCCAAAAAGCAGAATCAGACCTATAACTACAGGGAACAAACTGATGGTTGATAGAGAGGAGGGGTGGGGTGGGTAAAATGGGTGAAGGCTTCCAGCTATGAAATGAGTAAGTCCAGCCATAAAAGGCACAGCGTCGGGAATACCATTCAATGATATTATAATAGTGTTGCATGGTGACAGATGGTAGCTACACTTGTGGTGAGCATAGCATAAGGTATAGAGAAATTGAATCACTATGTTGTACACCTGAAACTAGTGTAATATTGTGTGTCAACTAGACTCAAATTAAAAAAATATTTTTAATTAAAAAAATAAATTACATTGTGAATATTATCCTGTATCATTAAGATTGTCTAATAATTTTTTTTTGCATTTTGAAGCACAGTGCTTTGCAATACTCTGTTTTGCTCAACAATATATCAAAGAGAATATTTTCTTGTTTTTCTAGGCATATGGTCATGGCAGCTTTTTAATGTGGTCCAAATAAAGTCTAAATATAATATTACACGAGCAAAGTCAGCAAAGCGAGAGGTGGTACCTCTCCGGGTGCTCAAGTTTGCATCTCAATGTAAGAGACAAGACTTATTAGGACTTGGGAGGCCAAGGATTAATAGAATGAATCACCTTATTTCCCCTAAAGGTTTGACCCAGTGTGTGACCCAGCCTGCTAAGCTGATATAATGATGAACAATCCCTTTTATTAATGTAGCTAAAAATGGAACCTGTGGAAAGAACTTATATAACTTGAAATGACACATGGCAACTGAAGGCCACTTGTCCCATGAGCTCTTGGAGCCAAAGTTAAGTTGGTATCTAATGAAAAGTGTAAACCTAGGAGCATTTACCCTACTATCCACACTGCACCTTCATTTAAGTTAGAACGCTCGGCTTTAGTAGCGTAAGAAAAATACAAACACACAATTGAAGGCAGGTTATATTAGATAAACATTTTTAGCATAGATCTTTCTAACTTATTCTTCAGTGCCAAGTACTAAGTGTTATTATGACCATCATTAGGAATAACAATAATAGCAATTCATTTGTAAGATATCTATCATTCCAAAGACTCACATTTTATATATCGAATAATGTTACTTATAGAAAATTTTAAACAAATGGCACATTGCAGGACATAATATTGGTTTAGGCTCTCTCAGACCAGAAAGTTACAAAAAGAAAAGTGAGGAGAAATTATCTGTGCATCATAAAAAGTCACAGGCTTATATATAAGTCTGGGGGAAAATATCATCAGAGTTAAGGGACTTCTTCAAGGTCACACAGCTTAGGAGCAAGTATGACTAAACCCAGTTTCCCTACCTAGTCCCAGTCCTGAGACCACAGAAAGAATAATAAAGTGAAAAATAAATTGTTATCTAGTGACATGAATCAAAGAAAATCTGGTTCCAAGCACAAGGATAGAAATAAGCATGGGGTAGGCAAGGAATAGAATAGTCAGTAGACTTGGCACAGGAGGAGTAAGGTAGAGAGTTGTTTAAGATGAAGTCTGTAAACTCAGCAGGGGGTATACCATATGGTTCTTATAAGGAATTTACATTTTATTCTAAGAATCATGGGAAGACCAGAGCAGGTTCTAAACGGAGGAATGATGTGAAATAATTTATAGCTTATAAAGCTCACTCTACTGCTAGATTGAAAAAGATGAGAAGGGATGGGGAACAGAAGCCTGGAGACCAGTTAAGAGTCTACTGCTGTGCTGTATGTAAGACATGACAGAGGTTCACTCCTGACTGTAGAGATTGCAATTTCAACTGTTCTGGAGTAAGACCTACACAAGCTTTAAAAGATGTCCAGGGAACTCTAGTGTCTATCCAGAGAATCACTGGTACAGTGCAATAGCAGTGGAAATGGAAAGAAATATACAGATTTGGGCTGTTTTGAAGGTAGATTCAAGAGCACTTGACGGGGGGTTAGATGTAGAAAAGGAGAGAAAGAGAGGAGACAAGAACTACTTCTAGGCTTTCAACCTAAGACACTGAGTTGACGGTTCCATTTCATGAAAGGCTAAAGCCTAAGAAAATAACAAGCTTGGGCAGGGTGGAAAGCAAGGGTTCTGTTTCAAATACAGTAAAACCTTGGTTTGTGAGCATAATTGGTTCCAGAAACATGCTTGTAATCCAAAGCGCTTGTATATCAAAGTGAATTTCAAGAACCATCGGCTCAGATGTACTACTTGTGTTGCAAGACATCACTTGTTTATCAAGTTAAAATGTATTAGAAATGTTTGCTCATCTTGCAGAACACACGCAGAACAAGTTACTCGCAATCCAAGGCTTTACTGTATATTAAACTTGAGATGTCCAGGCGAGGATGTCCAACAGTCTATCAGATATTCAACTGTGGAGATCAGGAAAGAGGTCAGAATAGATATGTATGTATGTGTACATGTGAGTGTGTGAGTGTATGTTCTTACCTGTGCGTGCATGCATGTGCATCTGATTGATAAAAAGGTGGTGTTTAAAGCATTGAGGACTGAGTGAGATACTTAAAAAGAGAGTGTGTTGAGAAGAGAGGAGAACCCAAGGTTGAATCCTGAGATACTCCAAAATTTAGAACCCTGCAGAGGAGAGACAGAGAGGTTGTAGGAAAATCAGCACACACACTGTCTCCAAGAGAAAAAAACAACTTTCAAGAAGGAAGGAGTCACTGTGTCAAATGTGGCTGAGACACCAAGTGAGATGAAGACAGAGAAATGGCAGCTGGATTCCACAATGGGAAAATTATTAACAGTTTGTGAGAAGATCAATGGGGAAGGAAAGAGGAGTTGACCGTGATAATGACCATAGAGAAGATTTCTGAGAAGGAGAACAGAGACACATATAGCAGCTTGGGAGCAGACACTTACTTGACCCATCTGTTGAGGCAGGAAAGAAGGCCCAGGGAGGAAGCAGAGGTACGGATTCTGGTTGTTTAGTAGGTACCTCACCTGCTGCTTGATTCAGTTTTCTGAGTAAAGTAAGCGGTGAAGTCCCAAGTTGATGGAGAGGCAGAGCAGGAGGTAAGGGGAGTAGTTGTTCTGGAGAATGGCATAACAAAAATACCAAGGAAGCGTCATAGGATTGCTGACTGTGTGCCCATTGGCAGTCTGTGGTAGGAATTTTTAATAAGAATTGTCACCACAGGTGTGTTTTTTCTCTCTAACAATGTTCAGCTGTTTGGGTTGAGGGGCAAAGTGTGTTGGTAATTGAGTTTAATGAGGGTGTGAGTTGGCCAACTAAATATAACAAAGTGAGAGACGGGGCAAGGAAAAGTGTTTGTAAGGGATCAAAAATGGACCAAAGTAAGTAAGGAGGAAAGTGAAAACACCATTGGGGTGTGGAGGGATAATGGACAGGGTCAAGGATTAAATGTCTTGATTGGTAACATGGAAGGCAGAGCCAACGATTTTTCAAAAATACATCATAAAGCGATAAAGAGGTGAAAAATTGTAAACAGAAAGTCAGGTCAGAATGAAATGTCATTACCCGCACCAAGACAAATGGAGGACACATTTAAGCACACCAAGCATAAAGAGACATGCTAAACTGATCCAGAATGGAAAAAAAAAAAGACCTTCCCTGCACAAGATAAAAGAACAAGAACAAAAAAAGGAATCCACATTTGATTTCTAATCACTGTCCCCGGATTCAAGAGGACAATGGTGTGACATTTTCAAAATGACTTTCATCGATGTATTTAAAAAAAATACAACCTGACTAATGCAATCCTAGTGCAACAATCAAAGCTTATCAAAGGTTCCACTGAACATGGTGTTATGGGTTCATGCAAAACTCCCTACCCGTGTATAAGATAAATGACTGGAGTATTTATGGGTGAAGTTATGTCTACAATTAACTCTTAAATGGTTAAAAAAAAAAAGAGGTAAAAAGTAAACCTGACAACATTCTAACAATTGGTGCAACTAGGTGAATCTCAGGTGTTAATTTTATTACTTACTAGTTTTCAGTAGACTTACAATTTTCCAAAAAAAAAAAAAAATTGGGGAATATAATGATAAAAGGCATAGCCATCTTCAAAAACAAGGTGAATACTTCATGTATCAAAAATGGAACACAGGGGAGCCTGACTTGCTCAGTTGGTTGAGCATCCGACTCTTCATTTCTGCTCAGGTCATGATCCCAGGGGCGTGGGATTGAGCTCCGTATTGGGCTCTGTGCTGAGCCTGAAGCCTGCTTGAGATTCTCTCTCTCTCTCTCTCTCTCTCTCTCTCTCTCTCTCTCTCTCTCTCCATCTGCCCTTCTCCCCTGCTTGTGTGTTCATGCCATCTAAAATAAGATTTGAAAAAAACAAATGGAACCACAAAAAGCAAACACAGTAATAAGCAGGGAGTGAGCAGGAAACCCACCGGACTCTGGGACTAGAAATAGGTGAGGTTGTCCAGGGGATGAACTCGTGTGCGGGATGAATCTGCTTACCAAAAGGAAAGAGCTGAGCCAGGGGAGTGGCATGCAACTGCAGGCTAGGGAAGAGCTCCCCCTGCAAGGAACATATTTTTTAAGTAGCAACCCTGACCACTGCCCGCGACTGAGGATCTCTGGTGCCCCTGCTGTCTGACCTGACAGAAGGCACAATTGCCACTGCCTTGGAAATCTGATTTGTGAGATCTACGTAGGACGAGTGTCTCAAAAAAAGACATGGTTCTAGACTGGGATGATGGTAGTTGGGGAGATATGGCTATACAATGGGCTTGACATGGTAGGGAAAGATCTGAATGGTGAATAAAGAAGAAAGAAGGAAGAGGGGGGGTAGAAAAAGAGGCAGAGGTGGAGGGAGGGAAAGAGGAAGAAGAGGAGGAGGAGGACATGTGCCTGTATCTTGAAGTATCCTGCCAAGGCACATCAGCAGAATGCTCAATGTCAGAGACTCTAGTTTAGCATCTAAACCACCCTGAGGACAGACAGGAGTTTCAGATGCAACTGCTACTTACTGAGCAATGACTGACTTCATTGCAAAAGCAACAGGAAGGAAGCTTTCACAGGTGACCCTCTCTGTCCTCACAGCAACTCCCAGTTAGGTGACATCCCCATTTTATACTTTGCTCTAGGTTACATAGTAAATGGGAAAGTGGGGGATTTTCTAAACCAGGCCATGTATTATGACGATGATGATGATGATGAATGGAATCCATGATCACTCAATTCACAAGATGGGTTAGAGCAAGTACAGGGGTCAATAGAAGTGGCCGGGGGAGATACTGGAACTCGTAGGACCATCAGGGATGGCGCGCTTTACATAGGAAGAGAAGAGGGGGTGCATCCCACATGGGGCGTGTAGGAGAAGCAACGGAGGTGGGAAGGCACAAAAATGTGTTTAGAGGACTCAGCGTCGAGCCGCCCAGCTGCAAGGGAGCACATGCTCTACAATGTGCAGGAGCAAACAAATGACCCCCGGAGCCAAGCAGCAAATGAATTCTTCCTTCTAGAAACGCAGCGTTCAGAGGCTGCAGCACAATCCTGAGGAAATGAATGGGAGTCTGCTCCCCGCTGTCAGGGGCATTCTCCGGGATGATTCACTGACGGCTCTCCAGCCAAGCCCCAGTTCCTTCTGGAGGCCACGACCCTCGGTGTGCACCCGCCACCGCAGACCCAGCCAGAAAATGTATTGTCTTCCCCTTTTACTTCTGAGTTCTGCAGCTGCTGGTCTGCTTGAAGGAAGTCGTCTTCACCTAGAGCGTAAACCTGAACTTTTCTGGCTGGCAGGGTCAAAGCTTCACATTTTCGGCGCCTTCAGGGAAGTGGTACTTGAGAGGCTGATTCGAAAAAGCCCGTTACTCACATGGCACTGGGGGCTGTTCCCTCCCTCTTGCCTTTGTTTCACTTAGTGGCTTTCTGACCGCATTCCTCAACGCCACAGCCCGGTTCTCGTGACAGCTGGCGCAGTAGCCTGGAACCTTAGGGAGACGGGCAGTGTCTCTCACTTTCAGGAGCAGAGACCGGTCACCCTAAAGGGAGAGCAAACCGAGCTGTGTCGGTGCATAAACCCACGATTCGTGCCTCCATCCCGACAGTCCCACGAAGACAAAGCGGGGATGGTCATTCCCTTACTGAAGAGATTTTTGTGGCTTTCCAAGAATGAAAGTTTTATTTTCCAGTCACAGAAACACGAAAAGTTAAGTTTCTTAGGACTAATTAGCATCCATGTGTGACGCCCTCAAGTTGGTGCTGAAGCACTGACCTTGAAGAATTCTAGAAGCCAGAGACTTTGGGGAATTAAAAATCAGAGCAATCATCCCATGAGTACTTCCTATGGGCGAGGCAGTGTTCTAAGTGTTGCAGGAAAATCGGCTCAGTTAATTTTATTTAATCCTAACGACGATTTTTTTCTCACTCATTCATCAAACATTTATTTGTTGTGCGCCTGTTTCATCCAGAGCTGTTCCGGGGGAATGCAGACACAAAACAAACAGAATGAATAAGTAAATCGCATAGTGAGGAAGGGGGTGATAAGAGCCGTGGAAATAATTGATCAGGAGAGTGCGGGGGGTGGGGGGGGGGTTCAGGAATCCTGGAGGAGGCTGGGAGGGGTATGAAGATCTCCTTGAGAAGGTACAATGTGACAAACCCAAGGAGAGCAAGAGGATGAGCCAGGCCATATGTTGGGGGAAGAAAAATATAGGCAGAAGGAACCAGCACTGATCTGGATTCACACAAGCAGGGAAAACAAAGATAATTTATTGGAAGAATAATAGAGAGTTTACTGAATTTAAGGGGGGAAAAATGGAAATTGGTATTACTGTCGTGCTAAGCAGAATAATGGTCCCCCAGGGTTTGCCTGTGTCCTTATCCCAGGAAGCTGTGAATTTGATAGATTACAAGGAAAGGACAATTAAAATTGCAGATAGGATTAAAGTTGCTAATCAGTTGACTTTAAAATGGGAAGACCCCTGGATTTTCTGGGTGGGCCCAATGTAATCATTAAGGGTCCTTAAAATTGCAAGAGGGAGGCAGATGAGAACACAGAGATGGGAACGTGTGAAGGGCCTGTCCCGACAATTGCTGGATTTGAAGATGGGGGAGGGGGCCATGCTCCAGTGAGCACCAGGGTCTCTAGAAACTGATTCTGGGCGGGGAAACAGATTCTCCCCTAGAACCTCTAGGAAGGAACACAGCCTTGCCGACACCTTGATTTTAGCCCAGGGAGGCTTCGCTAAGTTTGTGGCAATTCGTACAGCAGCTGTAGGAAAAAAAAGCACAAGCTTATCTACAGGACACCTCCCAAAGGCTCATCAACCGCAGGCTCCAGGAAAGACAGGCACCAGGACTGATCTTTTCGGCTGATCTTTTCGGATGACCCAGGATGAACCAGCTTTGGCCATTTTCCTTACCTGGGTTGGGGCTGCTACAGTCAGATTATGCTGGTCTCTCTGCAGAACACCTGGGCCAGGGTGGCTGCAGCCTAGCGGGACAGGGAGGGAAGAAGATGGGATCAGAATGGGGTGGCGGCCAGGGCTTGCCGGATCTCACAAGATGTGCCCTGCGCTGTTGGCTAGAAACTCCCAATTAGCAGAGGGGGGAAACAGAGATTAAATAACTTTCCCAAGTGTCAACAAGGGAGATTTGACTTCAAGCCTCTTTGCCTTTAAAACCCTTGTTTTTTTAATCAGCTCAGCCAAACTGCTCAGATGAAACCTGGCTCCTAGTGATCCTATTGCCACATCGATGTGTCATCAAATCCCTGCAGTGGGCTGTTCAGGTGGCCCCGTTTGTTGATGACATAGTGTTACTCAAGAGCATCGCACCTTCCATAAAAACACGAGAGCACTGGGGCACCTGGGTGGCTCAGTCAGCTGAGCGTCCGACTTCAGCTCAGGTCATGATCTCGCAGCTCAGAGCCTGGAGCCTGTTTCAGATTCTGTGTCTCCCTCTCTCTGTCCCAACCCACTCGCATTCTGTCTCTGTCTCTCTCAAAAATAAATAAACATTAAAAAAAAAATTAAAAAAAAAAAAAAACACGAGAGCACTGCCCCTTGTTTCAGGATTTTAAGCAAAGCCACACGCCATGGCGTAGACCTTAATTCGTTACCATTCCCTTCCTCGCCCCTTTCTTTTCCACTCTTCTCTGCCTCTTTCCATCACTGAGGGACCAAAGGGATTTTTCTGACTCCCCAGCCATAGATTCTATTTAATTAAATAAGGAACCTCTACACGACTTAGTCGGACTTGCTCATGATCTTGTTACTTTTTAACCACACTGAACCCAAGTTTCTATGTTTTTTCTCATGCTTTGAGATTCAAGTTGAGCTACTCTCTGTGTGTATGTAGGTAGCAGGCCATCTGTTATCTCTGCCTGCCAGCGTTCCTTCCCTCTTCTCTTGCTAAGAGTGTCCTCATTTTTCTGCGAGAACCACCCCACCCCCCACGCATCCAGTCTTGATAGCTCTGTCAATCAAAGTGTCACAGCCTCTCTGGCCAAGAGGTGGGACCAGACACAAGCTTAGCCAATCAGACTTCCTGGGAATTTGAATCTAGAGGGCTGTGAGCCAAGTATGGAAAATGGTTGAAGCTGGTTCACCAACATATTTCATGGTGAATGTCTATTCTGAGACCATGAATTGTTGGGGAGTTTTCTGTAAATATGATAATACCCGATTTTCACTTTTTCTTAGAGTCAGTAAGCTCTTCATAATCTTCCAACAAATTATTTTTAATTTTCTTTCCTCTGTCGACACAAGTCAGTGTCGGTTACTTGTAATTAAGACAAATAAATAAACTTAACCGATAAAATCTTGCCTCTTGACTAACTAGCTTAATTTACTTAGGCTTTAATATTTTGTGCTTCAAAGGCTCTTAGCTCTACATGGTTCTAAATATGACTACCCTCCATTAATTAAGATGTAGATTTTGCTGCTTAACGTGGAATATATTTTTCTCTACATGTGTGGGTATTTTTTTTATTATAAACCCCAAGGTTGGAATAAAGCAATTTATCCTGCCATTTATCTGATAACCAATATCCTTCCTTTATCTAGTCCCCCCTTTTTTAGGAGTAAGTGAATAGAGATATGGTCCCAAATTTCAAGCTAGGATCCCTTTCTTACTTGCTTTATACTTTACAGAAAACTCCCCCCAAACTGATCTACTTATTTATATGGTATCTGCCTAAAAGTAAAATTCTGCAGTAAAGGTGCTATGTACCCAGGAGATCTCTTAAAAATACAAAAAGGTGCTTGGAGAGGGTAATTTATTATATGTTTATATCCTTTAGTATTAGCACTTTTATTTGGATTGCTTTGTCATAACAGTGGTGTAACATAGCCAAAAATTTTAAGTTCTGGCCAATGGCGTATAAGCAGATCTGCTGCATATGAGTCCCGTTTTCTCTTCCTTCCTACAGAATAGATTGCAGCTGTGATGGCTGGAGTTCAAGTAGCCATCTTGTGCCATCACATGGAAATCAGAGACTGAGGATAGTGGAGCATTAAGAGGAAGGTGCCCGAGTCCATGGCGACTTCCTGAGACTGCTCTGCCAGCCCTGGGCATCTACACTTTTTTATAGAGATAAAAGAAAAATAAATTCTTATCTTGGTTAAACCCATGTTACTTGGATTTTCTGTCAGTTGCAAATACCATAGGAATTTAAACCCTAGGTGATATAGCTGGTTATATTCCAAATGGACTACTTACCTCCCACCCCCACTCCTTCCATTTATGCACACTTCCCTTAGCCTTTTGGGGTGATTTTAATATGCTACAGGATAAATTGCATTTAACTGACAAAAAAATACCATGCAGCATACACGTTAAATATTAACCATGCTCAATACATCTATGTCAATGAATAGATTGCCAAGGAATATTCCTAGATAGGCTCAGACTTGAGCTTCACCTCACCCACACCCACTGAGGCTCTATTCTGTCCCTGATCTATAGGGCAAGGTCTCAGGCTGGACTGGTCTCTGTATTCCTGCCATGCAATTTTATGGATTTGCTGGAACTCTCTAGAAGATTCCAACTTTGGGTCTTCTTCAAGGTCATACAGTTTTAATCCTGACTTCACCACATATCTGCTCTTTGGCTTTGGGAAATGTTTTGAACCTCTTAGTGTCTCTATTTTCTCACCTACAAAATGAGAATAATCTCGTAGAGGTGTCATAAGGATTGAACAAATACACGGAAAACTCTTAGTGTCTGATGTAAAGTAACTCCTCAAACAGTATTAATTCAAATTTTGACTATTATTTTACTCAAAAAGAGAAAATAGGAGAGTCACAAAGACCTTGACAAGGGAAAACTCTGCCATTTGAAGAGACAGGTAGACAGGAGCCTTGATGGAACACTATCTTCCTAACCATCACCGCAAAACCAAGGTCCTATTTCATTATAGGAAGATATCTTTTGGTGCAAAGATATATATCACCCCCATTTCTCATCCTTTTAACTTAAAAAAGCTTTGTATCAGGTAGGTCTTGTTCTCTCCTTAAGGGTCCCAGAGGTTAGAAGCAATGTCTTCCTGAAAGGAAAGATTCTCAGAATTGAAGATGGCCTACTCATCTCCCTTGTCTCTGGCTTGCTCTGCTTCCCTAACTCACCAGTCTCTCCCAGGGCCTCCTGCAAAGTCAGATGAACTATAAAGAGGCCAAAATGCTTAGACTTTCTGAAATGAGGATTTTGCCTGCAGTGTTTTGTAAATGAATAATACCTTTAAAAAATTTTTTCTGAAATTCTTTTCCCTACCTTATAAAGTCATTCGCAGGAATTTATCTTATTGTAGATTTTTTAAAGTGTTTTTTTTTGAACAATCAACCTTGAAACTACATAAAACATGGCAAACAATTCTCAGAGGAACTATTTTCTTTCCAATTAATGTAAAATTGTGATGGCAGAGAATTGAGGATCTAAGGGATTTGAGCTTCAAGACTTTTTTTCCTAAGGAAAAAACAATGTAGTCCTCATTTAACAATACCTCTTGGTGGCTTTGAACCAGTTCCTTCTCACTGCTATCTGATTTTGGCAAAGGTACCAGGAAGACAAGATTACAATGCCTGCACTCTTCTTTTCGATCTCTCCAGAACCTTATTTGTATCTTTATGTCAACAGAGTGAAGAAATGGGAGTGCTCCATTTGGAGTGGCCCGTAGCTACCAGCATCCTCCTTAATTAGTGTCTGTGACCAGTTAGCATTGTTTAGGTTTCATTCAACACACTTACCCAGAAACGGGCTCCTTCTCGGCTGCTGTGGTATGCACCAGCTGTCTTTAATCTCTCAGGACCCAATTCACAGACCACAAATTCTGTTATGAGCACAAATGTTTGAGAGTGGGCATTTGTTTATTTTCTGCTTAGGAGACAATGTTCATATATTTCTGCCATTAAAAATAAACCAGTGAATAAATAAATACCCAAACTAACACAAGAGGCGAAAAGCAGAGTATCTCACTTCCAACGAAACTAAAGTTTGGCTCGCATGGAAGCGGCACCTCTTTTGGGTCTAGTAAATACCACTTTTCTCTTAGACATAATAAGCTCATCCGTAAATGCCATTTTGAAGACTAAACAAACCCACGACAGAGAGGAAGCATAAAAAAGCTTACGGTTTCAAGCAAAAAGGTCATTATTTCCGTTGGCCAAGCCATGCGCATTCCAGTTCTTCTAAAAGTATGCCACTGAATTTTACCTTAGTCTGTCTTCTTCTTTCCTAAGTGTGTGCACAGGAATGTGAGCAGACAGTGCTTGCCCATGCGCCTGGATACGTTCCACTCGTTCCAGTACTTGGGGCCACAGGGCACACGGCTCTCCTTGTCAAGGTTATGTGGAATGGAATGCTGGTAGTATGGAGATCCCAGCCTCCATTGGAGATTTGTCTCTGGATTCCCCCAGTAACCGATGCACATTGTATCATGACTTCTGTTTCTATGACCTCATCATGTTATAACACCAGCATTCAGTACAGTTTTGGGGACACAGTGGGTAGTCGATATCTATTTAATTAATAATAAACAGCCACACTTTATACATGTGTATTACCTGCCAAGCGCTGTTCCAAGGCCTCTGCAAATATTAACACACTTAATCCTCACAAAAGTGCTATGAGGTAGCAGTTTTTAATGCTCCAGTCTACAGGTGAGGAAACTGGGACATAGAGGGATAAAACAACTGGTTCTTAAGCGCCAGAGTTGGGATTTAAATCCAGGAATTCAGATTCCAGAAGATACGGCCCTGACCACCACACTACGCTTCCTCTGTCTGCTCACATCCCAACCCCCAGGCCTATTTGCCTAACCAGGTGATCCCTGAGATCCCTTCTGTTCTATAGAGTGTGGTTCTAGCCTATTATTCATAGAGAACTTATGCGGCACAGAGAATCTTGCATTACCTACCCAGCCCTCCCTTAACACTCCTAGGTCTTAAGTTTTTGATTATATTACATAAGCAAGCCTGGAACCATGGTTTCCCCTTCTTCCAGAAGTAAAAGTCTTCCATAAAAAGACATACAACTATTAGAACAAACAAGAAAATTGTACCTGGCCCCCATTCTTCCAATATCATTTTAATATAAAAATTAGTTCATGGGATTCCTAGAATTCCATTCAACAGCTGAACCAGCACCAAAAATGAACGGGCAAAGACAGCCAGGGATGAATGACAGCACAGAGGGCCCTTAGTAATATGTGAGAGACCAGAAAGCACAGGCTCAGGCCTGAGCCAGCCACCCAAGAAGGTGTGAGGGAGCCACAGAGGGAAGGGGAGGAAGTGGGGGCTGTAAGTGTGTGTATTTGTTTTTCCCAAGAAGCTAGACTATAGGGGAAAGGAGAGAGGTCAATGGCAACAACTGGGACACAGAGGTGAAGAAAGATTTGTTTAAAGATTGATAAATATGTCTATAGCTTGCTGAGAAGTAACCCGCTAATAGTCATGGTGGAAAATACCAGGCAGTGGGGAAGGGTAATGTATAAAATGTGAGTCTGATCCTCCTTAGATAGGAGGGTGTGGGCTGAAGACAAATAATCTTGAAGAGAAGGAAGGGTACCTTTTCCTTTTACAAAGAAGAAGTGAGAAAGGGTTCCGTGTGGTCTCAGCTGATTTACTCTCAAACTGGAATCTTGAGGTAACAGGCATACAAAACTGAAAAACATCTTTGAGAGGCTTCCTTGACCCCACAAATAGCTTTTCTAGGAGAAGTAAAGGAAAAGTCAGATGGAGAATGTTAGTGGCCACTGAGGTGCCCCCGTCTATAGCTTCAAACAGGTATTCATGTATAGAAACATGGAAATCTGAGAATGGGACACCAAACAGCTGATGTTGCCCTCAATCAACCATCTGGGTCCTTAAAAAAAATATGTGTGCAGGAAAGAAAGCAAGGCTAAGGGACACATTCCATGACTATATAGTAAACACCCTGTGTGTAGGGCACAGGTGCTAGGGATACAGCAATGAACAAAATAACGTCCTGTTCTCATGGGATTTACATTTCATCTCCAAATTTATCAAGAAAAGTGTGACCTCGGATTGTCAGCCAAGCTGTCTAATCTGCCTGCCACCATCCCAGAGACCACCCTGAGATGTGAGAATGGCTACACCTGCCATTCTCAATGGCAAACAAGAGAAAGTGAAAGAGGCAGAACGTTTGCCCTCACAATGAAAGCAGAACTGACAAAGGCCACCTGTCCCAACAAGGGAGAAGGGAAGGAAGCTGCCCACATCCTGGCAATGACCTGGAGATGCAGAGAAGGAGCTGCTATTGGGCCTTATCCCCTAGACAGTAGCCCTAAATCTAGTGTCCTCTCTGGCCCAGGAACCCAAGAGAGGTCAATAAGAGTCCATACCCATGCAGGCTAGGACCCCAACTCAGCAAAACAAGGGCACTGAAACCTCTAGACAGTGACCACTTGTCCTAAAACTGGACCAATTCACAAAAATTCCTCTTTGGATAGTGGGGAGAAGTTGGAGAAAAAGAAGAGAGCGACCATGAATTTCCTAGCTTCCCAAACCAAAAATCACCCTCATTTTGTTCTTTCTCCCATTAACCCCTGTGTTTGATAGCCACACCAATGGCCCACAATTTCTTGCTTCAGGTCTCATGGCGGGCATCACACCTCTCATCAGGCCATTTCTCCAATTCTTACTGCTATTCTTACATTTTCTCCTGCAACCAACAAGATGGGCAGTTTCAACCCACAATGCCTTTTAAACATCTGTTTAGAGTCTCCCAATTCTGTTACTCAGCCTTCAAGGTGAGCACTCACCCAAATAACACGGTCAGTAACATAACATACTTCAAGCTGAGACAGAAAATAGAAGATTCCCCGTTGTTTTCCCTTAGATTCCCAAGTCATCATGTGGAAGAAATTAAGTTGGTCTTCAGTGCCATTCATGATCTTGACTCAATCTATCTTTTTGATCTTGAGCCACAGTTTGTCCAATGTACATCTTATACTTGCCATTTTCTTGTTGGTCCAGGCCATGGCTTTATCTGTGTATTCCTTTACCTTTGCTTCAAAAGCATAGTCTCCCACCTGATCTGCCCTCTCTTCCCCACCTATTTATATAGTTCCTTCTCCCATCCCATCTCTTCTATGAAGCTTTCTCCAGCCAACCTCAGCCCATGGCACTCTCCTTTCTCTGAACTCATAGAATGACCACTATTTGTAACTAAAAAGAGTTCTGGGTCCAATGCCAATGTGTGGGTATATGGGTTTTTCCTCACATATCCAACAAGGAAGTCTCCAACACCAGCTGGGTATCTTACAACTTAAATCTGACACTACCTTCCTGGAGATTTCAGATCCCACGGGTGCAGGGCTCAGGCCCACAAGACTGCCCCACTCCCCACTTCAGATGCCAGTTCCAGGTCCAGGTTGTCACCTGTGCTTCTGATGGACTGGTTACAGATTGGAGGTTCCCATGACCTTTCCTCAAGTTCAATTAATTTGCTAGAATAGCTCACAGATCTCAGAGAAATATTTTAGTTACTAGATCACCGGCTTATTATAAAAGAACATAACTCAGGAAGAGCCAGATGGAAGAGGTGCTTAGAGTAAGGTATGTGGGAGGGGTGCAGAGGTCCCAAGCCCTCTCCAGGGTGCCATTCTCCCTAAGTCTCTATGTGTTCACCAACCCAGAAGCTCTCTGAACCCCATCCATGTGCGGTTGTATGGAGGCCTCACGACACAGGCATGATTGATTAAGTGATGAGCCATTGGAGATTAAGTCAACCTGCAGACTCTCTCCCCTCCTTCAAGGTTGGGGCAGGACCCAGGTGGGGGGTAGACTCAAAGTTCCAATGCTCTAATTATAAGATTGGGTCCGCTGGCAACCAGCCCCCATCCATTTGTGTTACCGAAGTGCATTTGAGAAGTTGCTTCATTAACATAACAAAAGATCCCTTTGTAACTCTCATCTCTTAGGAAATTCCAGGGGTTTTAGGAGCTCTGTGCCCTAAATGGGGAGAAAGACCAAATAAATACTTCTTACTCTACATCACAATATCACAGTAGCTTTCCCTGAGGTTTAGCATTGATGAACATATGTATATGCCTTGCTTCCCCTGATATATGACAACTCCGTACAGAAGTCCTCAGTAAGCCTAAAACACCTAAGCAGCCTCTTCCATATATTTAGCATGCAATAACCATTTTTATTTTCAAAACCACATATACCTTATTTACCTTATAGAGGATTTAAACAGGTGGCTTCTGTATATTGATTGACTGGATGATTCACTAAAGGAATTGCTCATCTTTATATATATAGATAGAAGATAGATATAAACTTGGGGTTCATACAGCATGAAAGGCCCTCAGTAAATGAGGCAGATCACCAGTGCTAACCTACTCAATCATGGGATGCAAGTTTTGAGGTAAATTACACAGTATAGCGTAGGCCCTTTTGCTGCACAGGTGTAGAATCTGAGGTTAAATTTCCTCCTCCACCTATAACACACATAATGAAACAAATATAGAAACAAATAATAGGGAAGTAAGTTATAGATGGTCCTTTAGAAGTCAATTTCATCTGCGCATCTAACCATAAAAGCAGCATCTGCTCTGCTAAATACAGGTGTTTTATATCCTTGTCATTAATTGGAGGGGACATTATGTCATCATACATCAACAGTTAAGGTTGGTTAAAGTGCCACTTATCTCAGGTGCTGTCATTAATCAGGTTCTTTTCAGCTTGGTGACTCCAGAGGCTTGGCTCAAAGCTGCTCTATGTGAATGGGTTTTCCCAATGGGTTTAAGGTGTCTTTTTATTATCATTTTGAATGAAAACCTTGGAACCCCGACATAAGTGGCCATTAAGGTAACTGTTCTGATGCTTCAGAGAAGAGAAACATTTCCCCCATCATCTTCGTCTCCCCCTCTCCCCCATGCCTCCACCAAAGAGCCACAGTGAATAGAAAGGCACATCAACACAAGCTGTTGTCTCCTCATAGTTTAACCCGTTAATGGATTTCAGTGAGCCAACTGTAGTACATCTGGCACTTAAACAGAGCTGGAGGACAGCACCCTTCTCTTTCTGCCTGGCACCCACGTCAGCCAAATGCCTTCCTGGCTACCCTAAATCCACCGTATGATGTCCGTTCCAGACAAGCTTCCAGGGTGCATTCTTCCTTAGTCTCTGCTTTCATTGAAAATGCCTGCCCTTTCTCCTACTCCTCAAGGCCATTGGAAATGGCATAAGTTGTTCGAGGTTAAGTTGCCAGGGTCAATGATAGTGGCATTTTAAAATACTGGCCTTTATACTCTTCATCATCTAAACTCTAAAAATTAAGGTAAAAAGTTCAGGCACTAGGTTGATAATTCAAACAGGGGGCCGTTTGGTCCATATCAAGGTCTCACTCAGGGAGCCCCTACGATGCCCTAAAAATACAATTCTCTGCATATTCCAAGTTGGGGTCTCTCATCACCTCAACCTGTGCAAGAGGTTGGAAGAATAAGGGGGAGGGCATTTTTATTATTTGCTCATTCATTCAATGGATATTGTATTGCCTGTGAGGTGCTGTGTTAGCATCACACAATGACGATCAGAAACAGACATAACTCTGGCTCAAGACTGTACAGGGTGAATGGGAGAGTAATGAATGAAATAGAAACTTAAAAACAAACAGGTAAAATCATAACTGTGTGCAGTTCTTCAGAAGAAAATGCTACATGTCCACGCAAACAAACAAACATACTGTGACCTCAAGTATGAATAAAGGTCAGTCACGGGAGGATGGGGAGCCATGAAGAGTGTTCCTAGAGAGGGAACAGCAGGCACAAGGTGCTGAGGGGGGAGAAAGCAGGGAAAATTCCAGAAATTGGGCCTCAGGTAGGCAGAATCCTAAGTGGTCTCAAGGTCCTCATCTCCTGAGTATACACACCCGGCATAATTTCTGAGACTGTGAATATGATGGATTTTGCTCCCATGATTAGGTTATATTATATGAAACAGTTAACTTTTAGAAAGAAAGGCTATCCAAGCAGATCTGATCTAGTCACATGAGCCTTTTAAATCTGAGTCTAGAAGTCAGAGACAGAGGCAGGCAGAGATTCACATCGTGAACAGGATTCAGTGCACCCTTTCTGGCTTGAAGATGGAGGGGGCCGCATGATAAGGAATGTGGGTCACCACATGTAGGTGAGAGCAACCCTGCTTGGCACCAGCCAGGAAATGGGGCCTCGGACCTACACACGCAAGAAATCGAATTCTGCCAACAGCAGCAATGAGCTTGTGTGTTAATTTCCTAGGGCTGCCATAACAGACCTGGTGGCTTACGCCGCAGACATTTAACGTCTCACGTTTCAGAAGGCTGGAAGTCCAGGGTCGAGGCGTGGGCAGGGTTGGCTTTTTCTGAGGGCTGTGAGGGAGGGCTCTGCTCCAGTTCTCTCTTCTTGGCTTGTAGATGGCCTGTGTCTCCTCCCTGTGCCTTCACACCATCCTCTAACATGTCTGTCTTTGCACGGTAATTTCTTCCTTTTACAAAGACCACAGTCAGATTGTATTAGGGTCTACCTTATGACCTTATTTTAACTCTCTCACATCTGTAAAGACCCTAGCTCCAAATAAGGTCACGTTCTGAGATATTGGGTTTGGGTTTGGGTCTCATTTGAGGTCATGGGTCACAGTCTATGGTTCTGAATTTGGGGGAGGGGGAGAGGAGAGACACAATTCAACCCACAGAACTTAGAAGTGGATTTTCCCTCAGAGCCTTCAGCCAACAAGATGATTCTGCCTTGTGATATCCTGAGCAGAGAAGCCACGCATGCCTTGCTTGGACTCAGACCTACCCAACTGGGAGATAACACGTGAGTGTTGATTTCAGGGGCAGAGTTGATGGTAATTTGTTGTGCAACCATAGAAACTAATAGTGCCAGAGCTTGGTGACAGAAAAGGCTGACCTCATGGCAGGGACCAGACCACACAAGGCCATGAAGGCAGTGGCGAAAAACTTCACTCTTTATCCTGAGAACGATGAGAAGCCATGAGAGGGATGAGGTAATAATGACGTGTTCAGATTTTGCTTCTCTTCGGGGCTTTTCTTTTTGTACTTCGTTCTTTTCCTCTCCTTCCAGATAAAAATTCCAAAGGACTGGGGGGCCACAGAGAAACATGGACAGTCCCACATCAGTTGTGATAACCTGTTGAAAAGGCAGAAGGGGGAAAAGGAGGAGGAGGACAGGATGAAGATAAACATCATTTTTCGGGGGCTCACGCTGAGTCTGGTTCTGATTCTGCAGCATTTTCGGATTTATTTCTCACAACAAGCGTATCAGCCGCATTTTGTCCATGACGGACTAAGGTATTCAGAGGTCTAATAACATCCTCAAGGGCATCAGCTCAGGGGGAATGTCACTAAGATTTGAATCCAGGTCTGACTGGCTCTCCCGCTCATTCTTCAAACTCAGTGCACTAAAGCTATGCGCCCATCCAGCCTTGGCCACTGTTGTTTAATAGTGCGTGATATATCTTGTCCGAGCCTTGGGAGAGTCCTACTAGGCAGGACAGGTGTGAGAGGAGAGGAGGAGGCTGCCTTAGCATCAGGGGTCAGGCAGGTTGGCTCAGCAGAAGAACTGCAACAGACCTCATATGAGAGCCTAGTCACCTACCTGGCAGGTCCCGGTCACGATCTTCCATTTTCTTGCCTGAATAAATTGTTGGTGCCAAGGGCAAGGGCAGTAGAGGTGGTAACAAATCCCCTCTGGAGATTCAAGGTGAAGTAAAGGGGTTTTTAAGCTCTTCTCAAGAACATCCAAACTCTGAATTGTCCTCAGCACCCCCTGGGACATTGCATATTCCAGTATTGAGGAATGCAGGATACAGAGCTAGGAATGAATCCCACTGATCCGTCCCAGGACACTTGTGAAGACGTGAAGACACATTCAAGTCACCCATCAACTTATCCTCAATCACTAGCTGTGAGAAGTAGAAGTTAAGCTGATCCAATGCCCTTAAAACAATAGTAAATATTTTATGTCTTTCCTTCAGTGAATTATAAGAAGTCATGTTCCTCTGGAGAATTATTACATTTTATATTCTGTACCTTCTTATAAAAAGAAGGGTGCAGTACTTTTCTAGCATTCATTTACATGCCTTTGATAAATTACTGTAACCAGATTAGGGAGATAAAATAACCAGTCTATTAATTACAGTGATTATTATTTAATGGAAAATGGGATTCTAGGCAAAGTGTGTAGTAAGAAGAAAGCTTAGCAATGCATTATATAGATGTGGTATTTTATCTTAAAGAGTAAGATAAGTGTCCAGTCTGTTCTGCAATCTACAGAATATGTTCATTAACTCGGCAAGATTTATATGTATAATTGACCATAATATTTTAACACTATTTGCTTGATTTGGCAGTACATGAGGAACAAGGAAAAACTGTAACTTCAATTAAATTGAATAAATCCCTCAACGAACATGTAAAAGGCCAGGTCTGCCCAGCAACGTGGGAAGGAGAGAGTTGAGCAATGGTTTAAAAATTTTGTTTTCTTTTAATTGAAATGAGATACTGATTTAATTTTAATTTGTTGGCAATTTATTTTATAAATGATAGGGTTTGCAAAAAGAGATCCCTCCCCCCCATCGCTTATCGTCATAATTAATCTCAAATACAGCCACAAGTGTAATTTGGGGATAAATGTTAATACTTTCTCAAAGAGAAGCTTAGATCAGGGTCAAATCCTGACTCAACCACTAGCAGACATCAGAGCTTTTCTCATTTTCCTCAGCTCTACAAAGGAGAATAATAGTTACATCTGCCTTCTTGGAGTTATACAGATTAAAGCAGGCGTCTGCAAACTATGGCCAGATCCAGCCCGACGTCTGTGTCTCTGTATGGCCCACAACTTACATTTTTAAACCATCGAGAAAAAAAAAATCAAAATAACCATACTATTTTGTGACATGTGAAATATGGCATTCGAATTTCAGTGTCCATTAATAAAGTTTTATTAGAACACAGCTACACTTAGGCACTTATGTGGTGTCTACGGCTGTATTAATGCCACAACAGCAAAATTGAGTAGCTGTGACAGAGACCATATGGGCAGCGAAAACTGAAATATCTACTATCTGGCCTTTTCCAGAAAAAGTTTGACAACCCTGGACAACACGAGTAACACACAGGTTCTCAAAGTTAGCTACACAGTAGAATCACTCGAGGAACTTAAAAACACCCTTTGTCTACGTCACACTCCACACCGATTACACAAGAATCCCTGGGGGTGGATGCCAGGTGTCAATAATTTTAAATTATCTCGGGGGATTCCAAGGTGCAGCCAGGTTTAAGGACCAGTGGACTAATGTGCTTTGTAAGGTATATAAACTTAACACATAGTAAGACCTTGATCATTGTTAGCTGAACGGATATAATAAATTCTTCTTTTTTATTCCTCAATGCAGGTCAGTAAAAATTTATTAAACGAGCATTGGGTGCAAAATATTTTATTTCCCTTCGCTCTCTCTTTCTTTCCTGCCTTTGTTCTCACCAGCCGGCAAGAATTAAGACAGGAAGGAAAACAAAGTTCTCTTCCGTGTCTTGAGTTTCTAAACATTCACGCATCCAGTATTTTATATCTTCATGTATTCATTCTACAGACTTTTGGCGTACAGTTTCAAGTTCTGTACAGCACAGCAGGTTAGGGCTCCAAAGATGTGCTTTCCAAGTACTAGAGAGTGCATCGGTGTTCTTGTAGAAAGTGCCCTACGTTTGAGCAGACGCCCCTTGAATCTTCTCTGGTTCTCGTAAAAAGTCTTGTAAATATAACCTGACTGGCTTAGTAGCAGCCTTCAAAGTAACAAATGCATGGCATCCTCAACAGCCAATGACGAAAAAGAACACCTGAACGCCTGCGTAGTTAAGCAACCAAACAATTGCTTAGGCGAGTACGTATATTCCGTATTAAAATGTATCTGGAGTATGGGAGAGGGGAGAAAAAACAACAAAAGACCATGCTTTCAAGAGGCCTGTGATCCGGTTAGTAAAACACAATTAATGCCCAGTAAATAAGCTGGAGATTCCAGCCCCATCTTGAATAGTTCACTCTTTTGTCACAAGCAATGAACACCCACTAAATCTCTGCAACAGGGAGATGGATATGGATGGAGATAGAGATAACACCAGGACAGAGAGATTGAGTACCTGGGTTTGATTTCACACCATCAGGGTTCTTGATTCCAGCTCCATCAGTCACCAGCCACATGATCGCGGGCAAATGACTTCCTTCTCAAAGGTTTGATTTCCTCAGGTGTAAAAGGGGGATACTAGTCCCTACCTCTGAGAGGTGAAGTAGTTTTAAAAGTACATATAACACCTAGATTTTTCTCCCTATTCTTACACAGTTGGCTGGGAGATCGTATTTACAGCCTAAAGCACAGTGAGGTCCCCTCCATGCCAAGAATTAGGTTCTCTCTCTTTTTTTTTTTTTTCATGTTAACTTGTTTTTGAGAAAGAGAGAGTGAGTGTGAGCGGGACAGGGGCAGAGAGAGAGGGAAGCACAGAATCCGAAGCAGGTTCCAGGATCCGAGCTGAGGCACAGAGCTCAATGCGGGACTTGAACTCACAAGCCATGAGATCATGGCCTGAACCGAAGTCGGACACATAACCAACTGAGCCACGCAGGTGCCCTGCCAAGTACTAGATTCTTCTTGTCAAAGTCCTTCTTCGAGCACTGTCCTTCATGGCCAAATATGAACTCCTTAAGGAAAAGGTTTATAATTTTCCAGACACTCCTCAAATTACATCAATGTCCTTTTCAAGACAGTCTTGCAAAACGTGAATTTGGTGTACGTTGAAAATATATGTACCTAACTAAGGCCTTTAAATTGCCAGGGGACCTTCCAAGTGATAAACAGACAACAGTTTCTATTTGCAATTTCCCACTACATTAGCCCCAAACCCGAGTGTATCTTTTGCAGCCTTCAGTCTCGGGGTTGGTTTTAACTCTGGAAAATGTGTACCCTTGGTGATGTGTTTTCTCCTAAGTCAATCTCATTTTGTTCATAAAAAACTTTCTGTGCTGTGTAATGTCTTTCTATATTTCTTCTTAATATTCCCGCACATACTTTTGTTGCTTTCATTCTATTCTAGCCAAGGCACCCATTTAAACTCCTGCATGACCCACCCATGAGTAGCCCCATTCTGCAAGAAATCACTGCTCTTTCTCTTTTCTTTTTTCAACTTTAAGACTTTGCTTCAATGGTCATTAGGCTAAGTGACACGTATTTTAAACTCTGGTTCACCACCCTTATTGCCCTTGTTGTGAGTAAATCCTACACTTCTTGATTCACTTTTCCTCCCGAATCTTGCTTTGTTAGCCCTGGGGGTTTTAAAGGTGAAAATAATTTTTCACGCTTTTTCTACATCATCATTCAAACTACTTTTCTCTAATAAATAGGCCAAATAAGATTCATGGACAATAAAGACTCTAAGTGCCTTCATATTTCTTTGATATTTTCATTTTCAATTATACACTCATCTTCTCACACTTTCAAAGTAATCCTCTATGTTTGCCATAACTTTGTCAATTTTTAGTACGAAATAAAATAAAGCAAAAGGGGAAATGAATCAAATGAACTGAAATGATGCAGGATCATGCAATGAAAATCCGCATGGTAACAGAAACCACATGGGACTGAACAGAAGGACCTTCCCTCTTGTAAGTTCTGGCTGCCTCCTCCTCTCTTTCCCTAATAGTCATCTCTGCTGTGAGATACTTTACATTTCCATGGATCACACTAATATTTTCGCATCTCTGAAATTAAATTCTATCCCTTATGGAACAACTTATAAGAGGTTGACATTATGCAGAACAAGAAGGGTGTGTGTGTGTGTGTGTGTGTGTGTGTGTGTATCACCAAGAGGTTCTAACCTCTGTTTTGCACATTTTATTTAATTAACCAGTGTCAGTGGATTGATTTTTCTATAGCAACAGAACTCAGGGACCCTAATGCCTGTCCAGACCAACCAAAGAGAAAAAGGAGTAGCAAATGTTCAAGAAATCTAATCACCTATTATATTAATTCTCTATCGCTGAATAACAAATTACTCTAAAACGTAGCAGCCTCAAACGGAAAGCACTAATTATCTCAGTCTCTGTGGGTCAGCGATTCCGGCATGGTTGAGCAGGGTGTCTCTGGCTCAGTCTCTCACAAGGCTGAAGTCAAGGGGTTGGCTGGCTGTGGGGTCCCATCTCAAGGCTTGTCTGGGGAGAATTTGCTTCCAAGCAGTTGCTGGCAGGATAGAGTTCCTCAAACACTGTGCCACGGGGCCTTCTCCCTAGCAGCTCACAGTATGGTACTGGCTTTTCTCAAAGCAAGCTGGCAAGAGAGCAAGAAAGGGCATGCAAGATGGAAGCCACAGTTTCTTTATAATCAAATCTCAGAAGTGGCATCCCATCGTTTTTGCCATAGTCTATTGCTTAAAAACCATCATTTGATCCAGACTACACTACGGGAAAGGGTTGACTCCAGGATGTGAATCAAAAGGCAGAGTCATTGGTATCAGTTTCTTAGAGATGGCCTAACGCTTCTGCCCTACACCTATCTACCCAAACCCCCTCGTCTCAGATTCACCAGCACCATTCACATAACTTGCCGCTTTATTTACTCCTGTCCTAAAAGTGGGGTCATTTGGGAAAGTCTCAGCAACCATCATAGCTATCGATCTAATAATGCAAATTAATATAAAATATTTTTCAGAAAAGAGATGGTCTTTCATAAGAGCTAAATCTCTTAAAATACAGAATAAAGTGTGCTAAAAAGAAAATCCTTCTCTAGCCCATTCAAAGAAAGACAACTCACAAAAGTGACAAGTAAAAGATTAGATCAAGATAGATCAGCAATAGAGGAAAATGTAATTCAGTGTAATAGCAGTATCACAGAAGAAGAATTCAGAATAAAATATTAAATGGGACAAAGAAGATCACTTTATTTTTACACAGTTTGCAACATAAAATAAAGATATAATAGCACTGAATTATATGCACCAAATCCAACAGTATCAAAATACATAAAGCAAAACTAATTGAATTAAAAGTAGGAATTGACAGACATACATGATGTTTCCTTCACTTCCTGACAGATGAGAGTAAAGAGTACTTACGGATGTAGAGAATTTGAAAAGTAAATCTAGAAGTAGATGGATTTAATAGGTATACAATACACTCAACTTAGAACCCCACGGTTAGAACAGAGAACATACCTTCTATGTCAGCGCCCATGAATTATTTACCAAAAAAGTGATCATATATTTGTCAACGATGAAAATAAATTTCCTGAAGCAAAATCGAAAAGAACACATTCTTTGACTGCAATGCAATAAAAGTATTAAAAGATACATTTAAAAAGCAACGTTTCCCTTTTCAGCCTTGAAATGAAATAAACAAATAAATACGATGAAACACTGCCCACACAGCCAGAGTGCAGCAGCACACAATGTTCCCATCACTCGGATCTTCTCAGTCCCCAGGGCAGTTGGGCTGGGTGTGGGACCAGCGGAGTCCTTGAAGTTCAAAGTCATTGGCCTTTAACAGCCTCACCCTATTTTCCCAAAGTGCTATACAAAACGTGTTTTCTATATGTATCATGAGGTGCAAGATAAATTGAACTTACAGTCTATTCATAGATTACTGATTACAAGACTACAGTCCCCAATTTTAAGCACAATAGGGGGAAAAAGTAATAAAGATAAAAATAGAAGTTGAGAAACTGGTTTTCTTAAATAAAACTGATACATGAAAGGCTAAAAAGGAAGTTCTTTTGAGTCAGACAGACTGGGTTCAACAGCTGCGTAATAGATACTATGGTCCCTGAGGTCAGGAACTACTTAAACTCTCAAAGCTTCTGTGTTCTTATCGGCACTGTGAGGAAAACCAAAAGGTTGTTGGGGGGATTAAATGAGATAACATACATAGAGTTCTTATGAAATCTCTAACATCAGATAAATACTCAAAATATGTCTGCTATTATTAACCAAGTGCGGGCTTTGTGAAAAGATCAATAAAATAAACCAACCTCTGTTTAGTTCAAGAATAAAAGAGGGGGAAAATATTAATTACAAGAAAGCATATGTAGCCACAGATATGATTGTTTTTAAAATTATAAGAGAACTATATGTTACTCTCTTCTACCACATCGAAAATCTCAATGAAACAGATTATTTCCTAAGAAAATATAAATTCCAAAATCTTACTCAAGAACAGTTACAAAACCTGAATACAGCAAAACTACTAAGAAATTGAAAACAATTTTAAAACATGATCTCCACAAAAAGCCCCTAATGTTGTGTAAGGGCTTTTATATCATTTTTTTCAAGCATAAAAAAATGAAAATATATCGATTCATGTACAAAATGAAGACAATCTTTTACCAAAACCTGCCAAAGCACAAGAAAAAAGAAAAAAAAAACTGTTACCAACCACACTTATTAGATACAAAAGTACTAAATAAAACATTAAAAAATAAAACTCCGATGTGTAACACAAGGTTATGCATCATGATCAAGGAGGCCCGATTCCAGGAATACAATGATGGTTCAAGTTGGAAATGGATTGTTATTTGTAAGTTACCATTTCAATAGGACAAAGGAGACAACCCATATAACCATCTTGATAAAGGGTGAAGGTAGAGTGATAAAATTCACTATTAATTTCTAATAAAAAAAACTATTAATAAAATAGACGAGAATAGAGTTTTCCTTAATGTTATTTGCAGAAGTATCTATCCCTGACTAACTCTTCTAATAAAATCGGGAATAATACAGGGGTGCCTGGGTGGCTCAGTCGGTTAGGCCTCTTCTAATAAAATCGGGAATAATACAGGGGTGCCTGGGTGGCTCAGTCGGTTAGGCCTGCGACTTTGGCTCAGGTCATGATCTCGTGGTTCGTGACCTTGAGGGGGCATTGGGCTCTGTGCTGACAGCTCAGAGCATGGAGCCTGCTTCAGAGTCTGTGTCTCCCTCTTTTTCTGCCCCTCCCCTGCTCTCTCTCTCTCTCTCTCTCTCTCTCTCAAAAAATAAATAAACATTTAAAAAATCAGGAATAATACAAGGATTTCCACTATCACCGCTTCTATGTAAGATTCTCCTGCAATTCTAGTTAATGCAATTAAACGTGAAAATAAAAGATTGTAAAGGTGGAAGAAAAACAGCTAGGAATTATAGATGTTATGGTTGCTTACCTATGAAAGACATTGGAAAAAGAAGATTTATCTGAAAAAGTATTAGAACTGACATCCAGGTTGGTATTCAACTGCTATGCCATACAAAGTCTATGCAAACCATTCACACCCAGTATCTGTGTTGATTGGTTGATTCTCAGGCTACACCACTGACACAGTATTTTGAGTTATAGCTTCTACTAAAATGTATCATGTAGAAGGCTACCAATAAATCAATAGGTAAATCAGGTTTCCCACTAACCAATTATGATCAGTTCAAAAATATAATGGTAATACTATCCTATTCACAATAGTAACCAAAGATATAAAACATATAGAAATAAACTGGACAGGGGCGCCTTGGTGGCTCAGTCAGTTAAGCATTCCACTCTTGATTTCTGCTCCGGTCATGAGCTCAAGGTTCGTGGGTTCGAGCCCTGTGTCAGGCTCTGCACTGGTGGTGCTGGGCCGGCTTGAGATTCTCTCTCTCCTTCTCTCTCTGCCCCTCCCCTGCTCACATGCTCTCTCTCTCTAAACAAATAAATAAATAAACTTAAAATAAAAAAACAATAAACTGGACTAAAACAATATGCAAGACCTTTTTTAATAAAAACAATTAAACTTTACTCAGGGTCACATAGAATCTTACTTCATAATAAATATGGAAAAGCTGGGTGCTAATACCCAAAGTTTGCAAACAAGACAAGAATGTCCACATTTACCACTCTATTCAACGTTGTGCTGGAGGTGTTAACTAGAGAAATTACCCACAAAAAAGTATAAAATCCACCATACTGTAAAAGAAGAAATAGAAAGAAAAATACTTGAACTATTGAATACAGAGAAGTTGTATTCTTACTACAGGAATATTGTACAGAGTCTCTGTGAATTAACCTATAAACGTAACTCAATCCTTCAGAAAGTCCAATGGAATTTCCTTTTTGGAGTTTGATAAAATTCTGGTAGAATAAACATGTAAAAGTGTTTTGAAAAAGAGAGTGATGAACTGAGATTTTCCTTAGCAGATAGCCAAATGTGTCATAAAACCACAATGCTTAGAATAATTTGACATTGGTGCCAACATTTGCATATCAGGTGAGATCGAGTAGAAAATCCCCAAGCAGCCCTATGTATATTTAAGAATTTAGTGTATGATAATGATGGCATTTTAAATCTGCAGAGAAAAGATAAATTATTCAATTAATAGCTGCAGAGAACATGTTGACTAGTTTTCCGAATCTTGAAGTTACAAAGAGCTTTCTATACATGACTTTGCAAGATGAAACCGTATGAGAAAGTAAGGCTATTTGACCCCCCCCCCAAAATTCTACTGACAAAAATTAAAGAAACAAAGAATATGCTGGGAAAGAGGTTTTCTTTTAAAGCCAATACTTTCTTGTTCATCAGTCTATCCCTAGATCCTGCAACAGTGCCTGACACATAGTAGGCACTTGAATAAAGGCTATATAAAGATGTCTTGCAAATCACTAAGGAAAAAAATGAGCACTTCAGTTTTAAAAATTAGCAAAAGACATGACTCATAAAGAAGAAATATAAGAAGTCAGTAAAAATGCTTGAAAGCTATCAATCTCACTAGTAATAAGATAAATGCAAATTAAAATAACAGTTTGCCATTTTTCACCTATTCCTCTGTTTCTTACTGCCCTGAATTGGCCAAAATGTGGGTACTCATCAACTGCTGAGATAGATTAATAAATTCTCTCTCATTAAAATGTGTGCAGTATAATTCAAAGCCTATAAACCTGCAGACTTTCTGACCTAGTGATTCCTCTCTTAGGATATTTTCTCTATAGAAATTATTAAACAAACGTGCAATGATGTAGATACAAAATTACTCACCAAGCATCGTTTACAAGAGTGAACAATCGGAAACAAATGTTCAAACACAGGGAATTGGTTTCATAAATTTTGGTATACTTTTTCGATGGAATATCACCCAATAAGGATATGCAATTATGCAGATATGTATTAATTAATACCAAAAGATGTTCCGGATATACTGCTAGTTCAGAAAAGGCAATTTCAAAGCAGCATATATAATAATCACATCTTCATATGCACAGCAAAACCAAGAAGCAAAATATCAAAACTATGGGACTGGTTTCTACCACAGTAATTCTACTTTTTCTTCTTGGTCTTCCATATGGTCTAATTATTTTCAATAAATGTGTTACTTCTATAATAAAAGTGATAATTTTTAAAAACAATAGAAAAGTAGTAATTAGTATTTCTTTTAATGGTTCTACCTCCTGAGTTTACTGTTTTACTTTGAATGGCTTCTTTTCACAGGGCCTTTATAACCTACTGATATTTTCCAGAGCTTAACATTTGGTTATTATTAAACGGAATCCCTAAATTATTCTCCAGCCTCTACCACCAGGTTCATCTTTCATTTCCTACCCACTTCATCCCATCACTCTGTTTTATTTTATAAACTTTCTTTATACCCTTCTCTGCGAAATCATTTCAGTGACGTATTTGCCTACTTGTTTGTTTTTATTGTTTCTCCACCAGAACGTAGTCTTCACAAGGACATGGACTTGAACTGTTTATGTTCAGAGCTATTTCCAGTACCCAGGGCAGTGACTGGCATATGGGAGATGCTTAATAAATGCACAGTGAGTGAATAAATGAATGAATAAGTTTTATTTATTTACTTATGAGAGAAAAAGAGAGCGCGAGGGGCGAGGGAGAGGGAGAGAGAAAATCTTTATCTTCTTGTCTTTTTTTTTTCAAAAAAAATATAAGCTCATTTTTTTTTAATTTAAATTCAAGTTAGTTAACATACAGTGTCGTATCGGTTTCAGGAGTAGAATTCAGTGATTCATCACTTACATACAGCACCCAGTGCTCATCCCAGCAAGGGTCCTTCTTAATGCCCATCACCCCCCTCGCCCATCCCCCCACCCACCCTCCAGCAACCCTCAGTTTGTTCTCTATATTCAAGAGTCTTTTATGGTTTCCCCCCTCCTTTGTTTTTATCTTATTTTATTTTTTTCTTTCCTTACCCTATGTTCATCTGTTTTGTTTCTTAAATTCCACATGAGTGAAATTATATGATATTTGCCTTTCTCTGGCTGACTTATTTCACTTAGCATAATAAATACACTCCAGTTCCATCCATGTTGTTGCAAATGGCAAGATTTCATTCTTTTTGATGGCTGAGTAATATTCTATTATATAGACATACCACCTCTTCTTTTTTAAACTTTTTTTTTTAAGAGAAAGAGAATGTGAGGGGAGGGAGGGACAGAGAGAGCGGAAGAGAGAGAGAATCCCAAGTATCTCCACACTGTCAGCACAGAGCCCAACATGGGGCTCAAACTCACCAACTGTGAGATAATGACCTGAGCCAAAACAGGAGTTGGACGCTCAATCAGCAGCCACCCAGGCACCCCCATACCACATCTTCTTTACCCATTCATCAGTCAATGGACATTTGGGTTCTTTCCATAGTTTGGCTATTGTTGATAGTACTGCTATAGACATTGAGGTGCAAGTGCCCCTTTGGCTTTTTTGTATCCTTTGGATAAATATCTAGTATAATTGCTGGGTTGTAGAATAGTCCCAGTTTTAACTTTGTGAGGAACCTCCATAATTTTTTCCAGAGTCGTCACACCAGTTTGTATCCCCACCAACAGTGAAAAGTGTTCCCCCTTCTCTGCATCCTTGTCAACATCTGTTGTTTCCTGAGTTGTTAATTTTAGCCATTCTGGCAGGTTTGAGGTGTTATCTCATTGTGGTTTTGATTTGTATTTCCCTGATGGTGAGTGATGTTGAGAATATTTTCATGTGTCTGTTAGCCATCTAGATGTCTTCTTTGGAAAGTGTCTGTTCATGTCTTCTGCCCATTTCTTCACTGGATTATTTGTTTTTTGGGTGTTGAGTTTGATAACTTCTTTATAGATGCAAAAATTCTCAACAAGACAGTAGCAAATCAAATCCAACAATACATTGAAAGAATTATTCACTATGATCAAGTGGGATTTATTCCTGGGCTGCAGAAGTGGTTCAGTATTCACAAATAAATCAACGTGATACATCACTTTGATAAAAGAAAGGATAAGAACCACATGATCCAAATGCAGAAAAAGCATTTGACAAAATACAGCATCCTTTCTTGATAAAAACCCTCAAGAAAGTAGGGATAGAAGGAACATACCTCAACATCATAAAGGCTATATACAAAAGACCCACAGCTAATATCATCCTCAGTGGGAAAAACTGAGAGGGAGAGATTGAATCTTAAGTAGGTTCCATGCTCAGCACAGAGCCTGATGCGGGGCTCCATCTAACGACCATGAGATCATAACCTGAGCTGAAATAACGAGTAGGATGTTTAAGCAACTGAGCCACCCAGTTGTCCCTGAATGAGTCTGTTTTAGAAGAGATGGTTTACTTTGTATGATTAGGCAAAAGATTAATTGCACCTTGAGAAAGTTTTGGAATCAAACTGGATAGTTTTCTCTGTTTAACAGTAAGGCTGACCTACCAAGCACTGGTGTATGTAGACATCACTCAAGTCTAGAAGTCAGTAGAGCTAGCCTACAGTCCTGGTCTCACCACAAACAGGCTTCCTAAACAAGTCAGTTTTGTTGTCCTTGCTACACAAGACTGGCCCTAATCAAAAGCTAGAAAAGGGCAAGAGACTAAAACTGCTACTCTTACTCCCCACCCCAATGCTGTCTTTCCTCTTAAGAGGGTTCAGACTCTCTTTTGTGTGTCCTCCTCCTTTCCTTCTCCACTCTCCCTGATGGATGCTTGGGCTGCTGAAGCCTCCATAGGGTACACGCTGCCCACCTCCAGGGGACATAGGCCCATATCCTTGAACTCATGACCTTCCTCACTTCCTCACTTGCCTCTCATGGAAACCCACTTTCAGGGAAGTATCCAAAATTCTCATACAGATTGCCCTACTCTACCTGCTTACTCATAAAATCAGAACAATCTCATTGTCTGCAAAACAGGAACCCTTGGGCAGAATCATTGTCACTTTCTGATTTCTAAAACTCAGATGACAAAGCTATGCTAATTACAAGGCACATTTACCAGTCACCTTTGTGTGATCCAAGAATAAAGTTGTTTAAAAATCACAATACTTTCTAATACATAATAATTTAATTAATAATAGATATTATCACTACATAGACATCCAAGTCTTTAAATGCCATCAGCCCTGTGGAAGGTACAAAAATTGGATCCACTCCTAGCTCGGTGGGCTCAAGCTCTAAATTGTAAATGTGAGATATTATTATCTGAACCCCCCAGGACTGCCTTGGCACTGGGAGGAATTGTACTGCAATCTTCTATTTAATCCTCCCCTATTTTTTTCCAGATATTTATAACACAGCTGTGGAAAGGTGCTCCTGGCAGGAAGTTGGCATGCAATTTCTCAGGCTGGGAGCAAATATCTGAATCAAATAGGAAAAAAAATCCAAGTGGATGAATTTGTTCAAGTTTTAGACCTGGAAAAAAATCACAGAAGAGTTGAAGCTCTGGTCTGAAAAGCACCAAGTGATGTCAGGGAATAGGTAATTACCTGAATAACCCAAGTTCCAAACCCCTTTTTCTTCAATTTTCCAACTAATACAGGCCAAAGATGATTTCCTCTTATGCATAAATTGGTGATCATTCCATCTGAAGACACTGCATACAAGACTCTATTATAGAGCATAGATAAACTTGACTTTCCAGAATTAGATTTTAGAAACCTTTGATATGTAAGTAAAACATCTTAATTTGTAATAGACCGGCCCTTTTCTTTCTTTTTGGGGGAGTCTTGGGATGGGAATGGAATTATATACTCTATGGTTTTCATAATTTAAAAATGTATTTCAAGGATGTAATTAAAAGAACTTAGGAAAGATATTGAAAGTACTTATGGGTCATGTGAGACTACTTGAGCTGGAGGGAACATAAATGACTTAAGGCTGGAAGATGTAACCATTCACTGGGCTCTGAGGACACCAATCCTCTTTGTTCTACAAGTGAAATCAGATACTAGGCTCTACTTTGCAGGAAATGGCAGTTACTGAAACATCTTGAAAGGGAAAGCAGTCTTTGGAAAGTGCAAAGATTGCAAATCAGCCTCTGGCAGGCTGGTGAACTGCTACATCCTTCACTCAGGCCAGGTATCCAGACAGCGGCCACATCCACTCAGCAGTATTGTGCAGCACCCCACAGTTACCAAGGCATTTAGTAGACACCATCGCATCTGATCTTCATATTTTTCTTTTGACAGGGACAGGCAGAAGCTAGCTTCTCTGAAGCATAAAAGCAGACTAGCAACTGGCCTATGGATATCTTCAAATAAACCAAATCAGTCACAAACATGGGCCTACGTAAAGGTCGAGGTTGGAAGATTTCAGAATTTTAAGATCCTTATGTTGTGTAAATATCGTGTATACACACTTCTACAGCCTCCACTGTACCTACAGTAGAATTTTGTAGAATAGGTAATTAATTGCTACTTTGCTACTAATAACTTATAATTTTCCCCACAATTTCTAAGTGTATCATATGCATTACCTTATTTTATTCTCATAATAACTCTAGAAGACATTCAAATACCCATCAAATGAATGGCCTGACAAATCAATTAAATAGCACTTGGTGATCCTACTTCCTCTCATCATAACCATGGCACCAAGACCTTCACTGACTGTTACTGGAAGTATCTGGATGCTAGGAAAAGAAGGGAATCATGGAAGCTGGGTAAGAGGTAGCAGGTCACCTGATCAGAAGCTTGTATTTCTTGTCCCCAGCTCCAGGAAACTGAATTCTACATTTCTTCAAGTAGTAAAAACAATGTTCTAGAGCCAAAAGAGGACCTAATTATTAGCCTAGGCTAGACATTCTTGACCCACTCAGGATGCAATTTTGCTGGTGGAATTTTTCATTGGAAAACTTCAGTGAAGGTCTACTAAGTGTTATAATGTCTGATACAATCTAGCCCCATAGAAGTAAAATATCCTCAGGATCATCATCTTACTAACAGATACAATTCAGTGAGTACCAAGATTCTAGAGTGAATTCTAGAGTGAGTACCAGGTATCTAGATTCTTACATAACATCTCATCACCATAACCAGGAGATTGGAATTATTGTTCCTCTCTGACAATTGGGTCTAAGAGAGATGTAACAATTCACTAACTTCAACTTCTCAAAGCTAGTGAGTGGCGATGCCTCTCTGAACCAAGCTCAGGGTGACACAAAGGCCTGTGTTCTTTTCACTATTCTGTACTTCTTTGTGTTCCCAACCCCCTGTTCTTGAGGAAATTATGCTTCAGAGGAGGAGAAAAGATTCACAAAAAGATAGCCAAAAGTGTAGGCCAGTCCAAGTTCTGAGTGGGTAGTACAGTTCAAAATGCTGTTGTGTGTAGAAGACAGTAATAGCAGTGGTCAGGAGAGGTCCCAGAGGGGACTTGGGGTGGGCTAGGATTTTAGTGGGCTGCAGGTGAACAGACTAAAGACTCCCAATGTTCCACCAGAAAATTCTCCTCTTCTTTCTTTGAAGAGGTTTAGCTGGGTCTTGGTTGACCAGCTGAAGATTATATTTCCCAGACTCCCTTACCACTAAGGCCAACATGGGCCTTTTATAATCATGTTAATGAGAACAACAACCTAAAGGCAACAGAACACAAGATTAGAAGGACCTGGGTTCTTGGACCTCATGGAGGTCCCATCATGGAAGATCCACCATGGATCTTCCCACCATAATATGACAGAAAGAACCTCTAAACTGTCTTGAGGCTATATCTTGTGATCTCTTTTTAGCAGTAGTTTAGCTTATTCTCTAACTATGTAATGAGCCAAAGCGTAGAGGTGTATTGTGAAAGGGTGATTAAATAAGCTGAAATTGTGAGTTAGGGAAGATAGAGTAGAAAAACACCTAGCTTGAAAAGTCAGTTGTGGTTCCACTGTGGAGTACTTAGTTCACCATTTATCTGTCCAATTCCATTAGTGGAGTACCTGTGATGTTCTTGGTACTGTGCTGCACACTGGGGATGCAAATACAAAAGACCTCGCCACTGTCCACAAGAATCTCAGCATGTAGAGAGGACTGTAAGGAGAAAACAACCACTTAGCACTGAAATAAGTCCCATGACAGGCTGTCCAGGGACTTTGGGAGCAGAGGCAGAGGAGGCCACCCAATAAACCTGCACATGTCTGAGAGGACCTTGGCAGAGACACATGAACTGAATCTTAAAGGATGAGTAGATGTTGGCCAGGTAAAGGCAAATTGGCCAGGGATGGTGGGGTCCAAAGAAAATGTATAGGGGAGGGGCGCCTAGGTGGCTCAGTCAGTTAAGCATCCCACTTCGGCTCAGGTCATTATCTCACAGTCCGTGAGTTCGAGCCCCGCGTCGGGCTCTGTGCTGACCTCTCAGAGCCTGGAGCCTGTTTCAGATTCTGTGTCTCCCTCTCTCTCTGACCCTCCCCCGTTCATGCTCTGTCTCTCTCTGTCTCAAAAATAAATAAATGTTAAAAAAAAAAAGAAAGAAAATGTATAGGGGAGAGGTTAGTAATAATGATGGAGAAATGGTGTGGGGGTGGGGCAAAGCATGCATTTGTTCATTTATTTATTTACATAAAATAAATTTATAGAGCATCTATTTATTGTGTGGGTATCATCATATTGCTTATAATAGAGCCTGGTATATAGTAAGAGCTATATATATGAGCTATTATTACCTAAAGATGAAATAGTTATGTGTTACACTGTGAATATAGTTATAAGCAAGAAAGGCACTGCCCCGTCATCTCAAAATATAACCTAGTAGATAAGAACACTAAGACTCCATCATAACTAATAAGGAATTATATGAAGGTATTAGTCAGTATAATTTATGTTAGCTGATGTAAGCAACAATCTACAAATTTCAGTGGCTTGCCATCCCAAATGCTTATTTCTTACTCATACCTGCAGATTGGGCAGGGCAACTCTCCTTCCCAAGGAGGGCTCGGGATTCAAAGTCCTTCCTTCTTCTGGCTCCTTCTACTTCCAGGAATTTCCCAAAACGTTTTTCTAAACTCTTTTCATCCAGCTAGATAGTGAGAGGATAGGAACAGCCTGGAAGATAGTACACCCGATACTTAGCCACTCCTAGATGTGATAAACATCACCTGAGTTCTTATTTCATTGGTAGAAATGAGCCATATCATTCCATCTACATGCATGTTCTTGAGTAGAGAGCCACTTATCAACTGAAACTGTATTTAAGAGAAGGGGAACACCATTTGTAAGTCAGATGTCTGGCTCTGTCACAGGGAGGTAGGAGAATGGGTAGGTAATGGGAGCCTATCCAACTTTACAGATCAGGTGAGGCTTCCCTGAGCAAGTAATATTTCAGCTGACACTGGTAAGCCATGATGAATAATTTTAAGTATATCCGGAAACAGTGCACGAAAATTTTAATCAGGGAAGCAACATTATTTGTTTTAAATGTCAAAAAGGTCACTTTGACTACAGAAACTGTAGACTATATACAGAAATTGTACACTATAGAAATTGGACTCATGGAGAACAGGACTCTTGGAAGAGGATGCCATGACCCAGATAAGAAATACGAAGATCTAAACTAACAATGTGATAATGGGGTTGAAGCGGAGAGAGAGTACTCAAGCCAACTAGACCTGGTAATGGATTGGATAGAGAAAGGGAAGGAAAGGAGCAATGATGGTGGGCAGGGATCAGGGATCTGTTTTGAGTAACTTCAATTAAAAGAAATGAAAGACGATGGTGATAGTGGGGATGAGAATGTTGATTTTTGTTTTGAATGGGTTGAATTTGAAGGACTTACCAGGCATACTGTTGAATAAAAAACATTCAAGTCTGAAATCTCAGTCTGAGATCTGGGATGGAAATCATCAGTTTTCATCAGTCTGACTTGAAAGTCATCCGCTGAAATGAAAGTCAAATGGAAGCCGTGGAAATGCCTGCGACCACCCAGGCTACAGTGTTTGGACTTTATCTTATAGCGAGAGAACCCTTCCCATCTGCTTTCTAGGTTTCTCCCACCTGGAAAACTTCACTGCTCTTTGCAATTTCACAGGCATACTGTGTTCCTTCCCCAACTCTCTCCTTCCTCAGCTACATTCTGGGTGATTGCCACCATGCCTTAAACAAGCTCTATTCTTACTCAGAGATTTATTCCTCCTTGTCTTCTCCTTTTTATTGCATGATACATAAGTTCTATTGCCTTTACAGATTGCCAGTGGATGCTGTGCAGTTTTCCACTAGAGAAGTACCCCACCCAAGCTCACATTTTTATGCTAGAGTTGACAGAGACAGTTTTGAACAGCTGCTCCTGCCATTCTGCCCCAGGTTCAGAAAGAATAGCACTTCCTCGACCAAGCAAAAATGAAGAGTGCCATTTCCCTGGCCCTGTGTGCTCTGTCTCCCACACCCACATTTGCATTAGTTCTCAGCTTGTTTCCACTCGGCCAGTTTTGTTTGCATGTCTGGCACTAGGGGTGGCTCCCAGCACATTTTGCAGCCCTCTTCTTTCACCCATGAGGAAGGTGGACCACTCTGGCCCCAGTGTACTGCTGAACGCCAACTGGCAGGTGGCCGGGGCCAAGGGAGGGCGATGACACTGCAGGGCACTCCCAGCAGGCAGGGAATGGGGGCACCAGATTGGCACCCACAGTTGCATCTTAAAACTGTCAACAACAGCCAGAATCTTGGATGCTGAACCCTCCTGTCATTCTCTACACTCTTGGAATCTTCTCAGAGTGGCTTGAATACTAATGTAAAGGGAACTTCTGAGAAGCCACCTTCAGTATAAGAATCAGAGAGCTGAAATAGTATCTCATCCTCTTTTTAAACTTGTGGAACATACAGATGCAGAAGGCCCTTTCTCCAGCTCTAGCTCCCATTCTCAGAAACTCACCCTCTCCTTTCTTGAGAGACAAAGATTTCTCCCCTCCTCACACCCACTACTGCATGACGTCCACCCCTCTCTGGGTTTTTTTCTCTCTAGATCATAATCCATTTAAACAAATTTCCCCACATACTACAGGCAACTTTGTGACCAAATGGCAACAGCTCCTTTGCTTTAGGCTGCATTAATGAAAGTATAACATCTGAAGAAGATTCTCATTCTTCTCAAGTGGACGCCAGTCAAACCACAGGTGGAATATCACACTCAGCTCTGGCATCACTTTTATTTTTTATTTTTCAGCATTTGTTCATTTCTTTCTTTCTTTATTTTTAAATATAATTTATTGTCAAATTGGCTAACATACAGTGTGTAAATTGTGCTCTTAGTTTTGGAGGCAGATTCCCGTGGTTCATCCCTTACATACAACACCCAGTGCTCACCCCAATAAGTGGCACCACTTTTAAATAGCAATACACAAACGGGAGTAAATTTAGAGATAGTGACTCAAAAGTATTTGAGTATTTCAGAAAGGCCTGGGGATGAATAACCTGTAGAACTACAAAGGTGAAGGAAGCCAGCCTTCAAACCTCTGAACAAGGTATTTCCTGTTAGCCTTAGATCTCTACCCTTTTCTACCTTGCTCTGTGCTTTGAGAGGCTGGCTTTTGAGGACTGCATCAATGATCTCCCTTGCCTACTGGCAATGGGAGGTTAGCAATTAAGAGGTTCCAGGAGACAGTAAAGGGTGGGAAGAGAGTAAGGTCAGTGTTTATTGCCCCAGTTCTCCTCCTGTCAAGCACTGAAAGTTGGATGCCTCCCTCTACTATAGGTTACAATTTTTAGAAGACTCTCTCCTTATAGCTACTCTCTCTGGGTCCCCATAGCTGCTTTTCCCTTCATATCTAGGGGTCGTAATGGCTCCATGCTATTACTAGCCTCAGGGTACTGCAGTATCCCTCCTTGGCTTCCCAAAAACTTTCCCACATCTTTATAAATGTTTTCTTGATTACTCTCTCCTCAAATACCCAGTTTGAATGTTCCCTCTATTTCCTTCCAGGACCCTGCCTGATAAGAGACTCTTACAACACTATGGTGGAAGGTTTTTGCTAACTTAATATAGCAAATATTGACTGAGTGCTTAGTATGTGTCAGGTTCCATTCTTTGTGCCGGGTTTTAGCAGTGAAAAAGATAGAAAAATTTCTGTTTTCATAGAGATTACATTCCAATGGGGGGGACATAAATAAATTTGGAAATAAAGAAACAAACTATATGCTAGCAGGTGATAACTGCTATGAAAAAATATATAAATGAGGCAAAGGATATAGGGAGTGGCAGAGTTGAGAGGCATGCAATGCAATGCAATTTTATATACAGTGGCCAAAGATGGCCTCAATGAGAAGAGACTTGGATAAGAATGCAGTGAGGACACAAACAAGTATAGTACGTGGAATGTTGCCCTAAGAGAATCTACGCCCAGGTTAATAAGACAAAATGAACACACAGGAAATTACATGTGCCACAAGACAACAATGGAAAAGATGTCAAAATATGCAGTAGATGATTAAATGCCAGCCGAGAATATGATAGTAAGTTCTGCCATTGTCATAGGATGGGTTCTTTGTGAAACAGACTGAAATGAGTCTGGGAGTTTCATGTATGGGTAGAAGGAAGAAGAGGAAGGAATCAGGATTGGGTATAAGAAGTCAAACTGCACTATAGGTCTGGCTGCCTCAGCTAACCATTCAGAGCACCCCAGAGTTAAATGGCCCATCACAGTGGTCTTGTGTTGGGCTGAAGCGGCAGAGACCTTTGTGCCCTCACCTTGGTCAGTCACTGGATGTGAGCCATCTGGAAGGGGATGGCCGAGGGCTAGTGAGTTCTCTGAATCTAAGATATCCCTGCAGGAGCTGAGAGCTGAAAACTGTTGACAATACTGTGAGTAGTTGCAACAAGTCCTTCAAAGAGGGATCAGGATGGCATATCTCCATCTCCACTACACCTATGTACCAAAAATATTTGAAAATGAGATTGTTGGGGGGGCATGTGGTTGGCTCAGTTGGTTAAGCATCTGACTCTTGATTTTGGCTCAAGTCATGATCTCACATTTCATGGGATGGAGCTCCGTGTCAGGCTCTGTGCTGTCAGCACAGAGCCTGTTTGGGATTCTCTCTCTCTCCCTCTCTCTTTGCCCCTCCCCTGCTTGTATGCACACATGCATGCTCACTCCTTCCAAATAAGTAAATAAATATTTAAAAAGAAAAGAAAACAAAATGAGATTGTTAAACCATTATCTGTGTATCACTGAGAATCATACTTTCTAGGGAGGAGCAAATATTTTGGTTCTGCATAGTATAGATCTATGATCTTGAAGCTGATCTTGGGGAAGATTCTAGAATGAATTGTTAAAGCAATGGCTTGTGGTCTCTGAGAAAATGTGATAAAATATAAGATGCAAGTTTCCCAAGAACAAATCCTGCCAGAGTACTCTCACTTCCTTTGATAATATTGTTAAATTAGCCCATTGGGACATTTGATAGACAGAGTATGTCTAGATTTTAGAGAAATTATGATGATATTCTCATCAGAGTGGCATGCTAGACTACATGCCTGCCATTCCAATTTCCCTTTCTAGTTTCATCAGCTTAATCAACCCTGTTAAGACACAGATCTTCTGACAAAACGATTCCACTCTCCCTCATCCTCACCCATAGTCGATTGAACTAGCATGCATGACCAAGGGGAATCAATCAGCCATAGGCCAATGGCCAATCAGGTTCTCTCTTTCTAGGATTTTAACCAATGGAAAATAAAAAAAGAAAGGAAGGAAAATCAAAGAGATGGTACTGGGTCCTGGGACCGTATGTCATGCAGACATGGTGCCTGGGTTGGTACCATGGAAAATCAAAGTCAAAGGGAAGTGAAACTAGGAGTCTCACAGAAGCAGTCAACCTACAGTAAGAAGAATGCAGGAGATCTGGAGTGTGGGTGGACCCTCAAGAGAGAAATGGAGAAAGAAGATGACTAATGATTCTCTAATTCCATAAGGCCCAGCAATATTTCCTACAATTAAGTTTTATGAGACTCCTTGTGTCCTTATGAGTCTATTTTTACTTAAGCCACTTTCAATAAGTTTTCTATTACTTGTAATCTAATAATGCCTAAAATGAGTCTCTAATCATATTCTTATGTATTGGCTAATGTATTGATAATGAGCCAAATGACAATATATCATATGAGCTATTAATTGGTTGGAAAAAACATATTGAGGAAACACTACTTATTGATAGATACCTAGAAAGGATTCCAAATGACTGCCATAAGGTTGTGTCTTCATGGCTGAGGCCTTCAAAATTCTCGTCAATTATTAGAATGTGTGTTCCATGAAAGTTGGTGTCATGATCACCTTATAAAGTAACGCATTTGGGGTGCCTCGATGGTTCAGTCAGTTAAACATCTGACTCTTGATGTCAGCTCAGGTCATGATCTCAGGATCATGAGATCAAGCCCAGCATCGGGCTCTGCATTAAGCTCAGAGCCTGCTTAAGATTCCCTCTCCCTCTCTCTCTGCCCGCCCCCCCCCACTCTCCCTCTCTGAAATAAAAATAAAGTGCCACATTTAACACATAGTTTAGCAGAGAATACACATGCAATAAAAAATTAAGTGAATGAAGACACAGATTTTACAAGACTCCAATAACAAGACTCCAAGAAAGATAATGACTTTGAAGAATGAGAGAAATTAGGAGGAAGCATGGTAAAATGCTTCTATTTTATAAGAATAAATGCAAAGTACTGGAGATGAGCCCAAAACACCAACAATGAGTCTTAGGAGCATGCCGAATAAAGAAATTCAGGAGTGTTCCTTAGTTGTGGGCTCAACCATCAGCAGCAAGATGATGAGTGTTGCACAGGAATCAATGAGGCTTAGGCTACATTAATGAAAGCATAACATCTGAAGAAGATGCTCGTCCTTCTCAAGTGTACACCAGTCAAACCACAGGTGGAATATCACACTCAGCTCTGGGCACCACTTTTAAATAGCAACACACAAACGGGAGTATATTTAGAGTGAGTCAAATAGTATTTGAGTATTTCAGAAAGGCCTGGGGACGAATTACCTATAGAACTATAAACCTGTAGAAGATATGGTGAAGGAAGGCAGCCTTCAAATCTCTGAACAATTGTCATGAGAAGGAAGAAATCAACTATTAAGTCTCTTACAGGAGATGAAAGACTAAGACCCATGGATGGAATCTATATTCTTCTATCAATGAAATGTTAATTGACCAACCTGCTTTCAGCCACTCATTATCTTGGTACTGGTTATACTGTGCTCAGCAAAATGGACAGTCTCTGCCCTCATGGAACTTATGATTTAGTGGGGATACTGGCATTAGACAAGGAATCATGATTTAATGTATAAAAAGGGCTATGAAGGACAAGAAGAAGGTGTAGTCAGATTTCCCTGAGGTTTTAGGAAATTGCTTGCTTTGATTTCATTTTTTGTTCTGTATTACTTTTGCTTTGTTTAAGAGTTCAAGGAACTGAAAAACAATGCTGCTGAGGCCTCGTGAGTAAAAGAGAGAAGAGTGTAAGTCACTGGGAGACCAATTAAGATGCTAGAGCAGAGGACCAGAGAGGAGATATTCAGTACGGGTTAAACTAGAGTAGTGGCAGTGCAAATAGAAGAAAGTCATCGTATTGAAGATATACTTTGGAGGAAAAATCTAAGTGACTTCAGGATGTATTGGACAGGTGCAAGAACTTCCTTATTTCACACTCTTTGATATTTTGTTATTATCCAAACAAAAACTGTTCTAAAATATTTTATAGTATCTGTAAAGAAAGTGTTTATTGAGTCAGTGAGACAAATTTGGAGGGAAGGGATTTGAAGGGAATGTTTAACCTGCTTCAGAGAATAAATATTTTTAAGGGCTTAGGTAAATGCCATCATTAAAGGAGACTCACAGGATCTCTATAATCTGAAATAAATTTCTGAAGCTCAGGCTTCTCACAGATCCAAATGAGTCTTTATCCCCCAATCACTTACTCATTCAAAAAAATTTATTTAACTTTTAAAATATGCAAGAAGCTATGTGGGTTGCAATGATTTATCAGGAAAGTGCTTGTACAAAAGTAACAGGGACACAGAATGTGTCCTAACTTGGGGTCCCTACGACAAATACAAACCAAATGATCTAGGAGAACAATGAAAGTTTTATTTGTTCTGTGCCTTAAAAGACAGGCAAGAGTGAAAACATTTAGAAGTAGGTAAGTAGAGGTAAGTAGATGTAGTAGTGAGAGGGCTAAGAACATGAGTTGGTCAGGAAGAATGTTGAAATGTGTGGGGTAGTAACTAGAAAAATGTTACTGAAGCATTTAGTTAATGAAAACATGAAAAATAGAAAGATGAAAAGTTTCTCCCCCAACGTACCTTATGTGTCAGATTCATTCAACGTATAGCCTAGTGGGATCTCAGAACGCAAACTCTCCAACCCCATTGGTTTTCATTATTGCCTTGCCATGGCTTGGCCATCTGAGCCAGCATGTAGGACTCCAGTGGTCTTTCTCCCATGGAGAAAAACACACAAAAAATATTGATCTAACATCCAGAGTTTTAATCATTAGACCCTGTTTCCACTCCATTTTTCTTTTAAATTTTGAGCGATATTCTCCCTTTATAATTAAGCTCGGAGGTCATCCAAATACTCCACCAAGTCTATTTCCATCTAGGGTTCCAAAATGCCAAGAAAGCCCATAAGCCTTTACCTGGGACACAAATAGTGGGGCTTTCCTGAGTTTCCTCATGTCTATTTTCTCCTATCAATCCCAAACAAGGTTGCACACTTCCAAGGAAGACATGAATAGAACCAGTCCTGGAGATTCTATGCCACAATCAGGTCAAGGGAATGTGAGATCAATGGTTACACACACAGAAAAGCAGCAGCACACATCATTCTCACTGCCAAAAGAGCTATTCTACATCCTTTTGTCCAGAAAAACCAGATAATTTTTTGAAAGACATTCCCCCATAATATGGCATCCTTTCTTTAAAAACATCCATGACTTTTATTAGTCAACTGTTGGTGGGTATTTCTTTTGAGCTATCTTTTCCAGTAGCAGTCAGGGAATTGAAATGATCTATCCATTGTTGCCTTCCTGGCTAATCCTACCCACTTAGAAAAATGACTGTTGAGGATTAAGACTAAGTCGAACTAAACCTCCACAACATAGCACTCATGATCTTGGCTTCACTATTGCTCTGTACCAACCTAAGTTTTCTAGCCTTGATAATTAGGTAACAGTTAAGAGCCTCAAATCAAACAAAGCAATCAGCCATCTCCAGCAGCTCTTTTATGCCGACACCACCGTTTGTCTGGTTCTAGGTAACTCAATGCTTGCATTGCCCTTGAGGACTAACTCAGGAGTTTCCCACATCGAAGGATGGTTTGTTTAACTTATCCCAGCAAGTGCCAGTAAAAGATGGTGAGGTTCACAGGGTAACAGCCACCTGTCATCTCTTTTTAGTTAGATATTTCAGGGGCACCTGGGTGGCTCAGTCGGTTAAGCCTCTGACTTCTCTCAGTAATGATCTTGCATTTGAGCCCCACATGGGGCTCTGTACTGACAGCTCAGAGCCCGGAGCCTGCTTTAGATTCTGTGTCTCCCTCTCTCTCTGTCCCTCCCCCACTCGTGCTCGCTCTCTCTCTCTCGCTCTCTCTCAAAAAATGAATAAATATTTAAAAAAATTTAGTTAGGTATTTCATGTTGGAGATTTGTTATCTTAAAGGGCACTCACATCACTTACATCAGATAACTGAATTAGAATTAAAATACCATTGTTCCTATTGTCGAGAAACATAAATAATAGCATTAAAACAGGCTCCTCACAAAATTAGCTTCTTTCTAAACACTGTGTGAGGTTGTCTTTCAGTGGAGGCCTTGTCAAGCCTTCTGGCTTTTACAACTCCTCTTACCTTTCTGCTCTGCTGAGACCCCATTCCAGGTGAATGGAAGACTGCCACACTCTCACACTGGCTGAGGGAGGAGAGAATGCAGAGCAGAGATCTAACAGCTACTGTAGGTTCTTCCCTGGACACACCCTTGGGCCCAAAAAGAACCCACGTAAAGATAGACTAATAACCCATGAAAACTCTCCGGAGGATTTTACTTCTGGGGGAAAAAAATCATAAAAAGCTGAAGGGATGGTGAAAATAACTGTCCTAAAGTGTTTCTCCATACTAATGTCAGGTCAAAACCCTCCAGGCAACACTAGAGAGTGGGAAATTCAGTCTTCCCTCCACTCAAGTCTGGTTTTCTCTCTACTCCAGGTGGAGGGGTCTTCCCAGAACAGCCCAGCTCACAAGAGGACCACCTCCTCTGAGTTCCTAGAGCGGATATTTGCTTTCATTCCTACTTTGTAGACCTCTCTAGAACCACTCTGTGGAACTGTTGCTCAGCTCTCCCACTGGTATATAACTTTCACATATTAATGACTTCTACTCCTCTCTCACTGGTATATAACTTTCACATATTAATGACTTCTACTCCTGGCAAGAATGTAAGACATGCGAGGCTATCACCTTGGTCGTTGTGCCTCTGATTCACCCACAGAACCTATCACATAATAATTAGGTGTACAATAAATGCCTGTTGCTTGATTAGAAAGAATGGTGTTGGAAAATCACAAAGCCCGGAGTAACTTTATGCATCAAATGGTGCTGCCACACAAATGGAGTTCAGTATAATTTAATACGAGGCCCCACAACAAGCATAAATCAAAGTATGGCATAACCCACTTTTAATTTTTTTAAGTATATTATAGTGCCCTCAGGGCCTGAAGAACTCAGGATTAATACACTGAAAAGTTAGCAGCGGAGCCCGATGAAGTGCTCATGGCCAATATCATCAAAAATATTTCCTTGGTGAGCATTTTTGAATGTGGGCATTGTCTTTGTAAACGATCCATGCTCGTGATCCCCCTTCTCAGCAATCAGACCATAAGAGTTGCACATCTGGATTTCTGCAGAAATGAATTCTGTGCTAGAAACACATAAGGAGAAAACCAGGGTGACTTTTGTAGACTTTATCTGGTATTTATTTCCAGGATGAGCTTATTAGTGTTAACCAGATGGGAAACTATTAAATAATAATAGAAACCAATATGGCCCCTTTTAAATTGACTTCAAGTTCAGAAAGGAAGCCTCCTTTAGGGACATTTCTGACTTGATCCTCACTTATGTCCCACTTACATCCATCATTTCAGTCACCTGGCCAACACACATAAGTGGCCAATGCATGGGCGACGTGCGCATGAAGGTTCCATCTGCATGAGTGGTATTAGCTCCTTTCTTCCCCCAGCCCCACTGATTGGTAGACACTGATGGCCTGTAGCCTATACCCTCAGCTCCACGCACTTCCCCCTGTGTAAACCTGCTGAATAACAGTGGATGAGTCTAGGTTTTCAGACTGATGGTGCTGGGTTCAAATTCTATCTCTTTCCTTTGCTAGCTATGAGTACAAAGGTAGGTTAGGTGACATCTAAGCTCCAACTTTGAAATGGAAATAATAATAAATCCTCACCAGTTTTTTATGAAGGTCCAACAGGTGCTCAATACATGTTATTTCCCCTTAGCCATCCTCACCAGCCCCTATCACTGGGAGCCAGACCCCTGTGTAGAGCCTCTGACACTAGAAGGACCCCTGTTCTAATTCACTAACCACGGGAGCCAAGATCGTCTCATTACCCAAATGCTATTCCTCCAAATGCTACTCCTGCCTGCAGTCATCTGCTGGCCTCCTCCATCCACTAGACTGGACCCACTTCAATGTTGGATACAAGCCCAAATGCAAGGTCAAAGTCACCATATTACTTTGAGGAACTGTAATTTGGAGTTCTAGCCAGCACCACCCTACTGTGCCCACACCCAACTTCACTTCCTCTGCCACCAGAACATGCTGAAGTCCCAGGACAGCTTCCTGGGGAGTCTGCAGCGGGAGAGCCATTTCAGAGGATGGCACTGTCTAAAGCGGGTTCTCCTGAGCCCCTGGGAAATGCACACTGAGGCCAGCAAAAGAAAACACACACCTGACTCACATCTGACTAAAGTCCGAAAGTGCTTTATTATATTCTCCTGTTGCATTAAAAAGCCCTAGTCAGAAAACTTAAATATAAATATTATATAAAAAGAGGAAATAGTTATATAAGAAGCCATCCAAAATCTGTCTAATGAAGAGGGGCTATATAACCCGTGGTTAAACATATTCATGAGCCAAACCATGCAGCTTCAAAACCTGAGTCTGTTGTGTCATTTGGGAAAATTTGCTTAATCCCTCGGTGCCTCAATTTCCTCATCTGTAAAATGAGGATAATAATAGCACCTACCTCACAATGACATTGTGAGTGCTAAATAAATAAATGCATGTAAAGCACTAGGAACCATGCTCGCCACATGGTAAGTGGAAGTGTTGGCTCTTACTTCTAACTGCAGAAGCTGTTTCCAGTTGATGGACAGCATCAGGCTTAGGAGAAACTCATACAAATCTCAAAATGTGCAGCATACACAATTCTCAGAGGTGGAGTACTACTATGAATTGGATTGTTTCCTCAAAATTCATATGTTTGAGTCCTAACCCCCAATTCCTTAGAAGGTGCCTTATTTGAAAATGTAGATCCAGTTAGATAGGATGAAGTCATACTGGAATAGGGTGGACTCCTAATCCAACAGGACTGTTGTTGTTATAAAAGGGGGAAATTTGGACCCAGGCACCTATGAAGGAAGAATGTCATATGGAGATGAATGTGGAGATCAGGGCAATGTTCCTAAAAGCTTAAGAACACCAAAGATTGTCAACAAACCACAGAAGCTAAGAAAGGGACATGGGACAGTCCTCAGAAGGAACAAGCATGGCCAACATACCTTGATCTCAGATTCCTAGCTTCCAGAACCCTGAAACAATAAAGTTCTGTTGTTTAAGTCCCCCAGCTTGTGGTACTTTGTTACAACGGCCCTAGCAAACTAATAACAGATCCAGATCCAGATGTCAATTTTGGTTGAGGTCAACCAACCAAGAGCTGCTTGCCGAACACCTCAGGACACTGTGCTGAGCGTTGGCAGGAGAGGGGCTATCTAAGGCCCAATCCCTGTCTGTGTTCCAGGACTGACACTGTCGCCGAGGAGGTGTGCGTGAGCGTATGTGCATGCACGCACACACTTCACTGTATACCTAATGTCCAATAGCACAATCAGTTCCAAGAGTTCAGAACTAAGTAAGTCAGAAAAGGCTCTATCTAGAAAGGTCACAAATGCATTCCGGCACTGGGTAGAAGCAGTTAAATTCCTACAACTTCCTTAAAGCCAAGAAATCCATCCTCAAGAATCCTGCATGAAACTTTTCACACTGTCTCTAATTCTAGACGCATCTTTCTCAGCACATCCTTTAGGGTGTATCTGCCCAACCCACAGTCACTCTCTCCCACATGTGATACTCCTCCCCTTTGGTTCCTTCAACTTCCCTTGCAGAAGATGCTTTACAGCAACAATCCCATTAGCTTTACAAATGCTGTTCGGAAACCCAAGCAGAGCCATTGCTTTCTCAGGTGGTTGGGAATTCAGTACTCCGAGTGATTTTTTTTATCCCAATTTCAGGGTCACATTGCTCAGATATACAGAGTGGAGAGAGAAGGATGAGTGGGAGAAAATCTTCCCGCAACAGAAATGTGCCTCTTTCCCTGGAAGGCACCAACGCCACGACAAACAAACATATAAATAATAAATATTCTTTTACTAAAATGATAAGTCTCACTTCAGTAAGCAACACATTATGCACCATACTGGTGTAATAAAGCGCACATCCCCTTGAATCATTCCCACTAATACAATGTATTCAGTGCTCATATGATTACACTTTTACAGCCTGTTAGCAAAAACACATACAATTGCAAAGTGCTGTTAATGCAATGTGACAGAATACTGTTATTACAAGAAGAAGTTGTCAGCACTGAGCAATTGATTTTCCTTCATCTCCTTCCTGCTTCTGCCCGTCCTCCCCACCTCTCCTGGAGATGTTTATTATGTACTCTGGGTGCAGTCCTTTCCCTGAATCAATTCCCATATAGTGGGAGAAAGGAATACGACGACAGGAAAAATTAACACTAATCTAGGTGTTCTAAGGGGAAAAAGCTTCCTTTGGGGATGTTTTCTTCCCAAAGTCTTTATTAAAGCTTCAAGAACTATGACTCCCTTCTCCCAGCAGAATGATCTGGTCTTTTTGTTCTTTTATGCCGTGCCTATGTATTTTCCCCTTCTCTTCCCTCTCCTTCTTTGTATAAAATAAAATTAGAGGTAGCTTTAAAGCAGATGGGCTCCTACATTCTAACTGATTCACTACCATGCATTTGGAATAGCAGTGGAGGGAAAAATAAGGAATACTAGAGGCCAAGAAGAACAATTATTTGATTATTTCTTGGTTAATACTTTCCTTGTAATGTTTACCTTCGTTCACAAGGGGACAATAGATATATTTAATAATGATAACTTTCTGAAGATGAAAAGAATTCTATGTCTGGCAATTTAACCCAGAATCACAGAATAGTACAATCGGATGGTCCTTTCCTATAAAGGTCGTCAAGTCTAATGCAGTTATTTTACAGGTGAGAAATCCAAGCTCCAAGACTTAAGGAGTTAATTCAGGCTCTCACCACTAGTTAGTGTTAGAGATGAATCTAGAAGCCATCTTTTTTTGCTGCTTCACCGTACTGTGCCTTTAAATGTAACACACATACATTAATATATGTGTTACTGAATTACCAGATGGCCCCTAACACCTCCGTTTTCTGTCTCTTGGTTATGATGGAAAAGAAAAGTTCCACTTGTCAATGCAGGTGTGAGGGAGAATAGACAAGTTCATGAAAATTGCTTGATGGTCTTCTAAAAGAGCAAGTTTCTAGAGGAAACATTAAAATATCCTGGTTTATAGATTCCATCTTGGGAGGCTGCACGTTCCTAGGATAGAAAAAAAGTGCTATTTCTTCCCTACCCTGTGTAAAATGTATAATTCCCACATCTTCTTCTTCCCACCCCACCTCCTTAAGCGGATGCACTCTTTGTTGGTACCTAATATAAATGCTGACGCCTCCTCTTCTGCTCAGCAGGATCTCATTATAGCATGCCCTTAAACATCTAAGAGTCACATGGACCATGGGTTGCATCCAGGTCCCCAAGCATTGTCGCACATTAATATTATAGAAAGTTAATGCCTTGGCCAGTTGGGGTTTGACTCACTGGGGCAGTGGAGTCTGTGGTTCTGGTTAGACTTCACAACTTCAAAAATTGAGTACAGAGTCTGGAATCTTTCATCTTAAAGATGGCTTAAGGTGATTCCCATGTGTGAATAGAGAATGTGGGGGTGAGTATTGTCCATCTGGTTTTGGTTTGGGCTTGTGATGCCAACTAGCAAATATTCATGGGTAAAGAGCATCTAGTTGGGGCCAAAAATTACCTGTGTTGAGTTAGGGCTTACAGATACAAAACTCTATTTGAAAAGAGCCACTGTCCTTCCTGGCTTCACGCCCTTGAGGCATGCATGCTGAGAAACAAACACAGAAAGATACTAGGGCTTTCCTCACATACTCTAAGATAGCAACCCTCTGGAAGCCCTGGTCTGCTGTGACAAGTGGCCTCAGGTGACATTATACAGTTCAGGAGGACTCACTTTGCCGCGTACCCAACTCATCTTTATTACTCTCCCTCCTCCATTTAACATCATTCCCTGGTGCCGCCTCCTACAAACCCCTTTCAACAGTACTCTTGGCTTTCCTCTTTCCACATCACAACTGCCATTTCCTATTTCTTATCATGTCCATAAGTCCACTAATTCATATTAAGCCATTAGGTAGGAACTACCAAATTTGACCTTAACAATGGCAATTTCCTATAGCTCAAACTAATGCTAATGGGTAGCCATGAAGACACTACCCCATCTCGGGTTACTTTTTTTTTCAACTTCTTTTTGCAAAAAGCTTCTTTAGTCATTGATGCCTGGAATAGTGAAAGTGACTTGTGTCCGGTGTAGGGGTGCTGTGACACTCCCAGAAAGCCCACTAGACATCCAGCTAGTTTGCATTCCAATTCTGCAGCTGATAAAGAAAAGGGGCGAGAGAGGCTTTTCTTTGTCCATATTCCGGTTCGGTTCAACTCATTGTATTCACTGAACACCTGAATATGGCATGCACGGTACTTAGTGCTCTGAGAAAAGAAAAGATGAAGAGTAAGACTGCCAGGGGCTTCCAGAAAGTTTTAAGTCTTTGGAGGACAAACTCATAAGGGCCAAGAGGTATGGGAGGACCACCGCAAAATGTTTCCAGAGCGAGAATAGAAGAGGTGAATTCCTCCTCAAAGCACCAATCAAGGCAACAGGGAAAAGGAGCATCAGCCCTGGCCGCTATGGGAGGTGGCAGTAGGTGGAGATCTGGGGCTTGGCCACTGGCGGGAAGCATGATAGGTATTAGTAATCAGGCGTGCTTCCCATAGGAGCTAGTTATGCGGAGGATGGTTATGGCATCGCTGATGGAAATCATCCTCTCCTGCTGTTAGATGAGGCATTCAGACCAGCCCAAGAGCTGGGGAGGGTCCCACACATAGGTGGGCTTGTATCGCCGCGTGCTCATTTATCAAGCACCTAACCAGCTATGATCTTCTTCCGAACAGTAAATAAAATGACAGATGAAAACACAGGGCAATAACAGGAGGCTAGGGCAAGGTTGCTGGTTTTAATATAGGCCTTTTCGTAGGCAGGTAGACCGTAACATGACAATAGTGAAATGTAAATGGGCTACATTAAAAAAAAAAAAAAAAAAGATAAAAATCAGGTAATTACTGAAGTATCAGTTCTCTGTGAAATAATTGGTAATGACCGTTGATAAAGAAATCACATTGTGATATTGCTGACAGGACAACTTTCCACTGAGGCGAGGTAGGGAGAAATGCAGCAGCTGGTTCTGAAAGCAGGGAAAACCTGAGTTAATTTGTTAGCCCAGGCAAAAATTCCCTGCTCGTTTATTGCTACGAGGCTGAATGAGTATATATTGTCCAACTATTGGGACTAGAGGAGGCCAGTGAAATAATGCTGTTCTTGGATAATGTGACAGATCATCACTAGCGCCCTGCCCACAATCCCAGGGGTCACTGTAGCGGTCTGGTGCATTCTGATGGCTTCCTGTGTCTCTCTGCCTAAAAGGTTTTCCATCCGTTCTCACAGGCCGGGGGTACACAAGGGCTAACACCCTGGGACCAACCCTCAACCGAGTTGGTAGAAGATAATTCAAATTCATGTCCCCGCAGTGGTACACACTGATGTGTGCTCTACAGTCTGTCAGAGTCCGCAGCTGGCGTGAGCCTCAGTTGGCCACAGCTGTAACCCATCCATTAATGTACCTTTTATTGCCTTTCCTCATTCCATCTCAATTCCACACTCTCTGTCTGGGCTTCCTGGGATCACCTCCCAAATAAACAACTTGTACCCGAATTGGTGTCTCAGGAGCTGCCTGGGGTAGGGGGGCGGGGAAGCCAAACTGAGACACGTCACTTTTTCACATGCAGATGTGTCAATGAATCAATATTTATTGAGTACCTCTTACCCACTTAACACAATGCTAGATTTAAACGACCAGCCAGTCCACCTCCCCAGTCACAAGGAACTCACAATCTAGGCGGCCAAGTAAAACACGGACTCGTCAAACATTCAGTGACAAACCAGGCAGAATGTGATGAGTAAAAAAATCAGCTAAGAAAAAATGGATAATGGATGGATTTGGGTAGTTAGGATGAAAGGGCAAGAACAATCCTATTAGAATGACACAAATGCAGAAATACGTGGTCTCTAGCAAGAAACTCCTGAGTAAAGAAACCTACCAACATGTGATCAACCCAACATCTCTGATCCTGAAAACTTACCTTCACGTGACCTCTTATAAAACTAGCGTTCACCAGGACGCACTTTGGGAAATGCTGTCAAGTTTCAGCGTTGACCATTGGAATCCAACACCCCACCCATTTCAGCCCAGGGCTTCTCCACTGCCAGTCCCATTGGCAAACTCAGATATGACGTAACTCATCACCTTCTGCCAGTTTGGATAAATCAGATAGACTGAACAGTCTTCCAAGATACTTGGGTTTTTTTTTTATATGACTTGAGGATAGATGTATGGTCCTATCTTTCTAATATCTACAACACCACGCAAAGCGCTGGGAGTAAAAAGGAGAAGCTGACAGATACTGACTCTTTTCCTGAGAACTCCAACTGCCTGGGAGGGAAAATGATCAGTTTGTTCTCCATGAGAATATATAGATGTATATCTTTTCTGCTATTATTATCTGTATCTGGTGAAGCACAACCTTGTTGCCTGAGATCAAATCCCAGAGAACTTTGGGTGACTCACTTCACTTTTCTGCCCCTCTGCTCCTCATCTGTCAAATAGATTCACTTCATAGGACTACTGTGATCCTATCATGAAACAAGACATTTAAAGGGCTTGCCGTGGGGCGCCTGGGTGGCTCAGTCGGTTAAGCGTCCGACTCTGGCCCAGGTCATGATCTCGCGGTCCATGAGTTCGAGCCCGTGTTGGACTCTGTGCTGACAGCTCAGAGCCTGGAGCTTGCTTCAGATTCTGTGTCTCCCTCTCTGCCCCTCCCCGACTTGTGTTATCTCTGTTTTCTTTCTCAAAAATAAAAACATTAACTTTTTTTTTTAAAAAAGGGCTCACCGTTGTTCCTGGCCCATAGGAAGGGTCCAACAAGTGGTAGCTCTGCCTGAGACTAGCAGCAGATTAGTACTGGGATGATTCTCATGACTTGTTTCATCCTCAACTTGAATAGGTTTTACTCCCCTGTGACCAAAACTGCCTCCACTCGAACATACCCACAACGTGGGGACCTCATAGTGTCCAACCAGCGCCCATACGAGCCAGACAAGGCAGACGGGTTCTTAAAAAGAGGTCCTGAGCTTCTTCCAGAGGAAATTATCCCCACTAATACAACTGTGGGAAATTTGGATTTAACTTCTCCACTGGTAATCGTTCGGTAGAGAAATTATTGTAGAAACAAGATCGACTTGTATATAAACTTTTTCAGAGAGTTTTGTGAAGTGTTTCTTTCTATCCACTTTTCTCCCTCACTTTCTTGCCTTGATGAATATAATTGCACTGAGGAGTTGTGAGTCAGCTGCCGTCTCTTTCTCCTCTCTTCTTCCTGGATTTGGTTTGGTAGGAAAATCTTGTGCCCATCTAAGTAATCCCTAACATCAAAACATCTTGGAGGGCTTAATTGAATAAGACTGCCTCCTCAAGGAATATTGTTTTCCTTCCCCTTCTCCTCCTCATTCTTGTTCATCCTCTTCTTTTTCCTTTCTCCTCCAGTCCCCCTGACTCGATTTGCCCTCCTTGTCCCCCCCACTGCTCCCCCTTGTCTCTCCAATTCTCTCCTTCCCACATTCCCACCCTCCACAATTCTCTGTGCAATTTGTTCAATCTCTCTCTCTCTCTCTCTCTCTCTCTCACACACACACACACACACGCACATACACACAGACTACATATATAGATAATATTATTTTCCATCCATTTCTATGTCTGGCTCTGGCTCTCTATCTCTCTCCGTGTGTCTTTGTCTTCTCTGGGAACCTCTATTTCTCCCTCGGCCCCCTCTTTTTCACCAGCACTCTATCTCTCACTGACTCTTTCGTATGTCTCTCTGTCTTTCTTTTTCCATGTTTTTTTTTTCCCCTGCTCTTTCACTCTCTTTGTCTCTTTTCGTCCGTCTCTCCAGCGTGAACCCTGGTTGGAACCAGACTCTGTATCTTGTATTGTTCTTTAAGAGAAAATTTCCTGATGTAAATGGAATGTACAACATTTACTACTGCTGACAGCCTAATGAGTGACACAGTATCAGCAGACTTCACCAAATGTGTTGGCGGGGGGAGAAAACGACCCTCTCAAATCACTGCAAACACTGAAGCAGATGAACAAAGGAAATTAAACCAGTTGCATCCAACAGACTTCGAAACACACCCACAAACCTTCCCTGCCCCCTCCTCCATCAGCAGATCTTCACACTTTTGCTAATACCAGCTGGTTCATACGCTCCAGAAGTATCACCCTCGCCAGTTACTGAAAGTGAGACTTCAAATATGGGTTAAACCCACTCTGGTCATTAGCCAGTCTTCTGTCCAATTTTTCCCCTGGATTTTCTTCACCTGGAAACCCTGCATACTTCATACACCCATCATAGAAAATATACTGCAGCTACCGGGACAAGGAGAGGAGGAAGGGGAAGCTGGGCAAACGTGACTCAGAAACTCAATTTTTTTCTCTGTTTTAAAAGCAAGCAAAGAAATCAGAAGGACATTACTAGTCCCAATTCAGTGGTAGCGAGTAAACATGTGCTCCACAGACACAGAGAAATATCTGATATCTGTGTGAGAGCTTTTGGCAAAGATGTCAAAAAATGTGAGGTTAGCCAGATGATGCCCACAATCTGATAGTTGTATAGCTATCTGTAGGTTATATCAATCCTGATAGTTTATATCAATCCGATGCTTACTCACTAGCAAGGTAGGCAGCCAGAGAAACTGAAGCACATTTATGTCTTGCCCCTCCCACATCTTGTCTTAGAGAAGCATGGAGTTGACACTTTGGATGGACCTGGACAAAATCCAGGAGGTGAAGCTTGCTGGAGGCACTTTCTTCATTGGCCTCGGGAGCCCAGATCTTACACACACACACACACACACACACACACACACACACACACACACGAATACACAGCACCCTATGGTTGCCCAGATCCTGTCCTTCTTGCCACCCCACCCCCCAGCTGCTGGCCTCCTTCCAGATAATATCCTTACAAGGTTAACATTTCCTTAGGTTCCTACCAATTTTCCTTTTTGATAACTGATATTTATTGTTGCAATTTCATTTCTTTGGGGTCTTATTCTCTCTCCTTGAAGAGGTAGCCCATTTTACCTAGGCTGAAATGGATCCATGAGAATGGATTTAATGGGCTAATATGTTTCTACTCTAAAAAGGCGTTTATTAGATGCAATAATGAAAATCTAAGAGGACTCTGGTGGTAAGCATTTTAGGCATCATGGTTGGCTAAGAGCAAAACCTTTTGAAGCCACAGTAACTGCCTGCTCCTTTTGAAAGGGCTAACTTTGGATAAGCCTCAAGATTCTATGCCCTACCTTCCGGTTAAATTTCTCTACTTTATCATATCTTGATCAAGATGCAGCATTTCAGAGTGTGTGCTCCTAGCTGCTAGTCTGTCAGAGATACGAATCGTTATGCACCAACACTTAACCATGATCACGTTTACTATACAACAGAATTTTATTTGAAGCAGGCACATCTTGGTACCAGTTTAAATTTTTTTAACGTTTATTCATTTTTCAGAGACAGAGACAGAGAATGAGTGGGGCAGGGGCAGAAAAAAGAGGGCGAGACCGAATCTGAAGCAGGCTTCAGGCTCTGGGCTGTCAGCACAGCACCCAACGTGGGGTTCAAACTCACAGACTGTGAGATCATGACCTGAGCTGACGTCGGACGCTTAACCAACTGAGCCACCGAGGCACATCCCAGTATCAGTTTAAAAGATTCAAGTACTCCAACGGTTTTGTTAGAAACTGGTCTTCCTTGCAAAGCAGTCCTAGGGCTTGAGAACCTAGACAGTGTCCTATAGGGTACCAAGAAACTTTAAATCATACTTTTTAGGTGACAGCTTTAATGCTTTGGACCAAGGCTATTTGCAACTTCTAGAAAAAAGGGGAGTCCAAAACAGAACAAAGTTAAGCTAGATTAGCAAAGAGATAAATTTATTAGAGTTAAAATGTTTTTCTAGAAAAGAAGAAACCATTAGGCTAATACACAAAAGTGCTCATTTAATCTTAGTATCTAAAATAGAAACAATTCAAACACTTAACAAATGTTCATTGATTGCCCAACATGTGCCAGGCATCGTGCTGGGTAAAGAGCTCCAAAGGGGAACAACACAGGCAGGGTGGTTTCTAATCTCACGAGATGGTTATTGTCTAGCTGGGGAGGAAGACAACCAAGGAAATACAAGAAATATGGTAAATCTTATAAGAGAAGTAAAAAAAAAACTGTTTAAGTCTATGTAATGACACAGTGGGGACACCTAACCAAATTCAAAAAATGGGAGTGGGAAAGAGAAGGATAAGGGGAAGGAAGTCTTTCAAGAATCTCTGGGAACGAAGTGTTAACATCTACAGTGCAAGTTGGGTAGAATAAAGAAAGGATGAAAAACAAGGTGGTCAGAGAGAGAAGGGTCATGTTAGCTTATTTTATCCTAAGGGCCACAAAAAGGGCCACTGAAAGCTTTTGAGCAAGTATTGATATAATCAGATGTGACTATGAGCACATTCAGAGCAAAAGGAAAGGCTACATTTTGCAAAAACACCTATTAACATAGACGGGGCCCTCAAAGTTGTTAGTTAACATTTTCTCAAGAAATGTCTGGAAGGCATCAGATACAAAGGAACATGATCAAAGGCCATCTTGCTAAACTACTCTATGAAACCAGATTCTCTGATGCAGTTGTAGGGTCTGGAACCATCTGCCTTCTGTCTTGGCTAAGAGCATGATTTAGAAGCATTGAGGCTTGCCTAGATTTGAAGAACGTCGGGTTAATGAAGCTTAAAATATTCATTGTCTTGCATAACATAGACTACCAATCAGATCTATGTTTTTCCATCAAAGACTCAGTCAGGAAGACTTCTGTCTACTTAGTCCCTGGAAATGGGGCCACAGGGCAGCAGATTAGGCAGTTTTAGCCCAGTTCTTGGTGATCCCTTAGTTGGATGGAGTGCAATATTGATAGATGACCCTCAGATGACCATGGAACATGGACTCTGAGGGAAGGACTCACAGACTTTCTAGTAGTCCTTGTTTGTAAAGCCACAGTAAGGGAGATTTGTAGCAGAGAAAGCTCATCTCTCTCTCTCTCTCTCTCTCTCTCTCTCTTTCTGGAACTAGAACTGGCTCTGTTAACTTCATCTGATACAGCCTGTTTCGTGTTGTCAAGAAAAGTGGGGCCCAAAGTCAGAACATGCCTTGCTCTCTGACCCCAGCGTCTCCCACACAATTGATATGCACTCCATGACAATGTTTGATAGAGCCATTGTTAATTGACTCTGTTTTCATTGTTTGTTTGATTTTATCACTAAACTAGTCTCCAAGGAGTAAACTTTCTAGTCCACCATATGCACTATACAGTTAATTATAACACACTCCCTCTCTTACCCATGGACCCTGAACATAAGGATGTTTCTAGTCTACATATGGTGAACAATACTGTTCATGCATTCTACCCTCAACGCATTTCCTAGAGCCCTCACACAGTGGACATTAATGACTTCTTTGGGCCCCTTCTGGTTTCACCAGATGAACAAAAATGAAAATAAGCAGCTGTCATACTTTAACTTTAAAAAAAAAATCATCAAACCTAATCCAATTTGGAGAAGTATTTGGCTTAGAGAGAGGGAATCGGCTGTACCATTGATGGCAAAAAGCTCACTTACTAATGCACCACTTCCTGACATTTAATTTGCACAATTTGTCTCTTATTATCTGGCAACTCTCAGAAGATTTTGGAAGCAGGAAAAAAGAAGGCAGAAACATAACAAGCAGTAAGATTAAAAAGGGAGAACGCAGAGGGCACCAAGTTAAGAGTCAGATAACTCACTCCCAGGCCATATCTCCTGGCCCATCATTGCCTGTTGAGAAACCACTCCAACCAGATAAGGACCATAAAAAAGGGAACCAAATGGAAGGTTAGCCAACACACAGTAATAAAACAAAAGCCACTTTATGTTAGTTACCCGACACTTTAGACACCAGAGAACTCATTTGAATCTAAACTTAGATGTGATATATCTGAGAATATTACCATACACCTAGACAGGGAAAATTGCATATTTTCCATCATAAAAAAAATATCAAAATGTTTTATCTGTGCTTCTGCAATTCAGAAATGACTGAAGCTGTGAACTTCAAATTTGGCAAGATTGTAGTCCTCATTAAGGAAGGGAATGAAAGCCAATTTTGAAGAAAAATGGTTTCCTATTTTTGAGTGTAGAAGGTTGAAACAATGAGTGTTGAACCTAAGATGAGGAACATTCTCTCTGCTGCTTTAGCTTCTATTTGGATAAAGATTATTAACCAGAGAATAAAACTCGACATGTCTCTTTTTAGACTCAGAAAAGAAAACTTTCTGATTCCTTTATTTCCACCTTTCCAAATCAAAGCTCAAGGTGTTTACATGAAGCTAAAATGTAACATTAAAACACCTCAAATGTCAGATAATTCCTGAAATTACTGCCCTTTGGCCAGTGTAGGCCTGGGGTAGTCTATCCCCATGTATTTTTGGAGTTAAATGGCCGTGGTACCATAGGCAGGATGTGCAAGCGACTAAAAGGGTACCGTTAGAGGAAGTGTAACTTTGGAATTTCCTGATTTGATTGCAAAGATTTCAGTCTTAACACTGTGTCAATATTGGTTTTAAAAATATACATATTTGTTTATTGGCACACATGCGCATACACACAGGAATCCCATCCATAAAATGCACCCACATCTGTGGTTAAACACAGCAGCTGTTTAACAGCCCAGTGTAACAGTCTGAAAAAATTGGGACCTGAATTAAAAATCCCACATTCTAAGCTGCAGCAGGAACTGAGGCCCTATATAAGGAAGGCTGCCCTGAGCACGCTCCAAGCTTCCCCTAGACGGAACTCCTTTGCCAAATTCACAGCATGCTTCCCAAAGTTTGGAATCGATGATGAAAGACCCTGACTTTCCTCCTTCCTCTAATAATCATATTGCAATACATACGTTGAAGGCCAGCTCAAAGGAGAACCCAGGCAACTTAAAATCTGCAAAACGTGTACCTTTTCTGCCCCATGATCTCCACGACAGCAATGAACAGAAGAGGCAGAAGTAATTTAAAGGCTCTGTCCACACGACCACAAAAGAAAAGGCCTGTCCCGTGAGCAAGTGTCCCACAGGTGCTGGCAAAGGGGACCATGCACACCTTGTGTCAGCAGTCCGAACTGGGGCACCTCTTTTGGCTGCCCTCCAAGTGTCTGATAACCTAAGCAAGAATAATCTTGGAAATAACAGAGGAAATGCACAGTGACCTGAAATCACACCCATAAACCATCAGGACACGCTAGAGCAGGTAATCTTGAATGTAAGGCCACTATTAGTGATTTTTGTGGCCACTGACTGAGGTTTTTGGAGATCCTGCCAAGGAGGTACGCAAAAGAGACAGTACACCATACCCCTGTCACCTACGACTGCCCGATTCTCCAGATGCGGAGATGAGACATTTTTATTACAAAATGAGTTTGCAGATTTTCGTTGCTGTTTTTCTCACTGAATTCCCTTTTTCTCTCTATGCACATGTTTTTCTTGTTCTTTTCCTTTTTTCTAATTTTGCTTTTTAAAATGTGAGTGGAATCAGTGCATTCTACCCACACCCTACTACCGCATTTTCCTTCCCTCAGCTGCAGAATGAATTCTAATTACCCAGCCCAGGGGCACCTGGGTGGCTCAGTCGGTTAAGTGTCCGACTTCGGCTCAGGTCACGATCTCACAGTTCAAGGGTCGAGCCCCTCATCGGGCTCCGTGTTGACAGCTCAGAGCCTGGAGCCTGCTTCGGATTCTGCGTCTCCCTCTCTCTCTGTTCCTCCCCCACTCATGCTCTGTCTCTCTCTCTCCTTCAAAAATAAATAAAAACATTAAAAAAAAATTTAATTACCCATATGGCACTCAAGGCCCTCTGGAATCTGATTTCATTCATTCATTTTTCATTTATTCATACATACACTCATTCATTTTTTCATTACATTTGTATTTATTAAGCATCTATTATGTCTGCAATATAATGATAGAAGTGGAAATACAAGAATAAGATGTGTTGTCTGTACCAAGGAACTTAGAGTCTAGCATGACGCACACACAATAATTATTAATTACAGCCAGGTGATAAGGGCTAGGATACGACAACGTGTGAGGCACCGTGGGACAATTGAGCACAGTGTGCCTAATTCCACCATAAAGGAGATGTTAAGTGTGAACTAAGTTTCAAAGCCTGGGTAGGATTTACCAAAGGCTATGCAAAGTGAGGTGACAGGGGCTGTTATAAGTAGCAGGAACGGTGTGAGCAAAGTCACTGGGTGGAGACGAAAAAGGTGGGCAGAGTGGGAGAACCCAACACAACATTTCCACACGGTCTTGCCGTGATGGATGGAACAGCAGAGCAAGCACCGAGACGCAGGAGAATAGAAAGGTTGGCAGCAGTCCAGCCACATCAAGGCCAGGAAGTTTGCATCGTTCCATGGTTTGGTAGACATGGGAAGATTTTAATTAAGATTCTAGGTCTACTTAATCTAGAAAGACTCTAGTTGACTTCTTCCAGGGAGAGTGCCTAGAGAATCTCACAGCTCTTACATTTTATCTGCTTTACACTTTTGGAGGCGATCTGTCCTGCACCTTTATGCCCCAAAGCACCAGATTCACTGCAGACAATGAAACCAATGCCTACCGAACAAAATGTCACTCTTCCTTCATAAAATCTTTGCTCTCCACGGAAGGCTTTGCACCTAGTATTTTTCCAAGTCTTTTTGGCCAGTACTTTGGGTAGATCACCTGGAGATCGTGTTGTTCTTCAAATTCTGAGTCAAGGCCGTACGAGGTGGGGCCTGAGCTTCTTTTTTGTAAGTTCCCAGGTAATGTCAATGCCGCTTGTCCATGGACCACACTTTGAGTAGCAGGGATCTGCGTGTTAATTATATTCTACTTCTCCCAAAACACGTCTTCTCTACTATTAATCTATTATTTAGGATTTTTTAAAAAAATCATTCAGTTACTCGCATTACTCAAGAATATTAGATCTCTGAAGGCCAGGAATCTGTTTTCCACATTCTTGTACCTTCCACGTGAAGGTTAGCTACTCAGTAACTGATGGCTTATTCCAATTGATTTGCTGATCTTAGGCTTCATACTGCTTTTCAGCCTTTTCCTGGCTGTCAGCTGTCCCCAGGAATCAGTTCAGACTCCTCAGATCATGTTGAAAAGGCATGTCCTGGCCCCTGTTCCCTCTGTAGCCTGATCCGCCGTGCCCCCACCTCCTACCCTGTGCCCTGCCATCACATATGGGAACTTTCCTTATTCCTAGAGGGGCTCGGGGTGGGGGTGGGGGGGTACCTGGCTAGCATGCAGGAAGTTGCCTCTCCTGAGGGCTCTGGAGAGTTAAGGACAGGCTGGGGAATATGTCCCATTTCTTTTGCCCTCGACTTCTAGCCTGGCTCAAAGCTCTCCATAACTTCGATTCAAGCATGGCCTCTCCTGGGATCAGAGGCAACAAGAAGCTACACGGTGTAGCCTGAGAAGTGGGCAGTCACCTCCCTCATCCCCCAGGCTCTCCATCCTCCCTCCCCCATTTTGTTTCCATCTGTGCACTGGCCACATCCTGCTTTGGTGAAGTTCATCCATCCGCTGCTCTAACTTCTAAGTACTTTTCTCTCACTACCTTTTTAGCAGGAGAGTGTGGGTTCTTTTTTTTCCTCAGAACATTCATCTGTGACCTTTGTTTCTCTTCATTCGTTGTTCTTCTAGGCCTTCAATCCTAGCTCTCTTTCCTTTTGCCTTGTGTGTTCAACTGCCCTTATGGTAATTTGGTCCATGGTTAACAGTGAGTTGACGGTGAACACGCTTCCCTTCCTGACTGGCCAAGATATACACTGAGAGAGTGGCTTTCAACTCTATGCCTCCTACGCCAGCTATCATTCTATAAAACTGCATGTTACGTTTCCATGGTCTCCCAAATGCCATTTAGCATGCCTTCATCTCTTTCCTCGTCTTAATTAAAGCCTGTTACACTCACATGTACAAATTAAAACAAATTTTACAGACACTCCCTTTACGGTTCCTGGCGATTTGCTTGTGAGCGTGAAAAGGAATACAATACCTGCGATGTTACAGCCTACAGCTGCTACCTGCTCTGGATTCCTACACGGGGTTTGCTGTCAGGGTCTCGAGGCCAGAATCCTGACAAGCACTGTACCTGCCGAGGGGATCCATCCAATCAGAGCTTGTTTAGAGGCAAAGGGACATCAGTGGAGATCTCCTCCTTTATCGGGCTGCAGATTGCCTTCCCATAAGCCACCTGAAATCCAGACTCACCAGAAACTGAAAGAAGATCCTCACCCTGCTGCTTTCTCCCCTACCGGTCTTGCCTATCGTTAGACGACTGGGGGCTTAGGGCTTGGCGTGAGGGTTTCATCCAGATGTGGTGAGCTTCAGGCTCCGGAACATTCTTCCTTTCAAGCAGTGGCCTGAAACCTAGCACCGGAAGACACAGGCAAGAGTACTTTTAAGCTCTTTAGAGGATATTAGTATATTGCCCAAATGTCCTCTTGGGCAGATTTCTGTTTTCCTTATGCATGGGATTAGCATACTAAGGCCATGCTTTCTCATAAATAGTGAGGAAGGGCTGGCCCCTTTGGCAGGAATGGTCAGGTTCTGTTAAAACAGTATGCCCCGTAGGGTTGCTCAACGTATTACTCTGGTTCATAATCATAAGCCCAAAGAAATTAGATGGAACCCAAAGGAATCCAGCTGTGGTCCACTGAGCATTTTAATCAAAACAGCAAGCTTTACTCTTCAACAACTGCACTGTCCTCAGTGGGGACTGTTTCGTTCCATAGCAAGAAAGGTTACCGTCACCATGTAGGTGTGAATAAATGGGAAACAGCTAAGCTAAATGAGGAAGTCATCAGAGACGCAAAGGGGAAGATTGGTCGATGGCGGGGGGGGGGGGGGGGGGGGAAGGACAGTAGGAAGAAATGCCACCATGTACCCCGGAGCTCAGGCCCCTGCTCTACACTGTCACTCTGGGAAGAATTTTGACCATTGTTTCAACTTTACCATAACTTTCCAAATGCGTTACAAATGTCTTGTAATTCCAGTCCCCGCTTCCATCTAAAAATTAAAATGTATTGATCCACTGCTCCCTTTACATTTCAATTTAAGGGTGATAAAAGGAAGGAGCTGTAGTTTTCTTTATATCACTTTCCTGCAAAGGGGGCAGAAAACAAACACAGGTGCTTTAAATTTTCAAGGTGCAAGCTAAATGACATGATGCCCAGGAGTGTGCAGTAGCGTTTCTTTGTTTGAGCATGGAATAAAAGACAGATAATTAGGAAATTGGGAGTCTATTAATTTTCCAAATTTACTCATGCAAGAACCACTGAGCTATGGTGATATTTGCTTACCTCGTCATTATGCAAAAATATATTAGCTAATTATTTTGACTAATGCAATTAAGATATGCATATTTAGCATAAACCATACAATAGAAATGTTACAGTCAGCAATTGCTGGGTTGCGCTCATGGGTAGCAGAGAGGCAAAAGTCCCTGCTCGGTCTCCAATGGAAAGCCACAAGATTGCTACGACTCTGCCTGCACTCTTATTATTAGTTTGGTTGCAGTAATTAATTTACTTTACAGCATGACGAGGTGGCATAGCTAGCAGTGGTATTAATTTTTGCTATGAGACACCTGAAGATGTCAGCTTTCGAGCAGCGGCGTCTGCACCTTTAATTGCCTTCATCAGTGGAAATGCACTATCTCTTTCAGGGATCCAATTAAGAACGCTACTGTTATTTTTCTTTTTTCCCTGACCCTTACTGATGAACACTGGAGCTAGAGAAAGTTAAGGCGATGGCAGTAGCCAAGAGAGGTGTCTTCTCTTCGTAACCTGGGAACCCCACCGAGCTGGAGCTCCGTAATGACAGAAGGAAACTTCCGCCGCATTTCCATGGGCTCCGTCATGCCATAGGCCCTTGCTACTTGGGATGTGAACCACGCTTGGGCGCACCTCGGACGCTCAACACCAGCATCTGCATTTTAACAAGATCCCCAAGTGATGAGCTCACACATGAAAATTTGAGAAATGCTGCAGGAAAGAAGGGACCAGGGCCAGTCTTGCACCTACATGAAAGTGGAATGGTTTAATCAGTGGTGTGATTTCGAGTGTGCTGGGAGGGCACCAGTGGACAAGCACATGACCTCCAGTGCCTGTCATCTAGTCCTTCGGATTTGGAAGCATTTCAGCCTATGGGGGTTTCATAATACAGTGCACATGCTGTTGAGAGATTAAGGTTTTTCCCAGCTCTCCTTTTACCCTGTGTCAGCTGAGATGCTGGAAAAGGAGGACGGGAAGATGCCAGTGAGAAAAGGCCAAGCAAAGAAAAGGTTTGGAGAAAGGGCATAATGAAGACGATCTGCTATCTCACAGTTGCGCCACAAGGCTGGGCCCCACAATGCTTTCTTTCTGGGCTCCGGCATGATCTTGTCAAAGGATGTCAGCCAGGTCCTTTTAACAGTGCCGTGTCTCATGACATGTGTCCTGCGAACTCCCCTGTCAGTGCCGGTCTTTCTCTCCTTTTTTGGTTCTTTCTTCCTTTGTCCTCCCTCAGAAAGAGTTAGAGGGTCATGTGACAGCCTTTATGTTATTCAGATTTCAACTTTCCAGAACTTTTCTCTCTGGCTTATCTGGACCAGCCCTCCCCCTCTCTATTCACCTGTATTTCATGGCATCTGATCCTTCTGGAAAACACCATGGAGACCTTTTGTTCCCACTCCCGGCCATAAACCAGCCCTGCATGCTACACATAAATGCATCCAAAATCCGGCCCATTTCATCTGTATCTCCATTCCAGGTCCAGCTACTGAAATTTTGTGTCTACAGAATCAAGCTCTGTTTACTGTCCCCTTACTAGCTTCTAAAATTATCTAGGCTGGCAGAGTTTAGTAATCAGTGTGGGGGCCATTAGCAACAGTGAAAGAACCCCTTGGCTAGTAAAAGTGGTAGAACCAATGAGAAGAACAGACACATTCAAACTGATAGAAACAGTCACCTTAGATACTCCTGGTATGGGCGGAATGGCATTCCCTCCCCCAAGAAAGGCAGGTTGAAGTCCTAACCTCCGTTAGCTCAGAATGCAAGTACATTTGGAGCCTGGGACTTTACAAAGGTAAGTAAGGTAAAATGAGGTCATTAAGATGGGCCCTAATCCAATACGACTTGGACACAGACACACATGGAGAGGAGATGACTTCAAGACACAGAGAAGAGATGGCCATCTACAAGCTGTGGAGAAAGACCTGGAACAAGCCTTCCTTCCTAGCCCTCAAAAGGAGCCAGCCCTGCTGACATCTTACTATCGGGCTTCTGGCCTCCAGAAATGTGAGGCAACGAATTCTGTTGTTTAAGCCACTTATCTGTGATACTTTGTTATGGCCGCCTGAGGAAACAAATACAGCTCCTTAAACACACACACATGCGCGCACGCGCGCACACGCACACACGCACACACACACACACGCACGCACACACACACACCACCGAATTTGAGTTCGTATAAACATTCCCTGACTGAATTAGTTGCATACTAAGTGAATGATTGCATTCACTGAGTGAATGGTTGCATACATGAATGAATGAATGCTTTAAAGAACAGTTCCCAGGTCTTTAAGATAAGACACATCTTCCTTTTGGGGGCCTGATGATTCTATAGAACTTCTATGATATGTGCCTTCCATCCCAAGGAGAAACAAAAGCTAAACTCTGAACAAATCCCCTGGAAAAAGAATGTTTGATTTGGGGTCCCTCTTCCCAGCCACAAGGGGCTTTTTGTTTATCCTTCAAGGAGTCTCCCACGTCCCAAGGAGCATGAGTCAGCTGGGTGGCAAACATATTTGTTTTTACATATTAGTCATCTATTTGATAGAGTGTATAGCAAATGTATGTGATAACATAAAATATATTTTAAAATTACAAATTTGGACAGCTGTCATGACATTTGAAGGAGTACATTAAAAATGTTTCTATATCCATTTTTAAATGCCATGCCGAATGGCTAAATTCGTCAGCCTTTCCACATATTTTATATTTGCTTGTTTGTTTTGATTTTTAGCAAGGAGCTCACTAGGTGATTTCTGGGCAACTGGTCAATATTAATGAAAACTTCATTTTGTCAAAGGTAAATAAAAAGTGAGGGTAAGATGAACCCTGCCCAAGCCCGGCCAGTTTGCCCTACTTCAATAGCTTACCTTGAGCAAACTAGTCAAGAGATGATCAGGAACTAAGTGGAAGATTTAGCAAACAGGGTTGGCAGAACAACAAAAAAAGTAAAATTCGGGGCCCAGGAATTGGCACTTCAAACATCGTGCACTTGGGTTGACCCAGACACCGTGTCACCTGTGTCCCATCCAAGGCAGAGACAGTCGCTCCACTGCTGTCAATTTTCGCCATCAAAGAACACAGACCTAGAGCAAGGAAGCCCAAAAATGCAAATTAAAAAAAAACCTCCCCCCGTTTTCAATTACAACTTCTGAAGAATGCTACACAAACCAAATTAAGCACGTCAAGAGTCCAGATGTGGTCTGTGTGCTACCACTTTGCAAACTTTGCATTACTCAATGCTCAACGATGCTGGAAATCAGGCCAAAGGATTTCCATTCCCACAATGGTTTCCCATCACACACCCATTCTAAGGAATTTGGCTTTGGGGCTACTTTATATGTGAACCTAGATTATAAGTTTATTCTATCCATTATACATACTTCTAATATATTCTATAAAATTCCATAATGCGAGAGAAAAACCTTGACACAGATAACCCAATGCATTGGTTTTTTTAATTGTTGGTTTTTTATTGGCAATTACAAGATTTTATTTAGGTTGAATAAACTTATTAAAATTGGCTTGCTTTGTCTGAGTGTCTAAGAGCTGAGAGTAAGGAGTGGAGGCCCATATGCATGATGGTGGCAGAAGGAAGATTGCCCAGAACCCAAAATTTGCCTCGGATCACCAAGTGTCAACTGTACTGTGACAACGTTAAGTTGTCCTTTGGAATTGAGCTAATCCTTAAACTGTGTGCATATCCAAAACATTAGCTATCTGCTGTCAGGCCTTTATGTGCCACATGCTGAGTTAATTAACACAGAGATGCTTGATACTGGAACCCTCCAGAGGGGAAAACAGAAAGAGGCCCAGGCCTGAGAACAGACAGAGCCCTCAGGGGGATGGAAAACACAGGGGTCTGTTCAGTTTTTATTTCTTTCTACACTTGTGATACAAGGTCAATGGGTTAGTCAACCCCCTTTCTGTTCCATTGTCTGTTGTAATTCCCAGGAAGAATCCTCTATGAATAATGAAGCCGTACTGCATTCCCAAAATTAAACATCCAGATTCCTGACACCTTTTCGATGATGGTCAAAGAGAAAAGTTGTTCAGAAAACTGGCTGGCCCCTATAGGACAGCAGCAATCTCCTTGGAGCCACAAAACAAAGGCATTCATCTCTACTTATGGTTTTATCCTTGTGAAAATATTTGCATATAAGTATATTTACACACATTAATGGAAAACATTGCCAAATTTTACATTTTCACACTGTGGTGAATGTGTGTACACACACAGACACACAGATATCTCTTCTTTTATAGTTTTAGGTGCTAGTTAATAAAGAAAGCCATTCTATCATTGCCTACCTCTGCGATGTAAGATGGCAGTGTGTGTTTCTGAGGCTCATGCCTAGAAGTCATTGTACACCTTTTGAGGGAAGACGTGTGATAACCAACGACAAATATTTTACTAACACTGTGAGGGCCAAAGAACTTCTTCTGGGCTGGCTAGTAGCCATGGGGATGGAGAAGAAAGGAACAGGAAGGGAGATACCCTGAAAGAGGAAAAAATAAGCTTTGGAAGGTAAATGACGTTGACCCTTAAACATCACGGCTTTGAACTGCGCGGGTCCACTTATACGTGGATTTTTCACAGTACGGTACTACAAATGTATTTTCTCCATGACAGTTCCTTTCCTCTAGCTTACTTTATTGTAGGAATACAGTATATAATGCATAAACATACGCAATACATGCTAATCAACAGTTTGTGTTACCAGTATGGCTTCTGGTCAACGGCGGGCTAGTAGTAGTTAAGTTTGGGGGGGAGTCAGAAGTCATAGGCAGGTTTTCAACTGCATGAGGGATTGGCACCCCAATCACCACATTGTTCAAGGGTCAACTGCATGATGTCAATATATCACTAGGGTTTCAAGCATGAATGTTGAGGAAGCTGATGCAGGGTAAGAGAGGGAGCCAGAGAAGCTAACGGAGAAGATGTGGTGAAGCATGGTGGCCAGTCACCAGCTGTGGAGTAAGATAGACCTACTCTTAGACACGTGACCCCAGGGAATTCCTTTACCTCTCTGAACTGTAGTTTCCGCAACTGTGTACTAGGAATGACAATATCTTCATACAGTGGTCATAAGAATGAAAACAGAAAATGTACATATCAGGGGTAGCAGAGCACCGCATTTAAAAGCATGGATTGTGGATTAGAGGCATCCCTTTCCCCATTAAGGTGATTTCCTTGATAATCTTGCAGCCTTGGGCAAGTTATTTAAGGTCTCCAAACCTCCCATTCCCCACGTGTATAATTAAAATGATAACAATAGTACTTGCCCCGTTAGTTTGTTGTGGGGATTAAATAAGGCAATATATGCAAATCACTCGAACCAGGGCTGATATATAGTAACCGCTCAATGTGTATTAACTATTACTAGGTAGCATGCTTAGCACAGTACCTGGAACAAAGCAAAAGCTCAATTAACAATATCCATGATGATGCTGTTGGCGATATGTAGAGTTGTGCTCAAATAGTGCTGTAATGAAACATCAGTAAGGAAAGCCACTCAACAGAGATACAGAAATGAGTAAAAGAGCCACAGGGTATCAGTGACAACCAAAGTCCCCCTCCACCCGGAGTGAGAACACAAGAGACCACCCTGGCTCATGAGACACCGGCCAGGCTGGATCATCATGGCTACATCCATCACCCTCGGCCTTGGCAATTCTCAAACACAGTCTACAGATCAGGGTTCACATCAAAGCACCAGAGTGCGAGGACAGAGAAGCATCTCAGACTAAACCGGCATCTGCCCCACCAGACATCACGGCGCTTGTCTCCCCTCAGCCTTTCCTACATCTCACCCCGCAATACCCCCACTACTGCTGCCGCCATCATTTTGGCTAATTTTGCATTAGCCATGTGGACTGTCGGATGGTTTCTGCTGTATTTTGTTGCCCTTTCAAATATTTCTTAAATAGAAGATTGTACCATCTGGTGGACAATCTGCCTGTGTGCTATCTCACCTATCACAGCATGGATTCCACTCCTATTAGGGAAGAAGTGAGGAAGGGAGAGGCTGCCTGCTAGAATACTGCCTCTGGCCACCCGCAGCCCCATTGTCACTGGTCTGCTCCCTCTCTCCCAGAGGCCTGGTTCTGCCTGCACAGCAGTCAGTTTCTGTGTGCTGAACAGATGTTTCTCCCACTCACTCCATGGCCAGGCTATTACTCATGGGGCTTCCCGTAGCAGATGTCTCCATAGATAGACCTCTCAGACCGGTGCTGACATTTTACCTACATAAGCACCAAACGGTACTTTGGTACAGCTACACTTAATAAATGGGGGAGAGAGTGGCTATGGGCTCAGGTAAATTCCACACAAAAAAACTCTACTAAGTATAAAAACCGATTCAAAGTGCTCAGAATATTAACAGGACCTAGAGAAGGAAGGCATCCACAGATATGCCGAGGTAGATCTATATCATATACCCATGGACCTCGGCAGAGGGGCTCATGGAATGTGTTTTTACTTTCTATTCTGCCCCAGGGAACAACAGTTGTACCTGGGGAGAAATGGAGAGTAGGTGTTTGGGGTTCAGAAGATGACACTATTAATAGTAGTGTCGAGACTTGAGAACATTCTCTGGCAAACTTGGATGGGAACAATAGCAACTTTCCTGATGCATTTTCCACTTGCAGGTGAGTGACGTGCCCTCAGTGAGACCCATGGCAGAATCCCAAATGGTTGTCAAGTATGGATGGCACTTGTCAAGCAGTCAAGAATGGGAAATCTAGAACCAAACTGCTTGGGGTTGCACCCAGACTCTACCTTCTACTAGATGTGTGACCTTGGAAAAATTACATAAGCTCAATTTTCTCATCTGTACAATGGGTATAACAATAGTACCTACCTCATTGACTTGTTTGATTTAAAAAAAAAAAACCATGATAGCACTTACTATATGCCAGACACCCCCCCCTTAAACACTTTATAAATAAGCCAAAAAATAGTTCCCCCTTTCCCTAAATGGAATCATGGCATAGCACCAGTGCCCATTTTAAACTTGTGTTGATATCTGCATCTCGCTACCCATGGTGTCATGTGGTCAATGTCACGCACTCCCAAACTGAGAAGCCTGAGGATGGGTTATCTTTCCACCCATGCCACTTGGATAAGAGCTGCACTTCAAGGCTCCTACTGACTCCCCTTTGTTACTTGAACCAAGGCAGGATAGGGGTAATTTGCCAGATCAGCAGGTAAAATCTCTCTACGTGATTCTAATTTAAAATGGCATCTCCCCAATCACTTAATGCAATTTCTCCCAAATGTCCCATGAAAATACACATGAAAACACATAATTAAAGGAAAACTCACAACAAAACCAAAATAGCAGATGACCTGTGGTCAGAGTTCTAGTTCTGCTAATTATGGATTTCTACTAATTACAAGGCTGATGGAACTGGAAGTTAAACCATTAGTGGCCTTCCATACTTTGTCTCATGAACTAGATAGAGCAGTCTCATCCAGCCAAAAGTAGACCAGAAAATTCTTCACTTCTCCCCCAATACCTTCTCCCTGATGTCTACCCACCCATACTGGAAAACATGGCAGCTATTTCTCTCATTGCACAGGTGATGTTTGTGAGATAATAATTCGAGCTAACATTTATTGATTGGTGACTTCGGGGTAGTCACTCTGCCAAGCACTTCACGTATGTTAATGGAATTAATATCCACAATGATGAAATGTGGGCTTCGTTCTTACCCTCGTTACAAAGTCAAGGAAACAAAGCCCTAGAGAAGTTAAGTGACTTTATCTGGGTCTTGTAGCTAATAAATGGCAAGCCAGAATTTGAACCCAGGCAGTCTAGCTCTAGAACCTGGGTTAGAAATCACTACATATGACTCGGTTATTCCATTCATTCCTCATATTTCAATACCCATACAGAGACTAAAAATTTTTAAATATATAGAGAGATATAAGAAAGCACATGGAGCTCATGATGTAAATTGCATTGTGAAAGCGTAGCCCCTACAAGTAAAGGAATATGAACAATGGAGGGAATACGGATAGATTTGGTTTCAGCACATGCTTGCAACTCTACATTTTCCTCTTCTCTCTGGGTTTGGAGTACAAGAGAACTAGGTGTTGAGAGTGGAGGAAGTTCTCCCTTTGGCTCATCAAAGCCTCTCTAGATGAAGACCAGCTCAACAGCGGAGCCTGGTCTGAGAGGTATAAACATCAACCTGCCCTCCTACTTACATTTCAGCCAGCACAGCCAGCAGTGGACAACAAATAGAATCAGAGCAAAAGCCATCGGGTTTTTTGTTGGGCAAATGCTCAGTATGGGTTGATATGGCCTTCTTTGAAATTCAGTAAAAAGCAAAAGTTTACATACAGATGATAGAAAATACTGAAGATCGAAAGAAATGAGCATTATCCTAAAGACTAAAATATGAAAATAAGTTAGGAGTTAGGTAAGGACAAGAAAAAAAATATAGAAAACTCTTTGATATTTTTGATAGAATTGGAAAAGTCACAGTGTCTATGAAAGGGGAGCAGGAATCTGGAATAAACTGACATGACAATTGAGCTGGACAGCCTAAGGAAGAATTGCAAGAAAGCTAAGTCTGCAATGGCAAAATAAAATCTAATTGAAAGAGAGTAAAGAACAGATCCTACGATGTCAAAAATAAAATCAGCAATGTGGAAGACAAACCAGAAAATTGGTTTTTAATGCAAAGAAAAAGCATAGAGATAAAATGATGAGAGATAACATTATGCACAGGGCAGAACATAGAACTAGAATTTAGGAATATAGTTATTGCAGGACAATGAGGAAAAACAAGAACGATTGCCAAAAAAATAAGCAAAGATAAAATTAAAGAAAAAACTTCAGGACTCAGTTTGCAGGCTGGAGGGGCTAATCCAGTCAAAAAGAAAAAAATAAATTAAAAAGTGATAGAACATCAGAGAAAGAGAGACAGAGATGGGAGAGATGGAGAATAAAAAACTAAGAGAAAGTAAAATCCAGAGAAAGTGAAAGAGAACAGAGAAAAACAATGTGGAATTACAATCAATCAATGAGTCATTCCAGCATCAGGCATCCCCACAGATGAAAGAGACTGCTCTCATCGTGGACCTTGTTGTCCCTGCACATCTACTCCCATCCTCGAGCTCATCAGTGTAAGCAGCCTGACCTATGACTGCCAACCCCTGGGATTCTCTTCAGGTCTTTATCTGACCCTGCCCTTTCTCCGCCCTTGCAGCTTTCTACAAGTGCTGTGGGATCCATAACTCCTAGAAGCTGTGTTCAAGCAGTAAGAGACAGGCTTGGCGATTAAATACCCCGGCTTCCTCGCTTCTCTGAGAGGATAACTTTGGAAAATGTGTTTTTCACTGACTTCCACAATTCATCCAGCATGGTTAAGTTCCAGGTGTATACACTGGTATCTGGCCTGAGAACCCACTCTAGAACATACCTTTTATTGGCTGCCTTCCTTCCCCGTCTTATACCTCCACCCCCTACACCCATGAGGTCAACTCCTTGCACTTAAATCCTTGCCTCAGAGTTTAATGCTGGGGGAACTCAAAGCAGGACATCCTCAATGAAAAACTAAAAATTAGGCAGGACTGCTTTCCAATCCTGAATATCAGAAAACCGTGGTGCAAAACTTATCCAGGTTTAAAACACGTGATTCGGGGCCCCTGAATTTAATGCTCAGCCAAGTCGACATTCATATGACAATTACAGACCTTCCCAACTAGGAAAGAGCCCAGAGAGCTTTCTTCTTTAAAGTGTCACCTGGAGAAAACTTCCAGACCTTCAAGTGAGGAATCCAAGAAACTCAAAAATGGGGAGTTTGTGACATTCAGTAGTTTCTAATCTACCCAGACACCCTCTTCACAGCTCACATTTCTACTACTACTCTCATCTGGGAGATTTTTTTAACGTTTATTTTGAGAGAGAAGGAGTGTGAGCTGGGAGGAGGGAGAGAGAGAGAGAGGGAGAGAAAGAATCCCAAGCAGGCTCCACACTCAACGCAGAGCCCCATGAAGCCATGCAGGGCTTCATCTTCCAAACCGTGAGATCATGACCTGAGTTGAAGCCAAGAATCAGACATTTAACCGACTGAGCCACCCAGATGCCCCTTATTGGGGAGATTTTTTTTGAAGCAATTTTCTTGCGTTTCATATTTTTGAAACTGTCATTCAAAGAAGGACCGCTTCCATCGTGGAATTCCTAGTTTGGGCAGGTGGTGATAATAACACAAGTAACTAACACATATCAAACGCTTACTAGGAGTTAGGTACTGAGCAATATCTCATTTAATTTCCCAATAATCTAAAGAGGTAGGTACGAGTATTATCCTAAAATAAAAGAGGAAACTGAGTCACAGAGAAGTTAACTTTCTCAAGATGACACAGTCTGTAAGTGGCTGTGTGGATTCAGAAACTGTAGCCTGACTCCAGAGTTCTTTCTCTCAATCACTCCGCTTGCCCGTTATGGTCTTTCAAGGATCAGAAGATGTTGCCAGATGTTGTTCCCCTCATCTTTCATTTAAACAGTTCCAGCAAAATGTAGGGGATGTTTGCCTTGACTGGAAAGATGATCCTATGCAGGCTTATAAGCTATTTTCAAGAACAACCTCAAAATGGCCATCAGACTGATGAGTGGCTCTCCTTCTAGAGCGGCCCTTCCCCATAGAGCTTTCCGTGATGCAAAAAATGTCTAAATGCGTCCCATCCAATGTGATATCTAATAGCCACACGTGGCTACTGCATACTTGAAATGTGGCAGTGAGGCTGCAGAAATGAGTTTTTAATTTTAGGTAATTGGAATTGAGGGTGAGGCTTTAAATGTAAGCAGCCACATGCGGCTGATGACTTCCGTACTGCGCCACACAGCTCTAGAATCGGGAAGAGCGTCCGGGCTCCTGTCTCCAGCACCCTCGATTTGCAGGGCACCAACTAGAGAAAATCCGCCATTAACAAAACGTGGGGCTGCAAAGTTGTTCCAACAGTCCAAGATAGATGACAGCCCCCGTCCAGAGTGTATATGCCCCTTAAGGAGGCACACACACACTCCTGTCTCACCAACGTTGGTGACGTCATTCCCGAGACGCTACTGTTCCTGTCGGCAACCTCTCCAGAAATGCTCTAAGGCAATGGTTTCAAAACCACATTCTTTACTCCAGAGTGTGCCAAGGTGCTTCAGAGATTCTGCAAACATTCAATTAGGACTGCATTTGTAAAGCGCTTAACCACTCTTAAACGGTAATTTAAAACACTCAAGTGATATGAACAAATGTGAGATCACTAAGTGTAAACTGGTAGGATCAGGTTGACTTGTTTTTCTGCCGACTTTGGAATCCTGCCTCCGCAGTCACCTCCCAGAGAAATGGAGAATGTGCCAAGGTCACACAGGAAATGTAATAAAAAAATTAAAATCTTACCATATCCCTTTACCTAAATGTCTGAATCAAAATTGTCTCCATACTCTGTAACCAAAACAAAAATTCATAAATAAAGAGGGTGGAATTGGGAAGTGAGGCTGTTTTAAAAGCAACAGTCATCCCTAATCCCCAAAGTCAGTTTTGTGTGTGTGTGTGTGTGTGTGTGTGTGTTCAACCAAATGGCGACAGAATTCTCTTTGAGTGTCTTTAAGATAAAGTTTAAAATCATAGCTGCATAAATTTGTAAATTACAAAATACATTTAAGGTACTCAAAATTTCCTTTTGCTGCTTTGCATACTTACATGCCAAGTAATGTTTCCTTTGGAAAAGAAAATATTTCCCTGCTTAACAAACAAGTTTGACAGTCACCACATATAATGATGAAGGATCTAGCAAGCTGTAAGGTGACCTCGTGCCTCCACCTAAGTGTTCTTTCCACTCACCTGCCTTGAGTTGGGTCTGTGCTATTTGAACTAGGATACAGAGAGAAGGGATAATACATTAGATTTGAACGTGCCACCAGGGGAGAGGCCAAGTGACAATACTTAGCATCCTCCTGTCAATGTGCTTGAAACCAAGAGAGAGGATCTTGACTTTACAAAGATTCTTACTGTGTGTGGTCATCCAACATCTTTACGAGGGGCACTCGTTGATTTCCTGCACAGCATGATGAACCACAAAACCCACCTTGGGGACATTGAGCCCAGATGCCTGTGAGTAGTCGCTAAGTCTTTAACTGTGTCTCTCTTTCTTTCTCTCTCTCTCTCTCTCTCTCTCTCTCTCACATCCAGCTTATTTCTATTTCCTTACCTTTAAAACTAATTTTCCTCTTGAGACCATACACAATTTCAGTGCCTGCCTGCCTTTTTAAATTGATGAATGGCTGTGACAATTGCTGTTGCATTTTTAAACATACACCAAAAGTGAGGCCAATAACATTAAGACTGCAGTTGGATTTCAATATTTTAAAGAACACACATTCCAACCGGGACTTCATTTGGTGAATGTCGGTGGCAATCAAGAACTGAGGGGAAAATGTCCCTGCTAAAGAACTTGAGGGTAAGCCTCCAGAATGACACGGAAGGGACCCCTTGGGAGAGGAATGTACTAAACTATGGTTCATCAGTGTGACTGAACCCACCAACAGGCTGATTTCTTCTGCTTATTTGATCCTTGTCCACACTTGCTTATTGTGGGATAATTTCTCTAACCACCTTTTCTCCCACAACGCCCCGAAAAAAAATAAAAGGGGAAAAAAAGGCTGCTTTATTTTACAGCTAATTTGCTGTAAGCACATAGCCCAGCTGCTCACAATGAAGTAGAGGAGGAAATGAGAACAGAGGGAACCTTCTAATGAAGGAGGGTGGGGGAGCAGTAAGGAGATGGAAGAGGCTAGATGCTATTTGTATGATTAAAGACGAGCAAAAAACAGCGGTAAGCAGATCTGTTCGTCTGGAGCCCAAGAACAGAGAAATATATATATATACTGAAGAGCAAATAATTTGTTCGTGCTCATATTTTAACTGACCAAAAAAAAAAATCTTTCTTTTTTCATTATACAAAGTTGTATTTTGGATTTTGCCCTTGAGCATGTGTTATCATTGGCCCATCGTTAGTAGACAAGAGATCATTCTAAAAGCAAACATTAAAAATTTGCACTTCTGTAAGAAAGGGTTCAGGGAGATGGGTTTAGTTGGTCAGATAGGAAAGGATTTTGATGAAACAATTCGAGGGGCACTGGGAAAATGCCATCCTAAACGGAGTTAGCAGATTGCATGCCTCGTTCTTACAGAAGATTTCCTCTTAAAAATAGGAAAGATCACATCTTTATTGCATGCTCTCCTTTCTGCCAACTCAGCACACACACACACTCCCCCTTAGCGAAATCTCCTTTAACTCTTTCTCCTGGGGGCCACATCAAAATGAGGTACATTTGATACTTTTGTACTTTCTCGAACTGCAGAATGAGATATTCGTATGGAAATGAGGAATTTCCTGAAGTTTCAGCCTTCATAATGTAACCCATTTGGGGCAGGGGCAGGGGGGACAGCCTATGAACTAGAAGAGAAAATAAATAGGTTTTAATATTCAGCTTTAAATAAATGTACCGAATTGGTCTGTATGATAATAGTGCCAAAATAATTCATTTGAGCCTGGCCTTCTCATTTGTCAGGGAGAGCAGGTCGCTGTGCTCCCAAGCCGCTGTGAAATGGTAAACGAATCATCCCGGCATCACTGAAAAGCTCAGGGCTCCTGGGTTCTCCCCTGGTGGAAGCTGGGGCCTAATTTCCTCCGGCCCAGCTGGGGGCTCTGTTCGGGCTGGGCTCCGAATCCTCATTCTGAGGATTGTTTCGGCACCAAGGGAGCATCTTGTCCTACCTCATATCCTGCAACATTCTTCTGCCCGCTGATCTTCCGAGGAAACCGACATTTTCAGTTGCTGTTTGCTAGCAGCGACTGGGAATTCTAAATTCCTAAATTTAATCCCACTTAGTAACTTGGAATAATTCCTTGATCCTCACAGTTGGTGACCAGGATTGAGGGCCACTGTAGCCAATAGAGCACTCTCCTTGGTACAATGAGATAAAGGTCCAAAAAGTTCTGAAAATAAAAAAATAAAACGATAAAACTTTGGGCAGCTTAAGTGCCCAAACTGCAGATTGGTAAGCAAGAAGGCATCTAGATCCAGGTTCTGAAAAGATAAAACAATGACAATGATTAAGAAAATGCCAGAATGTGCTTCTCTTTTTTTAAATAATGTTTTAAATGTTTGTTTTGAGAGAGAGAGAGAGAGAGAGGGAGAGAGGGAGGGAGGGAGAGAATCCCAAGCAGGCTCCCTGCTGTCAGAGCAGTGTTGGAAGCGGGGCTCAAACTCCCAAACCATGAGATCGTGACCAGAGCCAAAGTGCATTGCTTAACCAGCTGAGCCACCCAGGTGCCCCTAGTTACTCTGTTTTTTAAAGTGTGCTGTCCAATTTTTCTCAGCACTTGGACACTTGAAACTCCCTCTGGGTGCTAGTCCCAATGGTTATGGACCTATTCTGGATACCTGTGTATAAAAACTGGAAAGTTGACAAACTATAGGAAAGAATAGGACAGTGGACTACTATACAACTAGGAAAAGGAAGGAAAACTATTTCTCCATAATACTCAGGAGTCATCCCCAGTATACATTTTGTTGAGCAAAAAAATGAAGTGAATTCCTAATTCAACTTTCACACTTACTGTTGGTCTAAGAAGATCTCCTCTTTTTTTGAATGCAAGATTCATGATTCAATCTTGGTAACTTGTCCGCTTTTAGGAATTATCTGGGGTTTTTCGCTAAGTTATCTGATGTGCAGTGATCTGTTACCACACTCCATATTTCTGTGGTTATCTGTTGTATTGTTTTCTCTTCTGCTTCTCATTTTGGTTTTTTGATTTTTCTCTCTTCTTTGTTTTTTTCCTTAGTTAATGTAACTAATGCATTGTCAATTTTGTCTATTTTTCCCCCCTGAAACACTAGTCATTACTTATTATGTTACTATTTATTCTGGTCTCTATTTCACTTATTTCTGATTTTTCTTTGTTATTTCCTTCCTCTACTGAATTTCAGCTAAGTTTCATCTTTTTGTAGTTCCTTATGGTATAATGTTATTCATTATAATGTTATGTTATAATGTTGTTTATTTTGAAATTTTTTTCTTAACACAAGCATTTATAGCATAAATTTCACCCTAACATCTGCTTCTGTTGCATCCCATAGGTTTTGGAATATTGTGTTTTCTTTTTTCTTTTGTTTTGAGACATAGTTTGATTTGCCGTTTGATTTTTTATTTGGCTTGTGCAGTAGTGTGTTGTTTAACATTTACATATTAAATATTTAATATTTACATAGTATATTTTCCAGCTTTATTTTATTCTTGAGTTTTAGTTTTGTACCATTTTGTGCCAGAAAATATACTTGGTGTGATTTTGGTTTTCTTAAATTTGTAGATATGCTATGTCTCTTTTTATGTGATTTAGCCATGGGATTCTTCTGTGTGTACATGAAGAAAATGTGTATTCTGTTTTTTCTTGCGTGGAAGCAGCTTCAGAACTATGTATCCTGAAGTATGCTTCCAGTAAAAAAATAATATTCTTGTTGATTTTGCATCTGGATGTTGAAATTTGTTAAAAATTTAAAAAATAACATTTAAAAAAATAAGGTGAAGAAAATGAGTATAATTTGCTGCTGTGCATCTAAAAAGTCGGAGGGAAAATTAATATATAAATAAGCATACTTATAAGTGTAATATATGTAAAGCAGTAATTCTCAATCAGATGGAATTGTGTCCCACAGGGACATTTGGCAATGTCTAGAGACATCTTTAATTACCGCAACTGAGGGGATGCTAATGGCATCTAATGGATAGAGGCCAGGGATGCTGCTAAACATCCCATAATACATAGAATGACCCCCCCACAACAAAAAATTATCTAATCCAAAATACCAATCACATCTATGTTAAGAAACACTGATGTAAACATATATATGTATTTGCGTGCATGAATCTTCTTCAATTTAAAAAATAGAAAGACAAACCATGAAAATACAGAAAATGGATTGCCTTTGGTAGATAAAGGAAATAGGGCGGAGGGAATAAAAATAGAAGCAAGACTTATCAGATTATAACTGGTTTTGAAGATTTAACTTTGAAATTACTTTGAATTACTAAGAAAATTAAATTGTAAAAAAGAAAATCCTGACATCTAAAAGCAAAATGAAACACATGAAACTGTGTTTTGACTAACCATACAGAAAGCAGTCAGGGACTTTAAAACACAGACATTGACTCTACAGCCTAACGGAAAACACCCTAAGGACAAAAGAGCTGCAAAAAGAATCTTAAACTCTTTCCCGATATTTTTGACGGTTGTCTTGCTATTTTATTCCAAAACTCTTTTGTATAGCTTGTAGGATAAAACAAATAATTATTTGTTGTCACTGAGAATTCAGATTTAGGCATTAGAGAAAGATATACAGATACGGTACAAAGGAGGTAAGGAAAAATCCTTTAGTCCTGAATATGAACCAAAAATCAGTAGAGAATCATGATGGACCAAAAAATGTTTCTTTTCTAGCTCTGTCCACTGAAAAGACCTGGAATCAACAACCACATAGAAGCAATGAGCACTCTTGGCCTCCAGATTATGGTCACTAAATACCATTTTCGGGGTGAAATAACTGATTTCAGGTCTGAGGGGAAAATGTACAAAACGAGCCTAAGACATCCTGTCATAACAGAAAGCAAGGAAGCCATGATATCTTCTAGTGTCACATTAGAAGCCCTCAAAGGTCAGTTTAAAGAGGTTCCCACTGGCCAAACATAACCCAATCAGAACAAAAATAATTCCAATGGATTGAAACACATTAAAAATGTTTAAATCCATGAGTTCACGTTTTTTAAAAGTCAATAACTTTGGAGAATGCTGAAGAACCAACTAATTACTCCAAAAACCAATATATTTTTTAAAAAAAGCACTCATACTGATTTTCCTATAGAAACTGTACATCTGAATAACCAAATAGGTGATAAAGTGAAGTTTCACTTTGAAGACATACTTTAGATAGTTAATTAACAAAATACAATAAAATTATAATATTACTATCTCCAGTGAATTAAAGGATTTAGGCAATGATTATCAATGGCTGTTCACATCACACAAAAAAAACACATTCTATACCCACTGATGGAAGAATTTCTGCTACTTATGAAGTATTTTTGTCAAATAATCAAACCTGAATCCAATCAAGCCTCTAGATCTCACTACTATTTCTATAAAATGCAAATACAAAGGAATTACCCCATAGGGATGTGACCAGCCAAATCCAGACTGTGGAAAACTTGTCAACAAACAAATGGCAAGGGAACAAAATGATATGGAGGAGGAACTCTCTATATTTTTAAAAAATTTAAAAGACACCAAATAATTGTAATGTATGGACATTAGGTAGGCAGGTATTTGATCCCATTAAAGATATTTTTAATATCTAGATTAATAATGGTATTATTGCTGTTTCTTTTTTTACAGAGTCCATCTATTTTAGAGGCACATCCTAAAGTGTTTATGGATGAAAGGATATGATGTTAAGGATGTGCTCCAAAACAATCCATTCAGGGGAGGCGGTGGGCACAGTTGAGATTGGCCAAGAGTTGATAATCATTGAACATGAGTGATGGTCATGTAGGAGTTTGTTATACTCATCTATTTTATATGAAAAGATAAAACTTAACATTTTATAAGGTGAAATATTTTCAAAAACTTAAAAGTGAATAAAAATTAAAAAAGGAATGGATGTTCCTTAATTTCTTGACATGTTAGAAGCACTATTGCGATCATTATGGTGAAAATGTGTTGAAAGCATCCCCTGAGAAACATTCTATAGAAGTCTTTGGAATGTCATTGGAAAAGTTCTATCCCTCATTATTCTACATATCTCACCCCCATTCATCTCAGTCCTGTAAAAAATCTTAGTAGGAAGTTCTCTTCCTTCCCCCAACAGGTAAATGCACATAAAAACCGGGATAAAGTTATTCTGATGGATGCTACAGAAAAGGTAATATCAACTACAACTAACTTCATACCTTCTACGTCCAGGGCCTTTACATATATTTGCTTTAATCTTTACAACAAGGAAGACATTAGTATCCCCATTTCACAGATGAGAAAAGAGAAGCTGAGACAGATGACATCACTTACTGGTGGCCACGAAGCTAACAAGCATTCCATGAGGATTTCTACGCAGAAACTTCAGACTCTGAAGACTGCTCTGTCCCTTGCACCATAACAAATCCACACCTGAATGTGTGGTGTGGGCTAAATTCCCCCCTTCCCCAAGCCCACCAAAATTACTTTATAACTTTAGTGTGCATTGAAGTCATCCAGGGAATTTGTTTAAAGTGTGGATTCCTAGGCACACCCATGGAGAGTCTGATTCTGTAGTTCTAGGACCAGGGCTCAGGAACACGCATTAAACAAAAGATTCTGTTGCAGATGGTCTGGGAACAAAGTCTTGAAAAACACTTCCTAAATCCATCACAATCTTAAACTTCAAATGTATAATAATATGATCCTCAGTGATTTGGCTCCTGGCAATATGTCCCCTTAAATGAATAAGCTGTTATTCAACCACTTCAAAAAGTTCTTTGCTCCTGCTGTTCCTTCCTCCAGAATAATAGAATGATAATAATAATAGACACAATCATAATAACACGTACACTAGCACCAATGTTCTGAGAAGTACAAAGGCCATACCAACATTTACATGCCCTTCTCCAGTGGGGCCTCAGTGAGTTGAATTTAAAATTATAGAGCTCAAGAGCCTATAATTTACCAATAAGACCACCAGCCTAATCCTTTCAGTTCAGCTCAATTTCTATCATAACCCAACTCTTCCCAAGTGCCAAGTACTATCTATGACGCAGAAGGCACTGAACAGATGAATGGGACATAGGCTTTCCTCCCAAAAGTTTTAGAAGCAGAGACGTAAACAAATGGTCATGTAAACAAATAAAACAAGGTAGCAGAGAACACAAGATAGAAGAATGCTTCAGAGGAGGGGGTCTCATATCTAGGGGCGGCAATAAGGGAAACATCTCAGCGATCATGAATGACCTCAGCAGGACATCAGAGTCTTGCTAACAGAGGAGAAGGGCATTTTTGAGCTGGGCACATAAGAAAGCAAAATCCTGGCGAGCCCATGGTCCCCCACTACCTTGTTTGGGGCAGCTCTCGGAGAAAATGAGCTTGGTTTTTTGAGATGAACAACATCCAAGCCTGGAGGAATTTAAAAAATTCCTGTGATCCTTCAAGACTCCTGCAGCCTCCCCCAGGCACTCCAGCTTACATACACAACTCTCCCCAAAATCCGATTTATTTTTGCTCAGGATTTATCAGCCACAAAAATGGGTTTAACCTTTTGAGCTTCAGTTTGGCACCTCATGCTTTTCCATCCTCAAATGTTGTCTCCCACCCCATCTGGCTGTGGCAAGACTCCTTCAAGGACCAGACATCTCTAAAATTAGGCATCGGCTGAGATTTATGCTGATTCTCCTGATTCAGTCCAGACTTGTCAACTTCCCTGGAAGCAATAAGATAGTTCCATAAATTACTGCAGCCTTTAACCGACCAAACTATTTTTAAAGGGTGGTCTATATCAAATGCAATTAAATCTGAATTGTTGCCTCAATAACTCTGCCTCCTTTCTTTTCTTGTTCGCTTATATCCCCAAGTGTATTTAGCTTGCAATACATTTAGAGTTCAATTCATCGTTTTATTTTTCAGCCTCTGGAGGAAAGCTAAGAGCGGTGCCACTTTTCATTTTGGGAGGTGTGGAAACCACGTCTCAGCACATCACTTCTTCATATGTACCCTGGTTAGGCGCACTGCCCTGATCCTGTCTCCAGAAAATGTTCAGCGCTCATTAATGGATGTGCCCAAGAAACTGAGCACAGGGAAAGTTCTCGGGCCCAAGGACTAAAGCAGATCCTATGTCCAGCGGTTTCAATGATCCTGGCTCGGACGCGCCCTAATGAGTCCCGTGTTACCCAGCTATGCGATCGCCACTGGATCCCATGCCTCCTTGAACTAAGCCAGCCTCAGTTTCCCAAATTGCTGGCATTTTTTTCCTGAACAGGTAGAAGTATGGCCACACAGAAGGAAGGGCCCTGAACGCCCCATTCCCTTCCTCCCTGGCCACCATCCCAAATATCTGAGAATAACCAGGGTCGTGTCCTACGGAGACAGATGTACAGAATGTGGGCTCTGAGTCCATTGTTTTATTTGGCTACCGATAGCTATTATGTGTCACCCCCCGCGTCCAGCGGTGCCCCCCATCTGGGCAAGCTGATAAGGAGTACTGAGTACTCTCTGAGTACTCTCTCCTTTGGAACTGTGGGAGATCCAAATCCTGCAAGTCTCTGGTGCCTGGGAACGCTCGCCACAGCTTGCCCTTTCCCAAGGTCGAGGGAAGTTATTGGGGACCTGCTGGAGGGGACTGCCCTGCTCTCCCCCTGAGACTTGGAAAAGCATCAGGTGCCAAATGGAAGCTCAAAAGGATAAACCCTGAGCAAAAGTGACTCCCATTCCGGGGAGAATTGCGTGTGTGAGCCAGAGCGCCTGGGGCAGGGGGAGTAACAAACCTCTTCATCCCCTTTGAGTGTCCATGGGGCATTTGGGTGGGGATCCATCTGTCTCTGCACGGTGGTCAGAACAATGTGTTTTCCTCCCTGCTGAGACCACGGTCCCTCCCACGCTAGTCAGTGAAGGAGGGCAAAGGCCCCTGGGCATCTCTCACTGTGGGTGGAAACTTGATAATGGCCCCCATCAGGCTGAAATCTGCCAAAGCGCAGCCACTGAACTGCAACACGTTGATCAGAGACCAGAATCCCCCTGGCCACAGTCACTGCTACGGTTGGCTGCCTGAGTCCTACCACCCAGGCTTCTCCGCCCCGGATGCCCCCTACACATTACTCTCCTGCCACCCTGCAGCTCAGCCCTCCACTGGCTCATGAGAATTAGTAAGGATCCTTTTCCCAAGATACTTTATTGCCAGCTGCCAGGAACAGGTGGTAATAGCTACATAAACCAATAGTGATTGAAATAGGAGCGGCTCCCCCTGGAGTTGTGCAATTCACGATCCACAAAACTGGAAGTGGAGTCCCTGTTTCACCAAAACTATCCCTAATCCTTTCCTGAATTTCAGCAGAAACGTGACCCTGATCCAAAGTAAGAAGCCCAGCAGATTCCCACCTTCTTGTCCTGTGGGCGTCGCACCCCTCAGGTAGGACGGAGGGAAGGGACTGGTGTTATATTTTCTACTTCCCTCAAGTTCATCACCCAATCCCTTAGCTCATTTCCATGGGGACTACTGGTAGTTCAAGTGGGACCATTCTTTGTTGTATGTGACCATCCCATACACTGTGGGACAGCAACCGGGTACCAAATGTCACAGATATCCCCCAGCTCTCGTGGAAACCAAAAGCACCCCTCCCACATTTCCAAATGTGCACTAAGATGTTAGTGTCCCCCTACCCCTTCCGGTTGAGGATCATGTGATAATATGTTTGTATCTGTTTCCGCCTCTAGACTTCGTTCTTCAGGAGGGCAAGCGCCTTATCTTACACAAGTCCACGTTCCCAATGCCCAGCACGGTGCCTGAACTAGAATACCTGTCACCTGATCTAAACTGAAGAAGAGCCCTACAAGACTGGGCAGGAGAGTTAGCCCATCAAGATGCCCCCTCGCACAAGGGCAACTTCAGTTCTCCCCACCTTGCCCGCTGGGAGAGAACCCATGCGATTCACCTCAGCCAAAACTCACAGTGCCTTGTCCTTTAAATATGCCTCTCTCGAGTGGAGGGTTTCTGCTTGCACACACCTGGGGTACTTACCACCTACCGCAGAAATGTTCGCAGCCCATCCCACTCTCTCACCAACCAGTCACAAGCTGCCTTTCTCTTTTGCCTCCTCCTGCACAGGAAGGGAAGAACAGGGCAACACATGTGCTGACAAATCGGAATATTGAGTCATTAAAAAAAAAAAAAAAGAGGGGCGCCTGGGTGGCGCAGTCGGTGAAGCGTCCGACTTCAGCCAGGTCACGATCTCGCGGTCCGGGAGTTCGAGCCCCGCGTCGGGCTCTGGGCTGATGGCTCGGAGCCTGGAGCCTGTTTCCGATTCTGTGTCTCCCTCTCTCTCTGCCCCTCCCCTGTTCATGCTCTGTCTCTCTCTGTCCCAAAAATAAATAAAAATGTTGAAAAAAAAAATTTAAAAAAAAAAAAAAGAAAGAAAAAGAAAAAAGCAGTTGGGGCAGGGAAGTGCTGGACCAGGATTTTTGCTTGACATTCTAATGCAATGTTTTCAAGTTTCTTGATGCGTTTCTGTATTTAAGCCTATGTTGAGGGGCACCTGGGCGGCTCAGTCGGTTAAGCATCTGACTCTTGATTTCAGCTCAGGTCATGATCTCACAGTTCATGAGTTCAAGCCCCATGTTGGGCTCTGTGCTGACAACCCAGAGCTTCCTTGGGATTCTCTGTCTCCCTCCCTCTCTCCTCTGTCTCTGCTCCTCCCCACCCATGCTCTCTGTCTCTTAAAATAAATAAATATTAAAAAAAAAATACTTATAAAAACAAAACCTATGTTGAGCAGATAGGATTGGCCTAGCGGGGTTGGCTGTCTACCCATCATCTTTGTTCTTTGTTAACTGATTGTTGTCTTGTTCAGATACCCAGTCTTAAGTAAAACGGTCCTATCCCCATCTCCAGTATCAATTGAAGCCAGAGTTTGGCAAAATATAGCCAAGACCAAATCCATCCTGCCACCTGTATTTGCATGGCCTGGAGCTAAGAATGTGTGATGGCTAACTTTATGCGTCACCTTGGCTGGGCCACAGGGCCCAGATATTATTGTGGATGTTTCTATGAGGGTGTTTTTATATTTTTTAATTTAAATCCAAGTAGTTAGTTAACATATAGTGTAATACTAATATCAAGAATAGAATTTAGTGACTCATCACTTACATATAACACCCAGTGTTCCTCGTAACAAGTGCCCTCCTTCCTGCCCATCCCCCATCTAGCCCATCCCCCCACCCACAACCCCTCCAGCAACACTCAGTTTGCTCTCCGTATTTAAGAGTCTCTTATGTTTTGTCCCCCTCCCTGTTTTTATATTATTTTTGCTTCCCTTCCCTTATGCTCTTCTGCTTTGTATCTTCAATTCCACATACGAGTGAAATCTTGATATTTCTCTGACTTATTTTGCTTAGCATACACTCTAGTTCCATCCATGTTGTTGCAAACAGCAATATTTCATTCTTTTTGATCACTGAGTAATATTCCATTGTATCTATATACCATTTCTTCTTTATCCATTCGTCAGTTGATAGACATTTGGGCTCTTTCCATACTTTGGCTGTCGTCGATAGCGCTGCTATAAACATTAGGGTGCAGGTGCCCCTTCGAAACAGCACACCTGTATCCCTTGGATAAGTACCTAGTAGTGTAATTGCTGGGTCGTAGGGTAGTTCTATTTTTAATTTTTTGAGGAACTTGCATACTGGTTTCCAGAATGGCTGCACCAGTTTGCATTCCCACCAGCAGTGCCAAAGTGTTCCTCTTTCTCCGCATCCTCACCAACATCTGTTGTTGCCTGGGTTGTTAATTTTAGCCATTCTGACAGGTGTGAGGTGGTATCTCATTGTGGCTTTGATTTGTATTTCCCTGATGATGAGTGATGTTGAGCATTTTTTGTTTATCAGGGTGATTTTAGATGGGATTTATATTTAAATTGGTGTACTTTGAGTACAGCAGATTGCCCTCCATAATATGGGTGGGTCTCATCCAATCAGGTGAAGACCCAAATAAAATTAAAAAGTGACCTCTCCTGAGCAAGAAGGGATTATGCTGGCAGATGACCTTTGACCCTGAACTGCAACATCAGCTCTTTCCTGGGTTGCTAGGTTGCTGGTCCACCCTGCAGATTTTGGACTTGCCAGCCTCCATAATCACATGAGCTAATTCCTTCAAATAAATCTCTCTACAGAGGGATACATAGATAAACACATGTATACACACACACACACACACACACACACACCCCTTCCTATTGATTCTGTTTCTCTGGAAAACCCTGTCTAATACAGAATGGTTTTCAAACTTCAAAATGGCTATATTTTAAATGACTATATAATTACCTACGAAATGTCCTCGGTTTTGCCTGATGACCAGCAAAGCCCCAAATATTTACCATCTGGCCCTTTAAGAAAAAGTTTGCCAATGTCTGTTCTAAACCAATCATCTTTGCCCTACTCACCTTGCCCATGATTCGTTTAAAGATGGTGTCAGTCTGACCAGTCAGATGAAAGAGAAGTTCTTCTAGTGGCTTATGGGAAAGGTGTATTTCCTCACAGGAAGGAATAACCAGATACAATGCCAAGAGCTGCTGCGGCCATCCTACAGGCACACGGCCAGTCTGCCTTGGTAACAGGGACCACCTCAAGAGGATGCCAGACTGAAGGATGCAAAGGGTCCCTATGACATCATGGGGCTACAGAGTTAACACTCTGTCTCAAGGCTTCTTGTTATGTGAGATGACAAATTACCTTAATGTTCATGAGGCTTTCAATCGGGGTTCTTGTCACTCACAGCTAAATGCATCCTGATCGATCCGTCTTGAAAATGAAGAGTCAGAGAGGTTTCATCTCTCCGTCCACACCCGTGGGCACTTGGTGGTGAGAGCTGGGAGTAGGACACTGTCTTACATAACCTGAGAAGCCTGAGGTTGTAAGCAGTGAGACAAAGTGTGGCTTTTCATGAATGGACTCTGAGTAGCTAAGTAGATTCCACTGCATTAATTCTAGCTGGTGCTTTGAGGGAGCTGTTTCATAACAAATAAAGTCTGCACCCACCTTCCTTGCATTTATTCTATTTTGTGTTAAATCTCCAAGGGACCAAATCATTGATATTTTCCCAAGAAAAGGAATCTTATAAAAATACCAAGCTGTACTTGTGCAAACAGAGGGAATCCACATCGCTGGCCCTACCATACTGTTTTCTGCTTGTTTGTTTGTTTTCCATTGTGAGGGCAAAAATTCCACCCCACTGGCTACTGTTGCACGTATACTCTAACGGGTAGGGTAGTGTTGTTCCCTTACGTGACTTCAATAGCCATTTTCATGCCACAAGGTATACAATTACCAGCTGATGAACCCTCACTACATCCCTCCTGGTGGTTTTGTGAAAGATTTTACTGTCCCCACGTAATAGATGGAACCAAAGTTAAGGGACTTTTCGCAGACTATTCAAGGGGCACTTACTTCATTCGGTGCCATATGAAGGACAGAGACAATTACAGCGTCTCTCAAGCCAAAGCTACCACTTTGGGGCCTCATTCCTCATATAATTGCCTCCTGCCCCCCTGCAGGTGTGTCTGTAGGGACCCCCTTATGTCCCTTGGGTGAGTCATTATAACTACTCTCAGTCCACAGTCTTCCACATAGAGAACTCTAAGATCCCAAACAGACTCACCTTCCCTTTGAGGATGTGATTGATCCTTGGACATTTTTCTAGTCCAAGAATGAAAGGGAAACCAAAAACCTTAACAACCAACCCAGCTTAAAGTCCTGGTTGTATTTTATTGCAAAGCATCTCAGACTCCCGTCCTTGTGATTTTTGAACTGTCTTATAATGGAGTCCATTCTTTAAAATTATGGACTGAGATGTAAAGAATGACGATCCCAGGATGAGAGAAGGAGTTTGGGGTCTTCTGACTCCAACGTCCTCCTCTGCAGTAGCCCTATCCAACTACTCCATCTTTGCTTCAGCGCATCCAGAGCTCATTGCTAGAAAGCTCTGCCTAACATTGGAACAAAAATCTTTCTTCTTGCCCCTTTCACCCACAGGTTGTAGTGCTGCCAGTGGGCGCTAAGTGTTAATTGGAGACAAAATCAGTCCATATCAAAACAACCCATGGTTAATGATGTTAGTTAGAAAGGAAACCAAACTCCTTGGGATGGCAAAGTGAGCCCATGGTGATTCTAACGGGGGTGCAGAATAAATACATTTCCTCTTTCACAAGACAGGCCCTCAGATATTTTAAGACTGCTACCTTGTTACCCAGAATTTTCTCTTCCCCATGCTAAACATCCCCAGTTCTGTCTGCCTTAAATCAAGGGACCTGGGTCCAAATCAGCTCATGGTTCTTCTCCAAACAAGCCCCCAGAAATAAGAGCAATTTCACTGAATACTAATATCCCCAAACCTCTCCCCAAATCCATATGTTCTGTAAATTTCCATTGAAGAGCACTACTTTTTATGGGCTTGTTTTTTATGTACCTTTGGAAAAATACAAAATGTGATTGTGCTCCTATGATTCTATTTGTCTGCGTCCCTGGACAATCGCCTAGAAAATCCCTGCATCCTTGTGACAATCACCATGGGCTCACTTTGCCATCCCAAAGAGCCTGGTTTCCATTCTAACATCATTAACAATGGATTGTTTTGCTATGGGCTGATATTGTCTACAATTAACACTCAGCGTTTGATTTCAAATACATGTTAAACATGGTCACATCTATTTAAAAATAAGTAAATACCCATTAATATGTGTGAACATCTTAGAAGTGAGTCTAAAATTTCCATGGCAAAGGGAGGTGCTCAGAAGGCTCAGGGGCCAATCTGAGCCAACACTGAGAACGGAGGATGAGTGTCTGAATCTTAAGAGTCCCTGTGGCCAGGGATTCACGGAAGGAATAGTCCTTAGGTGAAGAGCACAAACTAAGAATTAATCAATTGGGTCCTACTATGTGCTGTGCAAAATAGTAACTTGGAGTAGAGTCGGAATATAAACAAGTCTGACATGAGCCTGACCTGGTGTTTACCCCTCTAGTTGTAAGACAAGCATTGGCAACATAAGGCTGCACCTACTAATACATAGGACAGATAATCAGTATAGAAATTTTGCAAAAGAGAAAAAAAACACATAATATATGAGGGCTTACTACGTGCTCACGAAACTGCAGACTTCATCTCCTTTCTACTATCCAGCAGCTTGATCTTTGTATCACGGGTCCATTCAGAGGTGAGAGAAGTGAGGTAAGGCAAGATGGCGGCACAGACTCTCAGTCAGGTCTTCCTAGAACAGGGGAGAAAAAGACCCTAACACAAAACTGCAGGATTAAAAATGTACCCTGTGAGTAGCTCCCGGAGCTAAAATGATGGCACTGAGCAGCAAATATTTGAGCAGAGAAATGAAGAAGGCAAAGAAGGAGTGGTATGGGACAAAAGGGGATAGTAGGCTTGGGAACTGTATGCAGACAGCACAAGGCTGGAAGTGCCTTGAGATAAAAGGCTCCTGAGACTGTTTAAGGAAAAGACAATGTCACTTGCTTACATGGGGATGTCAGGATAGGGTAATTCAGAGCTCTGCTCTCCTACTCCAAAAGCCATGGCTACCACTAGCTCTTGGCCTTCTAATTCCCTAGAATCAGAGCGAGAAGTGACCTTAGCCTTCTTCCTGTCCAGCCCCTCATTTTGGAGCCGAGGCCACGGTGGTCCTGGAAATTTAAAGAATGCGCCAACATCACCCCAATGGTCCTACTCGGCCTGGGATTCAGCACAGGCTTTCATGCTCACTCCATTCTCTTTCCACTAAATCACACCCTCTGCAAATCAGGTTTCTCAGCATCCCCATTTTCTCATGCCATTCTCTCTGTTTTCCACATACAGGAGGGGCTTGCAGCACCCTATCTGAACACGGAAAAACCTTCATGCAAAAACCTCTTAGATTGCCATGGCACAAACTCACGGGGTAAGGGAAATAACACTGTGCAGAAGTAGCTATAAATAAAAGCCCCAAACTAGTGAAAGTTTCTAGATCTCCTTTTTATTTAAATGTTCCTCATTTATATGCAACCAATTCACAAAAGCCCACACACCAATCTGTAACGCACCTGGTATTGTGAGAAATTGCCAGTTTGGTGGTGTCGTGCTTTTTTCCCCCACAATAAAAACTGCACAATGTCATGTCCTTAGGGTACATCAGTCCCCTTTCCCTCTTCTTTAATGAATCCCCCGAAGAGTTAGGTTTATAAAATACACCCAACAAAATGGGCTGTATTTATTCCCTATCATTGTAGGAACACCTGTCCAGGTACATTTTTAGAGAGTGGGTTTGTCCAATAGCTGTCTCTGGTGTCACCTTGTACCACACTTGTGCTATACCAAAAACTGTTTTAGTCGGCTAAGTCTGTTGTAACAAAGTACCGCAGACCAGGTGGCTTAAAGAACAGACGTTTGTTGTCTCAGAGTTCTGGGGGATTGAAGTCCAAGATCAAGGCGTCAGCAGGAATGGTTTCTTCTGAGGCCTCTCCCCTGGGCTTGTACATGGCTGCCGTCTCCTCCTCATCTTCCCTCTGCACAACTTTGTGTCCAAATTTTCCCTTTTTATAAGGATACCCATCATATCAGGTTTGGACCCATCCCAATGACCTTCTTTTAACTTAACCATCTCTTTGAAGGCCCCGCCCCATCCCCCAACACAGTCAGATTCTGAGGTGCTGGGGTTTGCCCGTACGAATTTAGGGGGCACCATTTAGCCCGTAACACCCTCCTCACCTATTCCGTGTCTTCTCGCATACAAACTACATTCCCTCCATTCCAACAGCCCCCAAAGTGGTAACTTTTCACCATCAACCCTAAGGCCTCTGCCTCGAGTAGCTTTTAGGACTGGAATTTGAAGAAGTGAAGAGGGATTAAAATAATCTGCCATTCTCACCCAAGACTAGAGTTTAGTTCTGGTTTAGACACTGCGGAGACAGGCTTTGCCTAACTGGGCTCCTTCTGTCAGGAAAGATGTGGGCCTCCACAGCTCACAGCCATCCCACCGGGAGAAGGAAGTGTGTTTCTCCCAAGACCACTGCACAAAACTTTAAGGGTGAACTGGGTAAGCATCTGTGGTGAAGGAGAATGCGTCTCCTATGGCCTCTTGTTCAAAAGGCGCTGATTTCCTCTGTTCTAGGAGAGGAACACAGAGCTGATTCAGCTCGCCCAGGGTAAAAATAGCTAAGTGGACAGCTTGAGTGAATCTTAGCAGTTCACCTGTTTTTCCTGTTATCAACTGCACACGGGAACGTATCAAGGACTGCGAAGTTAGAAGCCATTGTAAAACCAAGGGTCTGTGTAAAAACCATCTATCTGAAATTGAGAAGTAGTGGGGAGCTCGCTCAGATTGAAAATAGCTACTTCACATGCTTCTCCTTGAACAGCTGCCAGGGGAATGGCAGTCAACAGGAGGCCTCGATGGCACTGGTAGCATGTCAGGGAACACACGGGAGAGTGCTTGCCATCAGCGGCCTCCCGGCGGATCGCATCCGAGGGGGAAAGGCTTGGGCTGCCCGTGATCTTTTGACGATCTTCCACAATTCACTTTGGTTTAGCTGGCCCAAGGTGCATTTGTGGGTCAAGTTCATTTTCAGTGCTACGAGGCTGGGAACCTTTTCAGTGAAAAGCCACACGGATGTGTGGTTCGCATATCTACTTAGACACCTACAATTCTGAACCATGATATTTAAAGCAGCAATTGGGTCCTTCAGCCTGGCTCCCCACTAGCAAGTAGAACTTCCTAAAGGAGGTGAGCGGAGACATGTGGACAGCCTCGGGAAGCTCTCCCTTCGCCCCGAGTGTCATCCTGGTGCCTTCAGGACTCGTAACTGACCCTCCATTCTACAGAGGCTTAAAAGTGTCATGTTAGGGATTTGATAAGGGGGTGAGGAAATAGATCTCTGGGGTTAAGGGGAAAAAACACACAGGCACACATACTCACACGCACGCGCGTGCACACACACACACACACACCTATGTTCATTTTTTAAGAGAGAACAAGAGACGGCTTGAGAATAGCAAACATGCCCCAGTTTGCCCATCCTTAAACATTATTAGACGAATCTGTCATGTTGACAAATAGCCCCCACTAAGGGCAGACCCGGCCAACAGCAAGCACAGGCAGTGTTTGGTCCAGCTTTTCACAAATATGAATTGTGGAATGCAGGAGGCCTGCACACATGTGGTCTAAAAATACCCTGCCTGTCCCATCTCTCCGGGACTAGAGGACCGGGGCCCCGAGGCCGGGGCCCTGCCCAGGGGAGGATCAGGGGCCTCTGTTTGCACCGGAGCTAATTACCAGAGGACCTAGACAGGCAGCTGCTGGGCCCCAGCTCTCAGTTTGCGAGTGCCTTGCAAGGCTGTGGTTCTAACTTTAGAACTGCACTCCAAACTTTGATCTTCCAGCATTGCTTGGCTTTAGGCAAAACATAAACTTGAGAGCTGCAACATGTTTTTTAAATTTTATTCCCCTGGCGGTTTTAGAATAAGGACAGGAATTATTTTCAAATGAGAATCTTTGACTGCATAACACAGGCTTCCAAAATTAAGCAGAAACACATGGAGGCTCTTATTATTAAATTTCCCTTGGAAAACAATGGTTTAAATTATTGGGGGTGGGGGGGGGAGTACTTTGATAAAACTTTGAAATGTGAAGCCTAAAGTTTAAAATGAAAAAAATCGCTTTGGTGTTGTTGGGGTTTGTTTTTTTTTTTTTTTTAAAGATTATTAGACAGTTTTTTCTAGCCCTGCCATTATTAACCTGTATCTGCCAATGTTTAAAAAATGGAATGCTTTGGGGTTGAAAGTATAAATGACAATTTTTACAGCTGAAAATCAGGTGCTAAGGGGTTTCCTGAAGTACAGAAATTTGGGCTGTCCGATCAGAGCATCTCCCCATAAAGCATGTTTTTAAGAAAGTAACGAAGAAGGCAGAATTTCGCTGTATCCTCATCTGTCCCTGATTTTCCATAGCGTCCAGCAGGAAATAGAGACCTACCAAGGTATGTTGTGCATTCTTTGCCTTTGGCTGACAACACTCAGGTCAGCCACAGTTAGGGCCACTGGCACCTTCTATCATCAAAACTATATCGATGCGCAATTTCCCCCTTCTCCCCAAGCCATTCCCAGAAATGGATTTGGGCAAGAGGATGTTTTTGGAAACTCCACCGTCTCAGACCTCCCAGGCACTATTCAATTCTTCCTTCCCTTCCAGGACTAAGTCAATTACTACCTTCTCGCTGAAGCCTTTCTGATCACCTCATTTAAAAGTTTCCCCATGCCCTCATCAGCCCACATCCTTACTGTGCATATCACTCGTTCGGAACTTACGATTTCCTGCTGGATGTGGTTAGTGATCTTTAAAATGTGGCTCTTCCATTCCCGGCTACCTTATAAGATCTGCGGAGGAAAGCAGCAGCTCTTTTCTCTGTCTGCCTCCCCCTTTGGGCCTAGCTCAGTGCAGGGGGCCTGCGGCTGGGCTCCCTGCTGGGGCTTCAGGGGGATAATAGCAGCGCTCCAGTAATGACAAGAACTTATCTTCTAGCATCACCCAGAGGACACCCTAGGCAACAAACGCAGAGGGAGGAAAAGAAACCCAGAGTCCTTCTGCCCCTTCCCACTCCTGCCCTGAAGGAGGCCATCTGCCGGAGGTGGGGCAGCCCCTGGGGACTCCCTGGCAAGGTGGTAAAGTCCCCTGTGAGTGCTCTGCAGGACGGACAGTTGGAAGAGGAGGCAGGTGACAGGTGATCCCCACTCTGATTCTGCAAAGGACTTCTTTACATCTGTAATTTCTCCTAACCTGGCTCCACATTAGAGACCTGGTCTGTTTTGAAGCTTCTCTGATTAAAGGGATAATTTCTGCCCAGTGTATTGTTGGCCTTAATGATATCCACCCACCCCTCTGCACACACAGAGGCTTCCCTGGCCATCTTTGCAGCATTTTTGAAACCGTATTAAGACCAGTTGTAGGAAAACGAGAACATCATTCACAGAACCTTGTTTATGTAACTGAATTCCAGTTTGGAATGATTTCCTTTTCAGTTATAAGAAACTTCCCTTCCTCCTTCTAGTAGCCAACCAAAGAAGCTCATTCAACATTTTGAATGGGGATTTCAGGGCCTGGATCATGAGAAAACATCACAGGTATGGAAGCGTGAACTTTGCCTGGGTAGAGTCTGTGATTGAAGGCCTTGCGACTCAAAGTGTGGCCCCAGAGCATCACCTGGGAGCTGGTCAGAAAAGGAGACTCTCAGTTCCCACTCCTAGGCCACTGAATCAAAATCTCCATTTTAACAGGATCCCCAGAGGTTCAGATACACATTAATGTTGATCGTAAGCATCCTGGGACAGATCTCTGCACACCAGAAAGCCTTCACCCACCAACTGACACCCCTGCCTGAAATGCTCACTGCAGAAATTCACAGGATAGGTGTTACCCGTGCTTTTTTCACCTTCAAATGGCAAACTCACCCAAGAGGAACAATTTATTAAGGCAAATCAGCTACTAGTACTTCGATGTTCAAATGAACTCATCTGTCCTCTTGCAAAATGAGGACAAGAACGAGCTGACACCTCATACACTCCAAGACCGTGTGCAGATGGGAGTCTCCCGGTACGAGGAAGGCAGGCCTGGAAGGCTTCTCATCTGCCCTGTGCTGTCTGGATCCTACAGCAGCAGACTTTGAACAGTTAAAAAACAATCTTCCCAAACAGACAGCCACATCCAGGAGAGCCGGACAGCCAGAGAATAGAGTCCAGGAGGCAGTGAGAATGGACGTGAGACAGGGCAGGTTGACACGGGCAAGCAGGAATGCAAACGGGGCCAGGCCTGGAACTCTAGGCTGTGGTTCCCCTGGGGGCCTATCCGTGGAGGTGAGTGCTTGTATAGCAGAATCAGTCTGAAAGACCAGGGCTCCTGGGTGGCTCAGCTGGCTAAGCGTCTGCCTTTGACTCAGGTCACGATCTTGCCGTTTGTGAGTTCAAGCCCCGCATTGGGCTCGCTGCTGTCTGTGCAGAGCCTGCTTCAGATCCTCTGTCCCCCCTCTCTCTCTCTCTGCCCCTCCCCTGCTCGTGCTCTCTCTTTCTCAGAAATAAAACAAAATAAAATAAAAACTTTAAAAGGCCAGAAACAAGAATATCCTGAGTGTCCATCTGCCTGCAGGTATGTAAAAGGTCACAGTTGCACTAATAATGACTTTGACTACCCACTAAACCCTGCCAGTGTGGCTCCAGGGACTTCCTCTCTCTCTCCGATCACTTTCTCCACCTTAGATGTTTCTGAGACGCCCCAGGAGCTACTTGGAGTCTCCTCAGGAGTCAGACTGCTTCTTTGCTCCACTCTTGGGCCTGTTGTCCCGCACATGGATGCTCTTGTCCTTGTGGTCCAACGGCCCCATAAGTGACTTCTGAGATAAAAAGAAATAAAAAGTTACCTCTGTGTCTGAGTCGGTTGGGACTGCTGTAACAGAATACCCCAGGTTGGGTGGCTAATCAACAACAAGTCTTTTATGAGGGCACCGATCCCATTCCTGAGGACTCCACCCTCTTGACCTAATTACCTCCCAAAGGCCACACCTCCTAATACCATCGCCTTGGTGGTTAGGATTCAACAGATGGATCTGGGGACGAGGGGGACACAGACAATCAGTCCATCACACTCGATTAGAGAGATCTCTTAACGAACTGTGGATTTCAATGGGTACAGAGCTTAGAGAGACCTCCCTAATCCTCTCACATCCTTGGATCCCCTCATGGAGGGGGTCTCAAGTCCTCTCATAGGATATATTCTCTCCAGGACTCCACGGTGGCTTTATGTGGCTTGGTTTCCATCCCTTCCCATTCCTACCCTGCCAGTTCACCAGACGTGCCAGTATGTGTCTGTCCCCTAGTCATGAATATGGCCCTAAATCTTTTCCCAACAGGAATAAGGACTGAACAGGTTCAGAGAAGACAGATACACAAAATGGAGATGGACCACAGTTGTGGGGAGGGAAGCCACTGGACACCCCATCCTGACCTAGACAATTCTCGCCGCTCGCCCGGGCAACACCCCACTACAGTTCATTAGTTTGCCAATTAACCAAGTGAAATAGCTGTGAAATAAACTTCGAAAGGAACACAAAGCGGCAGCAGCCTGAAGGGATAATGGGGATTCTATCCACTTTTGCTCATTTGTTCATTTATTCCACACCTAGAGCAGTGTCTGGCGTAGAACAGGAAATAAATATTTACAAATGACTGACCAAATAAACGAATACATTTAGCAAATACAGGCTGAGTGCCTGAATGTGCAAGCCTTTGTTCTAGATACTAGAATGCAGCAGTGATTCAGTGAGTCCCAGCCCTGACAGAGGGTCCAGGGAAACAACAGATGATCCCAGACCCATGTGTGATAAGTAACGCAAGCAGGGAATAGTGAGGGGGCCGCAAGAACACACAGAAGGGCCCAGTGAGGTCCCCCACAATGGCTCAGCAGAGCTGGCACAAGGGGACCAGGAGGGACATACACAGCCAAGGACACAGATACTGGGACTCAGGGGCTTGAGGTGCCTGCCAAGGGGACCTGCCATCTTCTTTGGCCTCTGGAGGGGTCTCCTTGGAGGCAATGACTATAAACCTCTAGTTACAACCTGGGTTCCCAGCACTCCAGGCTGGGGCTGAGGCGGGCTTTCCTCTATTCTCAAGTCCACTGCCAATAGCTGACAGTCATTAATGCACAAGGCGGACAAAAGAAGCATAGAGCTGTCGTACACATGGCTGGGGAAGGGAGGAGTGGGGGGAACAGAAAGGAGGTTATTGTAGTCCAGATACAACGGGTCTTTGCATTTTAAACATGGAGAGGAAGGAACAGGCATAATTAAAAAGTGAAAAATGGCAGTTTACAGAGAAAGGTGAGCTGTTGGAGAATGAGTAAGACGTGGAGGGGAGCAGTTTTGATAACAAAACCAGAGGAATTAGTTAGTTATCTGCCGAAATCTACTACTCCAGAGGGAAGTTCAAGAGTCATCTAAGCTGTTTTATACCGGGAATAAGACTGAGTTGGGATGGGATTTCACTGGGTAATGGGATAAAAATTCAGGCACTGCTCATTCAATTCCAAGGCTCTCTTGCAACCCTGCTCTGAGCTGGAGGGAATTGTGTTGTGGTACATATTTATGTTTGAATGCAAGCCAGTACATATTCTACAGGCACAAAGTTCTTTCATGCTCAGGGGGAAAATGGTCCTGTTCTTACATATTCCTTTATCCCAAGTCTGAAGTACTTAATAAGAAGTCATTGTTGGCAAAGGCCTAGTATGAAGCAAGCCTGTGTGTGTGTGTGTGTGTGTGTGTGTGTGTGTGTGTGTGTGTGTGTTCTAGAGAAACATACATCTTTGCACAATGAGGAGTGGGCCGGGTTTTCCATAAATGGATAAGAGGCATCTGATGAAGCTTTGCAACACGAAATGTGTTGTGGGTCATACTTGAATGTGCATTGTTCCCTTTTTCCTTTTTTTCTAACCAATTCCCACCTGCCCCAATGCCACATCCATCAAGTCTTTCAATAGGTCTGGTTTTAGTTCCCCAAGATCAGGTGGTAGTGGTGGAGGCAGTGGTTAGTGGAGTCAGGCATCTCAGCACCCCCTACCCTGCCTCCCAAACTCTCTCATGCCACCAAATTGTAAATCATCCAAAAGCAAAAGATAAAATCCAGGCCAACTAAAGCAGTTTGGAATGTGGGCACTCAGGGCAAGATAAATACCTTAAAGGTTTCCCCTATATGACTGGAAGCTTTGAAGTCAAAAACCAATGGCCAGCTTTTCAAAGGAAATGGTAACAGGTGTGCTCAGGTGAGCCCCAGACAGCTGGGTCTGTGAAAGCAAGCGCCTGCGTGGGTGCAATAACTGCTCCAGCCATATGTCCTGAGCAGACATGGGATGCGGGAGGAGGAACGAGAGTGTGAATCAGAGACGACAGGCCCATTCAGCCACCCGTGCCTCATTTGTCTCCAGGTACACAGAGCAAATCCACAAGTAGAGAACAAGAACGTAGCAGATGGGACTTTCCAGGAGGAACCTGCTTCCTGCCCCAAAGCCTTCAGAAATATGGGGAAAAGACAACCAATGAAATTTTGGCCAGATAGCTGATCTCAACACTAAGAGACTGAAACCACCAGGACCCGTGAAGAGGAATCTTGCAAAGACAAGCAGCAACGAAGAGTTGAAGTAGAGTGGGTTCTAGGTATCACCAATAGGAGCACAGGCTCTCAAGACATCTTGCTGAACTCAGTTTTGAAATAACTCAGGTCTTGGTCCTGCCCATCCTTCTCCTGATCCACTCTTTCTCTGGGTGACCTCACTCTGCCCCATACTTTTCTGTCTCCCAAATCTAAACCGCCACGCTGACCTCTCTCCTAAGCTCCAGACTCAAAACCCAATGGCCTGTTCATCCTCTTGGAGGTTTGATGGCATTTCCAAAGTTTAATGTATCCAAAGTTGAACTCCTGATTTCCCACTGGACCCCCCAAGTCTTGTCTTGGTCCTCCCCATCTCAGAAAGTAATCCTATCGTTTACCTAGGTGCTCCGGTCAAAACCTTGGATTTGTCCTTGACTCTTTCTTTCGCTTACACCCCACATTCAATCCATCAGCAAATTCTGTCAGCTCTACCTTTGAAATATACCCCATTCCTGTCTCTCATTGCATCCCCAGCCTTATCCAAGGCACCACTATCTCTTGCCTCAATGAGTCTGATGTCCTCAAGCTCACCCACCTGACCCAACACTTTCCCTATGTCTAGTCTCTACAGGGAATCCACATGACTTTTTCTTTTGAAATGTAAATCAGATTAGCCTGCGTTCACACTCAAAAACTCCCAGTGGTGTTTCATCGCTCTGAAAATGAAGCCCAAAGTCGTTTACAATGGCCTGTAAATAGCCTCACCACCATTCACTGCTCCTGTTCATCTCGTCCTGTCAATTCCAACCACTCTGGCCTCCTGTCTCTTCAAAACATTATCACCTGGTTCTTTCCTCAGCAGCTTGAGACTTCTGGCTCTGTCCACCTGGAAAGCTCTCTTCAAAACATTTCCTATCACTCACTCCTCCACTGCATCCAAAATTTTCTCACATATTACCTCTGAAGAAAAGCCTTCCCTGACCACAAATGCTACAGGAGACTACCCACCACCCATCCCCTGCATCACCCTCTCTTCCCTTATCTCGTCCTACTTTTATTCAGAGCATTCATATTGGCTATCTTTTAGGCTTTTTTGGCTGCCCAGCATACTTTTAGCATTCTTGCTCTGTTTGAGAAACTTCAAGACTTCCAAAGGCAGAAACCAGTATTGTGGGTTTAATAGTGTCCCCCCCGCCAAATCGACATCCATCCAGAACCTCAGAATGTGACTTTATTTGGAGATAGGTTCTTCACAGCTATAGTCAGTTAAGGATCTTAAAATGAAATCATCCTGGATTTAGAATGGGCCCTAAGTCTAGTGACTGCAATCCTTATGAGAGAGAAGAGAAGGAGATTTGGACACAGAGACACAGACTTTCAGGGAAGAAGGCCATGTGACAACACAGGCAGAGATAGTTATGTAGCCACAAGCCAAGGGATGCCAAGATGCAGGGAAGAATTCTTCCCTAGGGCCTTCAGAGGGAACATGTCTCTGCCAACACCTTGATTTTGGACTTCTAGCCTCCAGATTGTGAGCCAATAAAGCCATCAAATTTGTGGTAATTTGTTACAGCGCCCTTAGGAAACTAATACAGCCAGAAAACCCATTTCGTATAATCCAGCAAGTATCTGAAAAGCAGGCATGACCATTCCCATTTGGCAAATAAAGCCTGGAGAGTAGAGAAACTTCAACTCATGCCTGGAACCCTAAAGAGACCTGGAGTCCCAGATTCTGACGGTCCATCTCCTGGAGTTGTCTCTAAATAATAACAACACTGTGTAAAATGAGGAGGCCGGAATGCCAAGTGATCTCGGCGATTCCCTTTCATGTTATTTTAAGGCTGCTGCCAAGAACAATGTTGTTATAGAGGCAGTGTAGGGTAGTTACCAATGTGGGAGAAAACTGTCAGGGTGCCTACAAAGCCTACGAGCGGAAGTTCATAGCGGCAGGTCATAAATTATTTTTATAAAAGAAAAGGCCAAACAAGGGTCCATTTTAATAGCCGTCTGGCATCTCTATCCTGTAGCCTGGGCTGAGTTTGTACTGAATTTCATGCTTTGGGGCAGAAATTCATACCAGAAAAATATTCCCTAATGCATTTTTGTGCAGTTGGATAGAGCCAAGAATTTGTTCGGATTTAAATTAAATGACCCCTATGCTGAAACTATCAAGGAAATTAATCAGGTGGCCTCAGTAAATACTGATAGGGCACCCAGAGGGTGCTGAGCACTACCAGGAGCTTGCTGATATCACTGGAATGAAAGGAAATGGTGGCCTTTCTGGCTGGCATGAATCACATCTATAAGCTACAAAGAAAAGTATTCATTCACAGTTCGGTGTTAACCTGAAGACAAGTGGTTCTTGTAGGGCTTCTAATCCACTTAATCAATGCCAGAGCATTAATTTGGTGCCCTCTCAAGGGTACTACAAGGACCTGCCAGGTTTCATGAGAATATAAACCACAATAGAAGGAACCCCTCAACAACCCAGAAATCCAGATATGTATGCTACATAAAATCATACTCTTTCTAAACTACAAGTAAAAGATCATCTAGTCCAACTGCTCCATTATACAGATGAGAAAATCTAGGCTCTTGACTATTAAGGGACTCTTAAGTGAGAGGTTAGCTTGTGGTTGTGTAGACTCCAATCTTTAGGGCAGAGAGAGCCGGATCTCTCACCACTTACTAGTTGAATGGCTACGACCCATGGCCAGCTAATTCCATTATCTGCCTCTCCATTTGTTTCCTTATCTCTAAAATGGATCTGCTGGGGCACCTGAGTGGCTCAGTCAGTTGAGTGTCTGACTCTTGATTTTGGCTCAGGTCATGATCCCAGGGTTGTGGGATCAAGTCCCATGTTGGCCTCCTCACTGAGCATGGAGCCTACTTAAGTTTCTCTTTCTCTCTCCCTCTGCCCCTCTCCCCCACTTGCACTCTCTCTTTAAAAAACGTAAAAGGGGCGCCTGGGTGGCTCAGTCGGTTAAGCGTCCGACTTCGGCTCAGGTCACGATCTCACGGTCCGTGAGTTCGAGCCCCGCGTCGGGCTCTGGGCTGATGGCTCAGAGCCTGGAGCCTGCTTCCGATTCTGTGTCTCCCTCTCTCTCTGCCCCTCCCCCGTTCATGCTCTGTCTCTCTCTGTCTCAAAAATAAATAAACGTTAAAAAAAGTTTTTTTAAATGTAAAAATAATAAAATGGATATGCTAATTATTTTTACCTCATATTGTTTTGCAAGGAACAAAACAATGGGTGCAGAATACATGGTATAGAGTAAGTGCTCAATCATGTGTTCTTGGTCTTTCCCAGGGTCATACGAACAAACTCTGGTTGAGCCAGGATTAAACCCCAGTTATCAAGAACTCTCAGGCTGATACTCATCCCATGCCACCTCATCAAAGACAAGAATATTGTCCACTTGTATCCCTGGGTGTACATTCCAATAATTCAGGATACAGACCAGCACCTCACAAGTTGAATAAAATATAAATAACTTCAATAAATCTCTTTTTTTCCAAATAAATCAAGTTCAGCAAGCCATCCCATAACCCCACGCTGAATCCACAAAGCTGTAAAGAGCTTCCTTTGGGACCAACATTTTCTGGCTAATTAAGATGAATGTTGTATCGATGAAAGATTATTTTAAAATGGCACTGATAGTGTTTAGACATTGTCATAACATCAGCCGGCAGATCACTAATTTGCAAATTTACTAAAGATCTTGCCAATTAAAACCCCTTCTAGACACTCTGAAACACACTGTCACTGACAGCTGATAGACCACATGGTAAAGACATGATCATATTAAAATCACACAAGACTGTTCTCCCTGGAAGGGCTGAAGGAGAGAGACAGGGGCATGTCCCCAAAGAGAGTGCCACTAAGTCAGCTCAGCCAGACTGTCAGAGGAGAAAAGCAAATCTTTGGGTTTTATTTTACCCTCACTGTTTTCCAAAACAAACAGTGGAACTTCTCAAAAAGTCTGCAGGAAATTATCATCCTGCAAAATTGTTCCTGTGATCGTCTCAGTGAGACAAGCCAAGAGAAGGGAATTTCTGGACTGAACCAAAATTCACAAAGATACGAATCAGCTTACCTAGAAGCCAGTGGGCACGAGCCCAGGGTTCTATGGGGACACTTTGCACTTCTCCGGGAGTATTCAGAGGGGACAACAGTAGTGATCAGCTTCTAGAAAGTCATCCCAATTAACAGCACAGTGAATTCCTGTAAAAGTCAATTTTACGAGCTTTACTCAGCAGTGGGTCATTGGAGAAAATTTTCCAGATTTGGAAGTTAAGGTAGTATGACAAGGTGTATATTTAAATGGATGGATTTCCTATGTGAAACCGTAGTAGCCAACATTTGGTGAGCGCTCACCGTATGCATTTTGTCATTTATTGTTGTCGCAATCCTATAAGATTTGTGCTACTGTTATCGCAAAAATCGGCTGAGGATATTGAGGCTTAGAGATGATGTAGAATGCCTTCTTGAGCATACAGTTGCTATGAGGTAGAATGAGCTTCCAACCCAGTCCCATGTGGCCCCAGGACCCTGGTGGTGAAACTCCACAGTGTATCTGGCTTTATTCCTGAGATATGTTATCTACTCACACACCGGTCCATGGGAGATTATGGCCTTTTCTGAGATCCGTGTATTCCTCCATTCAATAAGATATTCATAAATGTATCCAATTATGTGAGTATAACCATACAAGCAATTACGGAGTACACATTCTATAGAGAAACAAACTAAAACCTTAAGAATCCAGATTCAAAATTTGTAATTATTTATGAAGAACATGAAATTAAAATGGGTAATTAATAAATACATTAGACAGTAAATAAGATGTACTGATGTCCCAATAGCTGTGGTTGTGTGATATGTTACCCTGAAACTTAGTGGCATAAAACAACCACTTATGACCCCACGAATTCTTGGGTCCATAATTAGACCACAGTGGGGACAACTTGTCCTTGATTTATGATGTCTGCACCCTCGGCTGGAAGACTTGAAGCTGATCGCTGAAGTCACCTGAAAGTTCCACCACTTTCACGCCTAGGGCATAGTGCTGGCTGTAAACTGGGGGCCTGTATTCCTCTCTACGTGAGCATCTCCATGGGGTCTCTCCACAGATTTCTTACAGCCTGGCAGTTGAGTTCTGAGAGCAAGCATCCTGAGAGAGAGAAAGCCCGGTGGAAGCGATATCACCCTTTGTGATGTAGCCTAGGAAGGCTCAAAGCATTATTTCCACCCCTATCTATTCAACAGAAGCAACTCACATAAAGCCGGTCCATATTCAAGAGGAGGAGAATCAAATTACATCTCCTGTTGGGAGGAATGTCAAAGTCCCGGGGGTAAAATAAATGGGACAGGATATATCATTCTCGCCATTTTTGGAAAATAAAATATTTATTTATGTTTATCATATTTAAAAGAACAAATTATTTATGCTATAAATATTCATATACTATATAAACAGATTGGAGGCATCCATTTACCTATAAACATTCTTATCTATTGTCTAAAGCAAACTTGTGAACATCATATTAGTTGTAAGGCGTTTTTATATTTTTTCTCTAAAGCAAACTTAAAAAGACAATACTAATTATAAAGCACTAAAAATATTTTTTATATTTTACATATTGTTAAAAACAACTGCTCAAAGGGTACTGTCTAAAATGGTTGGCTAAATAACCACATATTAGATTTGAAGGCAATAAAATTATATTTGTCTTTAACTATTACATTACAGTGCACTTTAGAAATTTAAATCAGCTTTCTCCTCTCTAAGAGTTTATGCGATTTTATTGTATGTGCATAAATACGTAGGGCTACAAAGACCATTGGGGATCAAATTGTTCTTTCCACTGTTCTTGGGAAGGCAAGACTGAATCTAAATCATCCTGATGTCTTTACTGGTTTATCTATTCAAATCCCAAGCAGAAGAAAAATGTGACCTAATACTTCCCACTAGACCCAAAGACAGGCAGGGTGCACTATTTCATTTCAAAATATCTGGAGATTTTCCAGAGATCTTTCTATTATCGATTTCTAATTTAATTCCATCATGGTCAGAGGACACACGTTGAATGACTTGCACCTTTTAAAATGTTTAGAAACTTGTTTTATGGACTAGAATATGATAAATGCTCTGTGTGTACTTGAGAACAATTTGTATTCTGAATTGGGGGGTGGAGTGTTCTTTCACGGACTACTGTCGATTAGGTCACATCAGTTGAGCAAGTGTCCAAGTTTTCTCTGTCCTTACTGATTTTCAGCTTACTTGCCCCATCTGTTATTGAGAGTGCAGTATTAAAAAGCTCTGACTATAATTGTGACTTTATTTCTCCTTGAAACACTACCACTTTTGGCCAGATAATATTCTTTGCTATGAGGTCTACTTTCTCTGATAGTTATTTCAACTTTGATTTTATTTGTGTTAGCATTTTTTTGTCTTCTTCCATTACCTTTGATTCTGCTTGTGTCTTTATTTAAAGTAAGTCTCCTGCAGGTACTGTATAGCTGGCTCTTTTTTTTCATTCAATTTGATACTATCTACCTTCTAATTAGTGTGTGTGGACATTAGATTTAAAATCATTATTGATATGGTTGAGCTTGAGTCTATCATGCTATTTGTTTTTTAATTTTCTCATCTTTCCTTGTCATTCCCTCTCCCTTTAATCCAATCCTCCTTTTGGATTAATTGATTGTGTTTTCTGATTCATTTTATCTCCTTCACTAGCTTCCTAGCTATGTCTTTTCTCTTTTTGTTGTGTTGGTGGTTACTTAAAGGTTTATAGTTACACATTTAACTTACCCCAGTCTACCTCCAAAGGATGGCATGGCACTTTCCATAGAGTGTAAGAGGCGTACTATGCAATAGTATACCTCCATTGCCCAGCCCAGCCCTCAGCCTCTGTGCTCTGGCCACATATTTTACTTCTACATTTGTTAGAAAACCCACATTACTTGTTGTTATTTTCGATTAAATGGCCAATAATCTTTTAAAGAGATTTAAATGGTATGAAAAATACTTACATGACCCACGTAATTCCTTTGTTTAGATAAGGGTTTTTTTCAACCACATTACAATTGGCATTCTTTGCTGGAGGCAGGTGTGGGGACGTGGGGGCAGCATTTCAAGCACTATAGAATGTTTAGTAGAATTCCTTGCCTTGGGACGCCTCGGTGACTCAGTCGGTTGAGCTTCCAACTTTGGCTCAGGTCATGATCACACAGCTCGTGAGTTGAAGTGCCGCGTCGGGCTCTGGTGCTGACAGCTCAGAGCTTGGAGCCTGCTTTGGATTCTGTGTCTCCCTCTCTCTCTCTGCCCCTAACGCACTCTCATTCTGTCTCTGTCTCTCTCAAAAATAAACATTAAACACAAAATTAAAAAAAAAAAAAAAAAAGAATTCCTTGCCTCTACTCACTGGATGCTGGTAGCCTTCCACCCTCCTTCTGCTTAAGTTATTACAACCAAAAATGTCTCCAGATATTGCTGAATGTCCCAGAGTGGAGGAGGGGCAAGACCACCCCCAGGTGGGAACCATTGGTGCAGATCCACATTTCCATCTGGTGTCATTTCTATCTTCTCGAAAGACCCCCTTTAACATTTTGTATACTGTGGATTTGGAGCTGATAAATTCTTTCAGCTTTTGTATTTCTAAGGAGAAAAAAAGGCTTCATTTTGCCTTAATTTTTGAGAGATACTCTTTTCCTTGGTGAAAATTGTAGGCTAACAGTCTTGTCTTTCGGCACCTTAAATATGTGGCTCCGCTGCCTCCTTACTTGCATTGTTTCCGACAAGAAATCTACGGTCATCCTTACCTTTGTTCCTGTGCATAGTGCCTGTTTTTTCTCTGGCTGCTTTTAAGATTTTCCCTTTTTATCACTGGCTTTGAACAAATTGATTATGATGTGCCTTGGTGTAGTTTTCCTCATGTTTCTTGTGCAGAGGGCTCGTTCATACCGGGATGAATCTTAATCTACAAACAGGTGTGCAAGAAATATCAAATTTCTTTCCTTTGTTTTTTTTAACTCAAGTTAAACTTAACTCAGAGTCAACCCTTCCCCAGCACCTTGTGGGAAATTCAATCACGGTCATTATATTCCCTTCCTCCACTGGAGAGAGGAAGTTCTCTGGGTCATACACAGATGGGGAGGCCTTTCCAGTCTTGGGTCATCATCGGCAGGCCATGGTTGCCATGGTGACACCCAAAGCTCTTATTCATGGCCAATGCTGCTTCCAATCTGTGCCTGGCACATGGGACTCTTCAACCAGTCGGAGCCCTGTGCCTGAGTTCCTTTCTCTGGGGTGGGACCTATCTCTCCCCAGGTCTGTTATTTTCTCCTACCTCCCAAGGTCTGCTCCTCTGCCCTGGAGCAGCGTGGTAGAGTCACAACTCTGTCCACTCTAAGGAACTCTCCCCTTCAGAACTTCTGAGGCTCTCCTGCCTCTTCTCTTTTCTCCCAAGTATCCAACACAATCTATTCAATACATTTGGTTTTGAAGAAAAACAAAAAGGAAAATCGCCGTCTGCTTTTCATCCCGCAAAAAAAAAAAAATTCCCAAAGCAAAGCAATGTCAATACTGTGTCTACCGGCTTAAAAAGAGGGTGAAGGATGGGGCACCTGGGTGGCTCAGTCAGTTAAGCGTCCTACTTCGGCTCGGGTCATGATCTCACGGTTTGTGAGTTTGAGCCCTGTGGTGGGCTCTGCTGACAGCTTGCTCAGAGCCTGGAGCCTGCTTCGGTTTCTGTGTCCCCTCCCCCTCTGTCTGCCCCTCCCCTGCTCATGCTTGCTCTCTCTCTCTCTCTCTCTCTGTCTCTCAATAATAAACAAACGTTAAAAATAAATAAATAAATAAATAAATAAATAAATAAATAAATAAAAAGAGGATGAAGGGAGAAGTTTGGAAAGCAAAATCCAAATTAACATCAAAGATTGTCCTGCCACCTGCATAAACTATAAGGTAACTTGGTAAGCGGTATCACATACATTAATAAAGTACTATGACATGTGCTAAAGTGAGGACTCAGTAATCTAGAGAGGAGGCAATCAGTGAGCTGGATCTTGAAAGATAAGGAAGGGTATGCAAAAGGAAGGCATCTCAGGAAGAAGCAAAAGCTTGTGCAAAGGCCCCACATTGTGGGGTATCCTGAGAACAACAAGAAAGAAGGAGAAGTTGTGTGGAGGTGTGTGCAGAGGGAATGGAGGAAAGATAGGATCATAACAGAAAAGGAAGCTGGAAAAATTAGTCAATAACTACTGGTGAAGGGCTTTCTATGCTAAACTAAGAAGCTTTGATGTGATATTATAGGGATCTGGCAGTCACAAAGTTCCTTTATGTTTGTGAAAGACATAAATTGTTCTCATTTTTATTATCATGTGGTTATTAAGATTAGGATATAGCAATTGTAGCCAAAAGAAAAGAAAAACATATTTCTTTCTATTGTTGCATATAATATTACTACAAATTTAGCAGTTAAAACAACATACGTTACAGTACAGTTTCTGTGGGTCAGGAGTCCAGGCCAGCTCACATGCATCCTGTGCTCCAAGGTATCTCATATGCTTGCATCACGATGTAAGCTAGGGCTGCGGTCCCATCTGAAAGCTCGACTGGAGAGGAAACTGCTCCAAGCTCATGTGATTGTTCACGGTGTTCAGCTACTTGCTGGCTGTTGGCCAGAGGCCCCCACAGTTACTTGCCACTGGAAGTTTCTACAGGGTATCTCACACTATGGCAGCAAGTTTCATCAAAGTCAACAAGAGAAAGAATCTGGTGGCAAGAGAGAAGTTACAATCTCATGTAACATATTCATGGAAGTGAAATCCCATCACCTTTGCTGTAATCTTTCAGGTAGAAGCAAGTTATAGGTCCCACCCACATGCAAGTAAAGGGGATACATGAGAACATGAATACCAGGAGGAGGGGATTATCAGGGACCATCGTAGAGTCTGTCTACTACAAAAAGAGAAACCAAACAATTAGTCACTGGCAGCTGTCTTCTAGGTTTGGAGCAGAAGGTCTTAACTTCAGGTGTAGTAGAAACTAATTGTCATGACACTGCACATGTGTCTCCAAATAGGCTGTCACTTGTTCAGTATGGCCTCACCAACAAGGAAAATCAAACAATTAGCAATTTCATGAATTAAGGGCAAGGTTTCACTTACACTGTGAAGGATAAATTATTTCTGAGCTTACGTAAAAATCCATTCATTCATTAGAAAAAATGTAGATATTTACCAAGCCTGATTCCTTCTTTTAAATGCAAGATATAGATGCATGAAGACTACATTCTTGTACAATTCACTTACATCACCACTGACAATGATTAAAGAAACAAGATAGTATCTTTCAAGCTGACAAGTAATTGTCACCAAAAACAGACATTAAATAGATCTAACTTAATGAATTTTCTCAGACCTTATTTGTTTTCTTGTTGTTTTAGGACCAGATTCCAGATTTTAACCATATTTCCTAAACTGAAATCTGACTTCCCCCGAGTGCTCGTGAAACTGGGTCCGAAGGTTAGCAAGGGTAGCAGGCAAAGCCAGCGTACGTTCTCAATTTACCAGCTCCACAAACTTTCTGCATGAATCCTTGAATTAATTACTTAATTATTCTTGGCCTTAGTTTAGTCATCTGCAAAATAATAATATTGGACTAACTACTCTCTTTCAACTCTAACAGTCTATGGAACATGCTTTCCTCACTCTTCAATCATCTTAAATTATGCTCAATTGTTTTAACCCAAACTTGAAAAGCCTTTGGGGGCTTGTAATTTGCAATCAGTCACTTCAGGATGAGTGTCAAGAGAACAGCCCAGCTACGAGATATAAACTGATTGCAAAATGAATCTGTGGGAACTACCAGGGATGATATACTGACTGCAGGGGCGGGAGGGGGGAGTCCAGCTGCAATGGAGTGACCAGCTCTTCAGGGTCCTATTTCACATACAATTTAATTGCTGCATTCTCAGCGACTTCCCAACCAGGGTCCTGGAACATTTCCAGACTGTGCAACTATTGGCTTTTTCTGTGTAACCTCCAACCTTAAGCTAGGACTAGGACTTAGGTTCATTCCTGTTCTAAGCAGCAGAGACCAGGCTGTGCTTCCTCCTACCTTCCAGTTCCCTCACCACCTATGAATATAAAGAGCATTTCCCACCCACGTACATAGTTTGCTAAGCATGTTTCAGTACTCTTTATTCAATAGATATTAATTGAACAGGTTCTCTGGAGGAGAGACATTTGCTGATAAGTATGCAAACACATACATCATTACAAACTGCAACAATTCCTTTAAAGGAAAAGCACAGGCGCTCCAGAAGCATAGACTAGCAGGTAGAATCTAGTATAGGGAAGACACCACTCAGGAAGCGGTATTTGAGCAGTGATCTAAAGGATTTCTAGGAGTTGAACAGAAAACCATGGAAGAAAGCAATACGCTTGATGGGCAAACAGCAAGGGAAGTATGGCGGAAGAGGAGTCCAGGAAAATGTCAAACCAAGATTGTGAAGGGATTTCCAACTACCCATTGAAGAGTTTTGAGCTACTGAGTAGTACTATCCAGTTTGTATTATGAAAATTTCACTCTGGCTAGGGTTTAGGGGACAGCAAGAGAGCAATTAGGAATATATCAGGTAGGAAATGACAGTGATTTTGATGAGGATGGAGAAAATGAAGATAAAGAGAGATGGACAGATTCCAGAGATATTTAGAAGTTCTGACAGTATTTAATGGTGGCTTGAACAGGGGAAATTAGGAAGAAGGAAACCTCCTAGACATCTAGCTTGGGAACTGAGTGGATGACAGTGACTTTCACTAAATGGGGGAGCACTAGGGAAGAATCAGGCTTCAAGGGTGAGATTATGAGGATAGGCTCAGCCATCCTGACATGGGGTGCCTTTGGGTTCTCCCCCTGGAGGTGACAAGATAGCAGTTGTATATTTGCTTGGAGGTCAGAAGAGATTTTTGAACCCAGGTGAGCATCTGGAAGTCCTGGACCCATAAGTAGCAACTGAAGACTCTAGGCACCATCTAGGGAAAGAATGTAAGTGAGAAGAGCAGAATGAAATCTTCAGGGACCTTAATATCCAATGAGCAGGTAAAGGAGGATGACCCAGTAAGGGAGGTTGGCAAGGACTAGCCAAAGATATAAAATAGAAATCAAGACGGAACAGACATGCAAATGTTTCAAAGTGATAATGGTCAACATTTATGAAAGTTACAGTATGATGAGAATTGAAGAATGTTTATTGCATTTAATGACATGAAGATCATGGATGACCTTAAAATGAGTCATTTCAATAAAGTTAGGGGAATTAAATGCAGATTGGAATGGGTTGAGAAGTGAGTGAGTAATGAGAAATTTAACTATAAGAGAATGGGAAAGATTGGACAGGAGCTAAAAGACAAGGTATAGTTGAGGAAGGGTGATTTTATGATGGATGATTTTACAGTCGTGAAATGCTGATAGAAAGGTAAATCCTGACAGCAGAGAAGAAAGATTACATAGGTAAAGGTGCTGAAAAGAAAACAAGAATGGATGGGATCCTGAAAATAATAGAAGGAGGAAGCTTTAGATAAGAGGAAGAATAACTCCTTAACCAACAGGAGGTTGAGAGAAAGGACTGATGCAGACACTAGTAGATTTGTAGGTCGGATAGAAAAAAGTTGGTGTGTGCATGTGTTTGTAGGGGAGCTCCTTTAAAATGGCTTCTGTTGGGGCGCTTGGGTGGCGCAGTCGGTTAAGCGTCCGACTTCAGCCAGGTCACGATCTCGCGGTCCGGGAGTTCGAGCCCCGCGTCGGGCCCTGGGCTGATGGCTTGGAGCCTGGAGCCTGTTTCCGATTCTGTGTCTCCCTCTCTCTCTGCCCCTCCCCGGTTCATGCTCTGTCTCTCTCTGTCCCAAAAATAAATAAACGTTGAAAAAAAAATTAAAAAATAAAATAAAATAAATAAAATGGCTTCTGTTTAGAAGGTGAGTTCACTTGCAGATATGGAGAGCAGAAATTATAGTAGAGGTAGGTTCTTACTTGTGGATATCTTCCTTGTGAGTACAGAACTCTAAGCTTGTATTCTCATGATCTGAGCAACAGATGTAAAAAAAATTAGTCAACCTGCATATTAAATTTCAGATAAGTTTTTAATGGCTTACTTCACTAAATTCAATCATTTTGCTTTGGGTCTGGGTAGCATTTGTTTTCTGTTTACTAAAAGAATCTCATTTAGCCACATGGACACAATTTCAAATCCAAATCACATTTTCAGAATAACTGGGCTTAAATACACTATCAATAACTCTCTTACCCGACTACATTACTCAAGATACGGCTTTCCAGATCTTGTTGAGAGGTTCAGCAATGTCATGCTACATTTCAACTATTACTACAATACTTCACTGCCTGTGTAATTTCAAGCAATCATTCAGATTCTAAACATTGCAAGGAGGCGGTATCTCAAAATGTTCTGCTTTTCCAGCCATGTCTAAATCTAAATGTAGTAAAAATATCCCAGGTTTCTAGAGGTTAAACTTGAAGCTTACACAAATCTCCCAAATTCCAAATTTTCATGAAATTAGAAGTTCCAAAATGTGGAGGTCACCACCACTCTGTCCAATATCGCTTGAGGTTTACTGATCCCTCCCTGTTCCCCTAATCAATCTTTTCTTGTTCCCATTTGTGGCATATCAAACACCCTGTCACTTAAGCTCATTTTTACTCTAGTCTCTGAAATTATGTTTATTTTTCAGTTATTCTTTGATTCTGAAGATTTATTAAGACATTAATGAAGAGAAATGACTTGATGGGTGTCAAAGGAGTTTCCAGTGAAGAGTTGCCAAGGATTGGCTTGATTACAAGGGCCAGTCTATGAAAATAACAGAGAAGGGTTGAGCTCAGTAATTAAATCTCTAGGTGCCTGAGCTTACGCGGGCCTCCAAAAAAAGATAAGATGGACCAATATAGATGACTGTTTAGGGCTATTAGCAATCCAAGCCAATAATAATAATAATAATAATAATAATAATAATAATAACTCTTAATTTAAGAGAAGATTTTAATTAAAAAGTAAATTTTGAGAGGATATCTGTGACAATGTAGATGGTGACCCCCTATTAATGAAAAATAAAAGCACTTTTGCCCACACTAGTCAGAAAAGTTTCCTCTTCCATTCCACTTAGGGATGACATACACATTTTTTTCATATTTGTTCCTTTTGATTCAATCTGCTCTATTCTATGAACATTTACAAACTTTTTCAAGAGGTTGTCAATTCCTTTACCACCAATGCCATGTCCCTGCATCAAAGTCATTACCACACCATCATGACTGACCTGCTACTCCAGTGATCCTCCTTCAGAAACGGTTAACACTGTCTTAAAAGTAAGGCATGGGGTACACAGAACAATAGACCAGGTAGAGGGCTGCCCATTGAAGCAGCATGTAAAAAAAGAAGTTCCCAGGAGCCAGTCAAGACAGGAAGGGTGTTGTGTCAGGAACAATTAAGTGGGTCCTGAGCCAAGGAGATGTAAAGGTAGGAATCCAAGGTAGCAAGAAGAGACTAGATCATGCACGTAGTTGAATAGGTGAGACCAGGATATAATGATAAAAAACAATGATGTCTCCGTGGAGAAGCCAAGAGTGGATGGGGTTAGATGGAACAAGATATGAAGACCATGAAACCAGGCATGTGTTAGGATGTATGCTTTCGGTTGCCATTCTCGTTAGATGTAGCTGGCATGCACAGAAGGAAAATTGCATTACTGAAAATCATGCTTTTATTTCTTCCCACAAAAGGCTTAGTTTGACATAAATGGCATGATGGGAGACAATAAGCTAAATCCCATCTTTTTCTCCCTAAAACCTCTGTGTGTTAGTTGAGCAGGCTTTGTGTGTTCATTTTTAAAGATCTTAGCTAGCAAATCAGGATGGAACACGGGCCATGCAACTTGCTCCCATGCCCCACTTTCCTTTTGTTTTACTGAGTACCTCTGTATGAGGTGACTCCATGTTTAGTTAAAATAGCTCTTTATAGGTATCAAATTATACGGCATTCAGACCACATGAAAGTCATCACACCCAAGTACTGTGAGAGTTTTAAAAATGATCTTGATTAAAGATTGTGTATAAAGAAACCAAGAGTCTTTCACAAATAAATATCTTACTTGTCATTTCTCTAGTTCAAATGACTCCTCCTCATGGCATTTTCTTTTCTCCTCACCTCTGTCCCAGAGCAGATCAATTCTCCCCGTCTCCTACTGCAGATTCCCTCAGTTCAACTTTTCCAAATCCAGACCTGAGACCTAGATTCTGAAGGTCCATACGCCTCATCAGGAAGTTTCATCAAAACATATCCTCCAACAAATGGTGATCACCAAGGGGTGGGGGGAGAGTGGGAGGGAGGGGTTTTTGATTACTGTACACATGAGAATTATTACAATCCTAAATTGACATTTAGATTGTAAGTATACACACAGAAGACAACTAAGTTATACTGACAAGCAGCATGTGCCTAAATTAAAGCACAGACTACCAAACAGGAGATGGGCACAGGTCACACTGACCAGGGATCATGATCAAGGACAGCCTTAGGGAGGACCTGAGAAGCTGGGCCAATATTTATGAAGAGATTAGAACAAGGAGGATTCAGGTAGTCAAAAAAAAAGAGAGCGAGAGAGGAGTCTGTGTTGGGAGGGGAGAGGGAGTCAAAATGAACAAAGGGGCAGGAATGAGCATCGATTCTTCTATATTCTGATTAGCACAGAAAACACGTCAAAAGTAATGGCAAGTTAAGTATGTAGTCCCAACTCTGATGGCACCTGTGCCAAAGAGATTGGACAAGCTCAGGTGGATGGCCACCGTGAAATGGCTTGGATAGTGACCACTGTGAGAGCTTGATTTTAAAACAACACAAAGCCTCAGTCAGAGGGCAGCTGATATCCCAACCCAAAGAGACAGGCATGGTCACTAAACCAAGGGGTGAAACAAGATGGTCACTTAATATGAAACCTGAAGTCAGACCGAGAGCCCAGAGAATAGGAACAAACTCTGGAATGGGTCAGTGGTTCCCTATGCTGATCCGAGGTCAGGTGAGATTTCTCTTTACAACAGTATGGACTGCTGCAGACAAAGCTCTTAAAGGATAATTCTGGGCTGGGCACCTAGAAATCAGGAAGAGTAATTTAATGCATTAATTTCACCATTAAAATGAGGTCATTGGAGTTTTTTTCAGTAGAGAAGCTATGTGAAGAATGTGATGGCTTGCAAAAATGGTGACTGTTGTATACAGTAGGATTACAATACCAAGAATAAATAGTCTGAATGTACTCAATTAACGGTTACATAAGGAGCTTATCCATTTATGTACTCCATAAATATTTGTTGGGCACCTACTATTTGTCCGGCACTGCTGAACAAAACAGATCTAGTCTTGACGTCATGGAGTTTATGATTTAATGTGGAAAGAGACATTAAGCAATTAATGACATACATTACAAATCACGGTGCTACGAAGAAAAGGTCTGACATATTAGGAGAGGCTCTGGCATGGAAGTTGTAGGACAGGGACTTCATTGTGCCCTTGGATAGATCAGTTCAGGTGCAGTACGGAAGGCATGGATTAGAATGGGCTAGAAATGAGTGAATGGAAGAGGAAGAGAAGAAGGAAAAGAAGGAGTTGGGCATACACCAGTAAAGAAAACCGATAAAATCTCTGCCTCATGGAACTACTTCCAAGAAGAGATGCCCTGTAGGCAGGCAGAGCACTCCAAAAGGAAATCAGATGTGGAACTGTCAATGCAAGACTAATGGGCAGAAATGCAGTATTCAACCTTTTCTTGGGAAAGAGTGCCAAGAGAGACACACAGACAATCAAGGATGAGCCCGAGTGAGCAAATGTCCCCTGTTGAGAAGTGTGGGAAAAGAAAAAGAATTCAGAAGAATCAGAAAAGGAGACAGGCAACTGTCTGCCTTGGACATAAGAACACTTTAGGCTTACAAGATGACTAGAAAAGGTTGTGATCCAGGCCTGATACCTCTCAGGAAAGAAGAAATTTTTAACTGCATTCAATCGAAGAACTTCTCTAGAGGAAAGGGTCGTGAGGCCCCACAAAAGCTAAAAGAGTGTGTGGGGCAGCCTATCCAGAGCCTGTGTGTGGGTGCAGGTGGAGACAAACTTGGGCAAGCCTGACCCATTGGGTGCCCCAGCCAATGACTGTTGAGAGACTGAATGAACAAACACACAGAGGTCTAAAGGCCAGTAGATAAGAGAATAAAGAAGTGTCTCCATCATACATGCCACCATTCCTGCTACAAAGGAAAAGATGTGGGGCGCCTGGGTGGCTCAGTTGGTTAAGCATCCAATTCTTGATTTTGACTCAGGTCATGATCTTGCAGTGGGTGAGTTCAAGCCCCAAATTCAGCTCTGAGCTGACAGGGTGGAGCCTGCTTGGGATCTCTCTCCCTCTCTCTCTGCCCCTCCCCTACTCACTCTCTATCTCTCTCTCTCTCAAAATAAATAAATAAACTTAAAAAAAAATGAAACAAATAAAACAAATAGCTCCCAAACTTCAACAACTAAATAAAATTAAAAAAAAAAAAAAGATAAGTATTTCAAAGGTAAGCTGAGCAGAAAAAGTGGGCTGGGCTGACTTATATTACTAATGCTATGTTTAAAATGATGTAGAAAGATAGTTTGGTTTTTTTTTTAAGAATCTAGAGACTTCATTAGGGTCTATAGTGTAATTTTTCTTAATTAGGCCCCAATAATTAATGCTGTGACTATAATAGAGAAGTAATAGGACAAAATGCTGGTGTGCAAAGCCCCATGAAAGTTATACATCTTCTGCCAGTAATGATTATGTTCCTTTTTATGATTAAAAATACAATTAAAAGAATTTGTGTTTTTCCCTTTTGTACAAAGGAATAGTAAACATTATATTTGCTATTCTGATTTTCCATAGATACTGATACTGGAAATGTAATTAGCTATATTTTTTTAACAGATGGACTTAAGTTACTATAATGATGACCTAAGACTTCTAAACTGGAATGTGGACTCCTTATTTGAGTGGAAATACAGTATTGGTATCGCATTCATGTAAATTGCTGAAGACATACAATCCACCGGTATTAAGCACTACCACCGGTCAGGCATTACTAAAGCATTAAGGAAATGCTGTGCTTCTTATGAAATAACTGCCAGAAAAAAAAACACCGGGAGGGAAGGGAGTGATTTTTAGTGACTTTTCAAAAAGAGAGAGAGAAAGAAAGGAAAAGAAAGGATAGGGAGGGAAGGATGACTATTTTCTGGATGACTCTTCATGTTTATGCCCAACACTCATATCAAGCATTCAGTAACCAGTGGAGATTAATAAATTTTGATGATGGCAATGACAAATATAATCCCCAAGTGGTATACATCAACAGGAAATATTATTATCTCTAATTTGTAGGCAAGGGGCCAAAGGGACAAATTAAATTTTTTTTAAATGTTAATTCCAGTATACTTAACATACAGTGTTAATACTAATTTTAGGTCTACAATGTAGTGATTCAACAATTCTATAGTTCACCCAGTGCTCATCAAGATTAATTGTACTCTTAATCCCCTTCACCTGTTTCACCCACCCACCTCACCTTGGGTAACTATCTATTTGTTCTCTAGAGTTAAGAGTTTGTTTTTTGATTTGTCTCTCTTTTCTCCCTCCCTTTACTTGGTTTCTTAAATTCCACATTATGAATTAATGTACGTGGTGTTTGTCTTTCTCTAACTGACTTGTTTTACTTAGCATTATATGCTCTAGATCCATCCACGTTGTTGCAAATGGCAAGATTTCATTCTTTTTATGCCTGAGTTATACTCCATTGTGTATATATACCGCATCTTCTTTACCCATTCATCTATTGATGGATGCTTGCTTCCATAATTTGGCTATTGTAAATAATGCTGCAATAAACATAGGGGTGCATATACCTTTTTGAGTTCGTGTTTTCACATTCTTTGGGTAAATACTCAGTGGATATACTGGATCGTTTGGTATTTCTATTTTTAACTTTTGGAGGAAACTCCATACTGTTTTCCACAGGAGCTGCACCATTTGCATTCCCACCAATAGTGCATGAGGGTTCCTTTTTCTCCACATCCTCACCAACATGTGTTGTTGCTTGTGTTTTTTATTTTAGCCCTTGTGACAGGTGTGAGGTGACATCTCATTGTAGTTTTCAGTTGCATTTCCCTGATGATGAGTGATGTTGACCATCTTTTCATGTGTCTGTTGGCCACCTGTATGTCTTCTTTGGAGAAACGTCTGTTCGCATCTTCTGCTCATTTTTTAATTGAATTATTGTGTTTTGAGTGTTGAGTTCTATAAATTCTTTTTCTATCTTGGCTGCTAACCCTTTCTCAGATATGTCATTTGTGAATGTCTTCTCCCATTTAGTAGTTGTCTTTTAGTTTTCTTCATTGTTTCTTTGCTGTGTAGAAGCTTTTTATTTTGATGTAGTCTCAATAGTTTATTTTTTGCTTTTGTTTCCCTTGCCTCAGAAGACATATCTCAAAAAATGTTGCTATAGCCAATGCCAGAGAAATTACTGCCTGTTCTCTCTTCCAGGATTTTTATGGTTTCAGGTCTCACATTTAGGTCTTTAATCCGTTTTGGATTTATTTTTGTGTATGGTGCAAGAAAGTAGTCCAGTTTCATCATTTGCATATAGCTGTCCGGTTTTTCGAGCACTATTTATCAAAGCGACTTGCCTTTTCCCCATTGTATGTTCTTGCTTCTTTTATAGTGTATTAATGGACCATATAATCATGGATTTGTTTCTGGCTCTATCTATTATGTTCCATTGATCTTGGTGTCATTTTTCTGCCAGTACCATACTGTTTTGATTACTAGAGTTTGTATTATAACTTGAAATCCTATATTGGGGTACTTCCAGTTTTGCTCTTCTTTTGCAAGGTCGCATTGGCTGGAAGCATCTGGGTAACTCAGTCAGTTGAGTGTCTGACTCTTGATTTCATCTCAGGTCGTGATCTCACGATCGTGGGATTGAACCCCACATCAGTCTTTGCATGGTCTGTGCGGAGCCTGCTTGGAATTCTCTCTCTCTCCCTCTCTCTCTGCCCCTCCCCCCATGCACACAAGCTCACCCTCTCTCTCTCTCTCTCAAAAATAAATAAACATTAAAAATAATTTAAAAAAAAGATTTCTTTGCTATTCAGGGTCTTTTGTGTTTGAATACAAATGTTAGGATTTTTTGTTTTGGTTCTGTGAAAAATGGTATTGGTATTTTGATAAGGATTGCATTAAATCTGTAGATTGCTTTGGGTCATGGACATTTTAACAATATTTATTCTCTCAATCCATGAGCATGGAGTATCCTTCAATTTGTGTCATCTTCCATTTCTTTCATCAATGTTTTATAGTTTTCAGAGTACAGGTCTTTCACCTATACTTATTCCTGGGTGCTTTATTATTTATGGTGCAATTATCAATGGGACTATTTTCTTAAATTCTCTTTCTGCTACTTCATTATTAGTGTACAGAAATGCAACAGATTTCTGTATATTGATTTTGTATCCTGTGGCCTTACTGAATTCATTTATCAGTTCTAGTAGTTTTTCAGTGGAGTCTTCAGGGTTTTCTAGACATAGTATCATGTCATCTGCAAATAGTGGAAGTTTTACTTCTTCCTTATCCATTTGGATTCCTTTTATTTTTGTTGTCTGGTTGCTGTGGCTAAGACTTCTAGTACTATGTTGAATTAAAGTTATGAGAGTGTTCAAACTGAGGGTTGATGGGGGGTGGGAGGGAGGGGAGGGTGGGTGATGGGTATTGAGGAGGGCACCTTTTGGGATGAGCACTCGGTGTTGTATGGAAACCAATTTGTCAATAAATTTCATATATATAAAAAAAAATAAACTCCTGATTTAAAAAAAATAAATAAAAATAAATAAATAAATAAATAAATAAATAAAGTTATGAGAGTGGACATTCTCATCTTGTTCCTGATTTTAGGAGAAAAACTCAGTTTTTCACCATTGAGTATGTGTTAGCTGTAGGTTTTTCATATATGACTTTTATTATGGTGAGGTATGTTCCCTCTAAACCTACTTTGTTGAGGGTTTTAATCATGAATGGCTGTTGTACTTTACCAAATGCTTTTTCTGCATCTATTGAAATGATCATGTGGTTTTATCCTTTCTCTTGTTGATGTGATGTATTATGTTCATTGATTTGCAAATATTGAATCACCCATGCATTCCAGAAATAAATCCCACTTGATCGTGGTGAATGATTTTTTGCATGTATTGTTGAATTCATTTACTAATATTTTGTTGAGGATTTTTGCATCTATGTTCATCAGAGATATTGGCCTATAGTTCTTTTTTTGTAGTATCTTTATCTGGTTTTGGTATCAGGGTAACACTGGCCTCAAAGAATGAATTTGGAAGGTATTCTTCCTCTTCTGTTTTTTGGAATAGTTTGAGAATAGGTATTAACTCTGAGTGTTTGGTAGAATTCACCTATGAAGTCATCTGGTCCTGGACTTCTGTTTATTGGGAGGTGTTTTTTTTTTTTTTTGGTTGTTTTTAATTTTATTACTGACTCAATTTCATTGCTGATATCAGCCTGTTCAAATTTTCTATTTCTTCTTGATTAGTTTTGGTAGGTTATATCTTTCTAGGAATTTATCCATTTCTTCTAGGTTGTCCAATTCATTGGCATATAATTTTTCATAATATTCCCTTATAATCCTTCATATTCCTATAATGTCAGTTGTTATTTCTCCTCTTTTGTTTCTGATTTTGAGTCCTCTCTCTTTTTATCATTATTATTATTTTAATGAATCTGGCTAAAGGTTTATCAATTTTCTTTATCTTTTTAATGTTTATTTATTTTTGAGACAGAGAGAGACAGAGCATGAACGGGGGAGGGTCAGAGAGAGAGGGAGACACAGAATCCGAAGCAGGCTCCAGGCTCCAGGCTCTGAGCTGTCAGCACAGAGCCCGACACGGGGCTCGAACTCAAGGACCGTGAGATCATGACCTGAGCCGAAGTCGGACGCTTAACCGACTTAGCTACCCAGGTGCTCCTCTTGATCTTTTTAAAGAAGTATTTCCTAGTTTCATTGATCTATTCTATTGGTTTTTTTAAATTTTTTTATCTCATTTATTTTTGCTCCAATTTTTATCTCATTATTATTGTCTTCCTTCCACTGGTTTTGGATTTTCTGTGTCCTTCTTTTCCTAGCTCCTTTCAGTGCAAGGGGAAAAAAGGGAAGCTTAAACTCTGATGGCAATCTCTTTTTGTCTAAGACATTATTTGTAATATAAAGGAAAGGAAATAAGTAAAAGCCGCCAAACTTTGGAAAATCTCCAATGATATCACTTTAATATCTGGGAATTACCTTTGTAAAATATATATTCCCTCTTGTTCCCCTTCTCACCATTTGGCTCAGCCCACATTGTGGTTAAATGGCCACATTCTAATTATATTTTGGCATCAGTCTTTCAACAGAACATAGGTGTCTCTTGATTTTCCACATGCTGATTGCAATACTCCCATCAAACTGTCACCTTTTTGGAGTCAACAAAAATGGAACTGTTACGTGCTAAGGATGTAGTAAAAGGTATCAGTTACAGTCCCTCTTCAGGTGGAAAGAAAGAGAGAAAATAAAGCAGATATTAAAAGATAACTTCTTCAAAAAGGAGAAGATATCTTTACACCACAAAGCATTGTATAACATCTAGACTAGGAGTCAGCAAACTTTTTCTGTGAAGGGCCAGATAGTAAACACTTTAGGCTCTGGGAGCAACACTGTCCCTGTCTGTCATGATAACTTTGTAGCTAGCTCAAAAGTACCACTCCTCCTTCAGGGATATTCTAAAGCTATGTAAATCTTGGCAGTTTTCAGAAATATAACCCTGATTTAATCTTTATTACAGCTCTGTGAATGGGGAGACTACTTGTTATTTTCTCCAGTTTGGAAATGAAGAAACTGAGAGAGACTCCATAGAGCCAAGTTACTTACCCAAGGTCACGCAGTTAAAAGCTAGGATTCCAATCCCTACTCTTCTACACAGTAAACCACCTCCAAAAAGGTGGTTTTTTAAAAATCACGTATCTGACAAAATGTGGAATCATGCTGGATTTTTTGGAAAAAAAAGAATGACTGACCAAGGTTTATTGGCAAGGATAGCCTTGATCCCAAAAGCCACCGTCTGCTCTCCTTTCTCACCCCTGCTCCCCTCTAGGATGTCTTCTTTCCTTCTCTAGCCAAAAAAATGTAACATTAGATGTAACTGGTCTATGCCATGGGGAAAAATACAATACTTCACATTGGCAGATGCCAATATCTCCACTGCAGAATGTAAGTAGACCTCTGGGCTTTTACCCAGAAGCTATAAACTCCCCTATCTTCCCACATTTTCTCTCTCCAATCAAAAACTCACATTCAGCACTTTCTCTTAATAGTTTTAATTTTATTTTCTCTCTAGTGAACTGTGTGCACAGCACCCCAACATACCTGCATGCCTTTCTTGTTTCTGTTTATGCAAACCCTGAACATTCTTTAAAGAATGTCAGGTTGACCTCATTCCAAGAAGATCGTATAATAATGGTGGCAAAATTCATTCTCTCCCCCCGATTACAAAGCTCTCACTGTATGAATTTGATGGCTCTAATCTCATTATCAATATTATTGTTTAACTGTTCATGAATGGCTAATATCAAAAAGAATATTTCTCAAAATCAGAAAACATACTTTATATCCAGCAGTATACCATGTACAGCTGCACCTCCCCACCTACCTCCAGCCTGCATACAATTCACATAGTAGGTGCTTGATAAAGATTTGTTAAATAAGTGAATGGATAAATGAAATACTTAAACCTTCAACAAGGACTATATGCTTGCCTTCCATGATTCTCTTCTAGGGTACCGTTGAGTACATTGCTCACTGTAGAATCAGCATCTTGCCCATGAGTTCCCATGGGCAATATGTCTTCAGCCTTGGTACCAAGAACGGGTGTGTATTACCTGCATACAGGTCAGCTTTATTCTTTGGACCGCTATGAATTGTGTGGCTATTGAGCATGTCTTTTAGCGGAGGAGGACTTTTTAATCTTTAATCTTGCACAGAACCCATACCATATAATATCAACTCAGAATTCCTCTGGCTGAGCAGGAGGATGGAGGGAGCTTCACTGTGGCTGAGGTCTCACCTGTTGTACCTGCCACTGGTTACCGCCAAGGGCTGCGTGAGACAAGGGTTGATGATTCTGACTCTCTCCTTCGCTCTCCACATTGGCCGCTAGAATTTTGGCCCACTTCTAGAAAATACAGAGGACTCGTGACTTACTAAATTCAATCTTGGCTTCATTTAATCTTTTTTTACTATGTTGCCTTTGTCTTATTTTTCTTAACTGTTAGTATTTAATCTTATTTTATATTTTTTAAGGCATCCAAAATGGTCTCTGACAGAAGGCATCCCAAAGGTAGATGGGGGGATGGGTAGATCTCTACAAAACTGGTTCTATTAATTGACAAATAAGGCACATAGTAGTAATGAAAAATTCTCAACAATCAAGAGTGACACACAAAACCAATAGAAACTTGGAGAACCTGGGTGGGTCAGTCAGTTAAGCATCCGACTTCAGCTCAAGTCATGATCTCATGGTCCGTGAGTTTGAGCCCCACATTAGGCTCTTTGCTGTCAGGCAGAGCCCACTTTGGATCTTCTGTCTCCCCCTCTCTGCCCTCCCCACTCATGCTCGCTCGCTCTCTCTCTCAGAAATAAATAAATACATACATGCATACATACATACATAACATTAAAAAAAAAAAAAAAAAACAGACACTCTTGATAGAATGTATCACCTTTCCCTGACAGTAGAGCTCCAATAGCAGCATGGATGGCTGACTTTGACATTTTGCTGAACAGGATAGAGCCAATGAAACCCATAGTACAAACCCCCCTCACGTAAATGTTAATATGACATAGAAAAAAAAGTGTTGAAAGAATTCCTCTTAACTGTTGTTGCTAAATAGCTACAATCTTCACTGCTGTATGGAGTATTGGTCAAAACTTTCAAAATGGGAAATTAGTGCTCTTACTGACAAAATCAACTCTCAGGTATTATTCCAATAGAAGGAAAAGTGAAACGACAGTCCAAATCAGTAGCGGATATTCTCATTCATTTTAGTTTGTTCTCACAGAGCATTATATCTCAGCAGATTTATTTCCTTAATAGTTCTCCTCTATCTTCATATTAACATTGGTTTACATTGGCTTTATCTGACTAATGCTCTTATACTGGCTTATCCTGTTAGTTTGCTGAGATCTTGGCACCTAAACTTTCCCAGATTCACTTGCTGATGACTATATAAAGTTCAGGATCAATGATTTTCAATGGTTCTTACATGAGTGGATACAAATACTGATTAAAGACTGGTAATGGAATTTTACAGTCTTGCCTGTGGATCTCAAAGCAATTTAGCAAGCATCATTATATGATCTTACAATGTTGAGGGCAAGTGATTGTGTCCACATTTGCACACGGAGCTGTGAAACCCAGGGCCCATTTCTCTTATTGCGTTATGCCCCACCAAGCTGACGATAACCCTGGGAACTCTTGAGAAATCAGTGGGGGGCCAGTGGAAGCTCTGCACTGCAGGGGGCTAGGGGTTAAATGATTTTCTGGAGGTGGAGCCTGCCGTTCAGTTGTCCCACCAGGAATCACACAGCAGATTTGGTACTTCCGGAAACCAGCTCCTTGCTGTTGAATAAATGGGTATTCTTTTAGGTCTAGCCAGTGTTTCACATTTTGGAGCTGTTGACTGAGATCCTCCCCATTCGAAGAGTCCACTCTACTGCCGGCCAGGTGGTAGACTTCAGGGAGAGCAGGAGTGATTTCACCCACTGATTCAGGAAGACAAACTAGACTTGAAATTCTGCCTGCTTTTCACAATAACTAAAGCAGAACTCTGCCATTAACCTTTTGGTTGCTTTCTCTTTAATAACACTTCAGAAATTTTCTAAATATAAAAGCAATTATCAGCACAGAAATCTTGAAAAGAGACAAAAGCACAAAGATAGGAACATTTAAATCATACATAGTTCTATCTCTCAGAAGTAAGCAGTTAACATTCTTTAAGTATTTTCTTCCAGTCTTTTTTCTATACCGCTTACAGATAAACAATATAACACATGTAAGGTAACAGAAGCTAAACCATATGTGTGATGTATATTGTTTCCAATTTTACATTTAACAATACATCATGAATAGTTTTACAGGTAAATAAATATTCTTTACCACAAAGGTTTCACAGTAGTCTGCCATGAATCACAATTTAATTTATTGAATCACTTCACCATTGAAATGTGGTCAATTCCAAGTTTTCACTATTATAAATAATGCTGCTGAATACCTTTGCATGAAAGTTGTTGATACACATATATCTCTGATTGCTTTCATTGGAATCCATGGAATTAATGGATTAAAGTCCATGAACACTTTAAAACGCTTTGATATGCATTACTTGGGTCTGTCACTCCCGTTTTAAAAGATCGTACCACATTCTTTTGGTACATAAGGGTTCCCAAAATGTCCTATTGTCATCCCTCCACCCACCCCCCAACACAAGTTTGCTCATCAATTTATTTTAACATGATTTTTTTAATAGAAATATTGCCAGGACATGGTAGAAAGTATCAGGAATACAGTGCAATTTCCACCAAGGCCCCAAGCCGTCTAAGGCAAACAACACTGAATTTGAGTCTTTATTCAGGGAACTTTGGGAAAATCAACAGCATGGTAGGGGGAGTCCACCCATAACTTTGCTCCCCTCCCAAATAAAAAGAACTCTGAGCCCAAGTCTCACCCCATGATTTCCTCCATTCAAGAAACAACCAAACACAAACTTGTTCTTCTGTGTATGAAGAATCAAATCAAATAAATCGTCTCTCTACAACTAACTTGAAATACTTTTCTTTCCCTCTGCTACCACAGGACAGCTTTCTTACTCTTCAACCTGCGTAAATGTCTCAAAGTTTCTATTTTTCTCAAACTGTCATGAAAAGGATTCATTATTCTTTGCACATATACTTCTACATTTTGCTGTGAAAGTCAATATTTATTGCGCTTTTTTTTCTGCATCTCTTAATGGAACATGTGTGTGATTATTGAATAAACATGAATGTATTGAGTTTTGCAACACTTCTCCTCCAGTAATTTGTTGGGATTTTTTTTCACTCTCCTAACTCAAAACAGATTTATTTTTCTAATAAGATTTTGCAAGTTCTTCGTCCACAGTATCCACTAGATTTATTTCATTTTCAAAGTATAAACTGCCGCACCTGGGCAGCCATTTTTTTGATCACTCCAAATGGTTTGTAATGGTTTCTAGCGTAGAGCAACGGTATGTGTACTCACCAGATGTACTTCAGCTCATGCATTACTTTTTGGTTCAATATTTTTTGGTCTGTTTATTCCATCTCAGTCTCCCTGACCACATTCTCAGGCTTTATTTCATACTCATTTGCACATCACGCAAGAGAGCATCACAGCTGAATAAAGAATCCTTTGAAAGGTTTCACATGGAGAAGGATGGAAGGTCTAATAAATTTCTGTTGAGAAAGTTTATTATTATTGATGTAGTTATTATTTAGCATGGATGAAGCATTCCTAGGCTACCCTCAGCTTTAAAGAGCCTCTGTGTGGTATTGTCTTCTCTCCTAAGGCATCTTGGGTGTATTCCTCAATCATTTTCTCTACATGAATTCCATGGCCCAATAATTAGGAATTCAGAGACTGTTGAAAGGAAACTTCAATTCTGAATTTTTTTTAAATGCTGTCACGATTAGCTGGTATGTTTATAATCTGGCTTTTCCAGTGAGCTTAAAATATTTCATAAATAAGCAACAAGATTTTCCTCAATGTTCAAGTTTACAAGATTTTACTTGTCCAAAAAAAAAAAAATCCACCAGACACCTTCCTATATCTCACTGTAATAAAGCAAATCCATAGCAGCAAATGCAGGCTTTTACAATACACGAGGCCTTAAAAATTTACAAATTAGTCAATATGTTCATTTTTATTAGTGTTTCTCTTACTGACATAATGGTGTTTTTAAGCTTGGAAATATGGTCTGATGATTAAATAGTCTTTTCATAGTGATATCAATATTCAGAGAGCTTTTGATTTTATTAATCAGCCGCCTAAAAAACACACAGCTTTTTACGAAGGAAACCAATTCACTTTATTTGCTCCTCTATGCTATGTACCTGCCTAAGTTTATTATTTCCAACCGTGACCTTTGCCCTGATATTAGAATAACAATTCACATGACATCACTTGACATCACCACTTGGATGATTGACAGGCAACTCCAACTTAATAATCTGTTTTAAAAAATATAATGTACTCTTCAAATCAATCAATCTCTTCTCCAGTCTTTCATCTCAGCAAATGACATAACCGCCTGCTTCAACGAAAACCCTCGGGGCCATCTTTGATTGTTCTTCCCTCTCTCCAACACGTAATTTAACACCTAGTCCTGTTGGAACTAACTTTAAAATACATGCCAAATTGGTCACCTCTTCTTCTCCACTGTTAACACATTGGTCCAAGCCACCATCATCACAACTCACCTGAAATTCAGGAGCCTTTCCATGCATTTCATTTCCACTCTTGATCCACTACAGTGGATTTTCTTCGCTACCAAGAAAATCATGAGCCAGCATAAGATACTCCCCTGCCTCAACCCCACACAGGCTTCCCGTTCCACCCAGAATAGAGCCCACATTCTACCATGGCCTGCAAGGCTCTGCATGAACATGCTCTGCCCCCATCTCTAACCACGTCTCTTGCCACTGTCCCCTTACTTGCTATGACCTAGACTCCCTCATCTTTTGTTCCTCTAACATGCCAAGCATATTCCTCTCTTGCATTTTATTCTTTTCTGCTTGTCTGCTTGGAAGCCTCTCCCCTCCCTCATTTTTGCATGACTGATGTCTTCTCATCAGTTAGGTCTCAGCACGAATATCATGTCCTTAGAGAGGTCACCCTGGACCACCACCATTTTGTCTTTCCTTCATCACCTTGCCTTATTTCCTTCTCAGCAATTATGTCTCTTTAAAATTATCTTCTTGATTTGTCTACTTTTTAATAGCCTAGCCCCCAACTAGAATAGGAACCCCCCAGGAGAAGAGAGCTTATCTCTCATACACCACTGTATCAACAACGTCAACCTTTACATGGTAGACGTTCAATAAATACTCAATGAATGAATGAATTTCTCAATCAGTCAGAAAGTCAAACTCATCGGCATGCCATCCAAGGTCCCTCACCAGCCGGTCCTAACCTATTATGATAGTCCGTCTCCCAATTTGCTACGTACAAGCCATATCAGACTAGTCACTGTTTCTTAAACACACAACGAACTTCATGACCCAATGCTTTTCATTAGACCATTAACACCATAATTTCATTCCCAAGCATTCCTCCTCACTATACCCCCATACCTCCTTCCACTTCCGTTGGATTAAATTCTACTCCGTGTTCAAACCCCAATTCAACTGTCTGCTTCTCTACTGAGATGCTACAATTTTCTCCACTGGATCCATAGGCACTTTGTCTCTCCAGCAGAGGGTCCATAACACAGTCCTCCTTTCATAATGAGATGCTGCTATCTCTTGCTTTCCTAGGATATGCTAAATTCTTTGAAAGCAGAAATTTAGTCATCTCTACATGCTTCACAATACATAGTCTAGTCCCTAGTCCCCCATAGTCTAGTTCCATACATGCTTTTTTGTATTGAACTGAGTTGAATTGAACTGAACCAGACTATAAGAAAAATATGGGGGCGCCTGGGTGGCGCAGTCGGTTAAGCGGCCGACTTCAGCCAGGTCACGATCTCGCGGTCCGTGAGTTCGAGCCCCGCGTCAGGCTCTGGGCTGATGGCTCAGAGCCTGGAGCCTGCTTCCGATTCTGTGTCTCCCTCTCTCTCTGCCCCTCCCCCGTTCATGCTCTGTCTCTCTCTGTCCCAAAAATAAATAAACGTTGAAAAAAAAAATTAAAAAAAAAAAAAAGAGAAATATGATCCCCCAAATTAAACTACGTGTCTCCAATCAGGAGCTTTTAACTCAGTTGACTGTGAAATATATAGCTCTCTATCTTAATGGAAGAGGAGTAGAACTCTGGGTGACAAGGAATTGTCTCTGAGCTTGTTCTGCCTATTGCAAAGAAAGACATGGTCAAGAATCATTAAACTCGTGTTTTCTGTGTCTCTGTTTTTAATCACCAGCTGCTTGTTTAGCCTTTATCCCAATGTTTGTCAGAGACTGGGTTGCTCCTCTCCCACATGTTTTTCCTTCAGAGTGTTGATATTGGGCTATATCCTATATGATAACAAAATACCAGACTTCTTAGGTCATTAGTTTAATGCAGCTGTGGTTGATTGAAGTTCATGAAAGTCACCACTTGTCATTTGTTTGTATCACTGCCCTAGTGAATTTAGGGCTTTTCTTCGCTGGAGAGTTAGAAACAATATCCCTAGACCCATAACATTCCTTCACTTCTTGTTAATTGGCATGAGAATGGGAATAATGTGGGCAAGCCACCCTGTGAGTATTCAGCAAAGACTCTGCAGCAACTTAGTAGAGAGCTCAGGGGGTGAGCAACTTGTTGTTCCTTCTTAAATTAATCCACTTGGGGCGCCTGGGTGGCTCAGTCAGTTGAGCATCCGACTTTGGCTCAGGTCATGATCTCACAGTTTGTGAGTTCAAGCCCCACAAGGGGCTCTCTGCTGTCAGTGCAGAGCCTGATTCTGATCCTCTGTCCTCCTCTCTCTCTACCCCTCCCCGCTTGTACTCTGTCTTTCAAAAATAAATAAACATTAAAAAATTAATCCACTCTTGCTCCACTAGAGTCAGTGAAAAGTCCATAATGTAGTGGGGGGAAACACTGTCTTCTTAGACATGGCTGGCTGGAGAAAATATGTGCCCAGAGAACACAAAAGAATCTTCAGTATACCAGAAAGAAAGTGGTTATATCCAGGGATTTCTGGAGCTCTAAAAATTAGGATCAAGGCCTGACTGAGGGAGGCCCAGGTGTGAAAAATGCAATAGGTTTGGGATAGCCCAAAACCAGTTAGATTACAGATGAGGAACATCCCCTCCTTGGCTTTGGTTCAGAAGTCTCCAGCTGCATAAGGGACATCTATCTACATAAGGGACATGCCCCCCAAAGACAGAAGTTGTTATTTTAAAGGAAATACAAGATGTAAGCAATGGCTGAAAGTAGACCAAAAAAAGCTCTATTCCCACACGTCCCGCTAAGCTTACAGCACAAAGTAGAAAAGGAAGGCTGGTTCAAGACTAGCAACAGGGCCTTCAATTCAACTTGATTTGGTCCAGTTTAATTAATTTTAATGTTAGAGGGGAATGGGAAGAGGAAAGTAAAAACATTCAATGCTGAACAGATAGCTCATTGGTCTATAGGGTGATATGGCTATTAAAAGCTTGATCCAACCTTTGCCTCTTAATGGGGTCTTCCCTACCTAATCCTGACTTGAAAGTCAGTCTGGCTGTACCCAGTATCCCCTGCTTCCTTGCTATTTCCTGACAAACCAGGATACATGCACACAGTTGATCATTTTAAATGTCCTGTATAAATTAAGCATTGGAGGGGACTACAGTGGTTGCCACCTACCATCACACTAGTCAGCTACTGACTCTTTTCTATTTTTCTCCGTTGCAACGGACTCTGAAATGTGTTTCCCTGACTTCATGTCAATAAATATATAGCTGATGTTGGAACATTTACCTCACTTCAAACAAAACAAAGCAGCTCCACTAAGTTGTCATCCAGAGACCCTTACAAGAAATTCCTCCCTCCTCAGAATCTACCCTGGTGTCTGCTAAAGCAAAAGCAAGAGGGCACATCTTGTCTAAAGACACATTAGCTTACACTAATGGATAAATAGGCCCTTCTCTACGTGTGTGCACGTGCATATGCATGTGCATGTATGTGCACATGTGTGTTTGAGCGTATGTGGGAAGATATGTGGGGGTTTATTTATTTAAGTGACTACCTGCTGGGTTGCAAGCTTCGGAGAGAAAACAAAGTAAACAAGAAATAATGAATAATAATGAAGTGTGTTGATATAGGACCTTATCATCCATCCTGCTGAGCTTTGAGAAGAATTTGAAAGCATGTTTTGCCAAGAATAATTTACAGGGCAGATATTTGATCCTTCAGACACTGTATTATTGGGACAAATGCTAGCTGCTGATCTCTTGTAATTATTTTCTATCAGAAGGATTTAATATCAGTTTATCATTCTATGGAGTAAAACAATTATATGGAGCTTCACTGGACTCCATCAAGGTTCCCTAAGACCTCAGGATAATCCCTTGGGGCCCCAAGGACTGCCTCTTCATGCAAATATCTCCTAGAAATTCCCAAGTAAAAGTAAAAGTCTGCTTCATCCCAAAAAGACAAAACCGTTTCTTTTCAATGAGAGAAGAAATATACACTTTGACTCAGGCTATATTGCATAACAAAAGATATTAAGAAGACGAAAAAGATTCCTTGGGTTTTTGAATCAAATGTTATGAAAGTGGCAGAGAGTTTGTTGCCAGGTTTAGTTCCCTCAAAACGTCAAAATTATATTTGGAGAAAGCAGGTGTAGGTAAGTAGGTCACATGCATTTGGATCCTATAATTACAATGTTCAGACCAAGAGAGCAATATGTACATTGCTCTGCATTTTGGTTGGTTAGTCACACCTGGAACTGGGATAAGTTCTGGAGGCTGTATTTTGAGAGAGGAGGTGCAGATAAACCAGAAAGACTCCAGAGCGGTGAGTGATTCAGGAATTATTTCCTGAGAAACAGAGTTGGAGGGGATTGGACTCTAAATCTGGAAACAAAGAGAACAGGGAGGAAGGAAATATAAAAGCCAAATTTTTAAATTTTTGAAAGTTTTTCATATTGCATTTCTTCTATTTTCCCAAGTACACTATCAGCTCTCTATATTTCTTCTACGTAAAATGTTCTTCCCTCTTCTCCTGACTAGTGATTCCCCAGCTCCAACTCAGTATCACCTTCTCTAAATAACCTTCCCTTTTCCCTTTCTCTCCCTGCCACAAGCAGAGTACTAAAAATTCTTCCTCTCTGCAGCCTATCATAATCCAGAAAACACCTTCACGTTATAGTAAAATTTTGCATTCCAATGTCTATCTCTTTTCTCTTAACCATTAAGCTTGTGGGCCGGGAGTGGATGCTCCCTTTTCTTTCATTATTTTTTAATCACCCTTTGCTAAGGATCTGCTATGCCCTAAATATCATACTTAGAACTAGGAATATAAAGACCAAGGACTTAGACAGACCTGGCAGAAGGTAAAACAAGAAAGACATGCAAATATCAGAAGCAAGACAAGGATGCCTTCTTTCACGTATTCTCTTCAATGTTGTACTGGAGATACCAGCCAGTACAATAAGGCAAGAAAAAGAAATAAAATGAGTTTAGATTGGAAGGATAAAAGTAAAATTATATTTATTTACTGATGACATGATAGTCTATGTAGAAAATCCAAGAGAATTTAGAATTAATAAGTAAGTTTAACAAGGTTGTATCTTAGAAAATTCATGTATAAAATTCATTGCATTTATACATACTAGGAACAATGGGAAATGGCATTTAAAAATAAATATCAGCTACAATATTATCAAAAATATAAAATAAGAAAAATCTTCATAAAAATATGAATGACTTGTATACTGAAAATTAAAAAATACTTTTGAGAGAAATTAAAGATTTTTAAAATTCTTTTTATTTATTTATTTTTGATAGAGAGAGAGTATGAGCAGGGGAGGGATAGAGAGAGAGGGGACAGAGCATCTGAAGTGGGCTCTATGCTGACAGCAGTGAGCCCGATGCAAGGCTCCAACTCACGAACGACGAGATTATGACCTAAGCCAAAGTCCGACACTCAACTAACTGAGTCACCCAGGTGCCCCAAAGATTTTTTAAAAGAGAAAACATTTGTGTTTGTGTGTCACAGCAATATTGTAAGATGTCAAATATGTCCAAATTAATCCCTAGATTTAATACAATCCCAACCAAAATCATAGGCGTCTTTTTTGGTAGAAATTGGCTATCTGAATCTAAAATTCTTAAGAAAATACAAAGGATAGAGAATAGACCAAACAACTTTGAAAAATAATAACAAGTCCTAAGGACCAGCACAGTCTGATTTCAAGACATTAAAAAGCTACTGCGATCAAGACAATGTGTTATTTCTATAAAAATAGAGAACAAGATCAATGGAACAGAATAAAGAGTACAGAAATAGAACAATACCTATATGGACAACTGATTTTTTTTAAGTTCATTTATTTAGTTTGAGAGAGACAGAGACAGTGTGAATGGGGAGAGGCAGGGAGAGAGAGAGAGAGAGAGAGAGAGAGAGAATCCCAAGGAGGCTCTGCACTGCCAGCACAGAACCCAACACAGGGCTTGAACTCATGAAACCATGAGATCATAACCTAAACTGAAACCAAGAGTCAGACGCTTAACCAACTGAGCCACCCAGGTGCCCCTGGACAACTGATTTTTGACAAAGGTGCCAAGGCAGTTCAGTGGAGAGAGGACAATCTCAACAAGTGCAGTTGGAACCATTGGATATTCATATACCCCCAAAATGTACTTTGATTAATATAACATACTATATCCACAAATTAACTCAAAATAAATCAGTAAGCTAACTGTAAAACCTAAAACTATAAAACTTCTACATGAAAAATAGGGAAAAACCTTTGTGACTTTGGATTAAGCAAAGCTTTCTTCGATACCCCACCAAAATCACGATCCACAAAAGAAAAAAATAAAAACTGGTCTTCATCAACATTAAAAACGTCTGCCCTTTAAACCGCAGCCTGGAAAAAATATTTGCGGTACATGTATCTGATAAAGGACCTGTATCTAGGATACATAAAGAATTCTTAAATCTCAATAAGAAAATAATCCAAGTTTTTAGATGGGCAAATGATTTAAACAGATAGCTTGCCAAAAAAAAAAAAAAAAAAAGGATACATAATGGCAAATAAACACATGCCAAAATGGTCAGTGTAATCAGTCTCAGAAAAATGCTTAGTAAAACCACAGTGTGATATGACTACACACTTATCAGAAACTAAAAAGACTGTATCAGATGTTGGCAAGGATGTGGAGCAGCTAGAACGCTGACTTACTGGTGGTGAGAATGCAAAATAGTAGCATTGCTTTGGAAAACAGATTGGCATTTTTTTTCAAAAGTTCAACATATACCTACCATATACTCCAATAATCCTATTCCTAAGTGTGTATCAAAGGGACGTGATACAAGACTTGAACATTAATGTTCACAGGACTTTATTTGTAACAGGCAAAAACTGAAAACAACCCAAATGTCCGTAAATAATGCATGATCGATGCATACATTGAATTACTACTAAGCAATAAAAAAGAATGAGCTATCAATATTCTCTACACCATAGATAAATCTCAAAACGGTTCAAATTGGAGGGAGGAATTATAAGGAGCACAAGAAAGTTTTTAGAAGTGGCGGATATGTTCATTATCTTGATTTGGGTGATGATTTCACAGATATACACAAAATGTATTGAACTGTACACTTTAAATATGTGCATTGTATTATTTATCAGCTGTACCTCTAAAAACCTATTTTAAAAACATAGCGAGTAACTGTAGTTTTAGGATCTGAAATTTTCAGTGGGCCTGGAACATAGCAGGGGCCCAGGATGTGTTGTTGAAGCATTGAAAGTATGGAAGTGGTCTATTAGAATAATTCCCTGTCACTTTAAAGTATAGAACAAGGCCAATAAGGAAGATTTCAGCTTAATATACTCATTTGAGTTGCCTCATAATGGAACAAGCTTCTTGATTAGTAAAATGGTTATCAGAGTGATTATAAGTCTGAATTCAGAGTAAAGAAGACTCAAGTTCAAATTCTGGGTTTTTTCTTCCTATGTGACCTTGAGTAAGTGATCTAAATTTTCTAAGCCTTGGTTTTCTCATCTAGAAAGCAGAGATAATAATAGCATCTACACCACCGATACATTATGAACAGTAATGAGACAAAGCAGGTACCATGTATTAATGAACTGATTGTTGCACTAGGAGGAAGGTTGAGCCAGTTCATAACGAGTTGTTAAATATTGGCATTTATATAAATGTGGTTAACACTGGCATTTCATTCAGGGCATACAGACACTTATTCAGAAGTACTGGTCAGAGTACCTCTGATGGAGGTGACGGGGTCAAAAGGAAGCTCAAGCAAGGTCAGGGGTGAATCTTCTCCTCATTGCTGCTCAGCCTGTAATCCCTCTAAGGGTTTATTCCATCGAATACTAGCAGCACCCGCCTCTTCCATTGCCCTAACATTTGCAGCCTAGGCTACAAACTCAGATCTTACTCCTCCAGGCATAATGATAAAGGCTAGGAAGCCCAATCACTTTGCTTGTCAGGAGTTGAATTGTAGGATGTGCCTAACAGACGAGTACGTCCCAAACTCATGTGTGCAGAAACTTCTTCCCCACACACAAAAAGACAATTTTTGTGTTAGTGCTATAACTCACTATGGCAGCAAACATGCCAAAAGGGATTTTAAAGTGCCTATTTTGATGACACTCTTTATTAATGGATTTCTCTTTGTTGAGCTTCCAGTTATCGATGTTTACATAAAATCTTGATTCATGAAAATGAATTCAGCAATTATAGAACAGCCTCTTAGAAGGCTCTAATTGACCATACAAGCTGTGAAAAACTGTGTAATAGGCATGATTCTTTAGTGTTTCCTCCACTTTTTAAGCCAGGAAAAGGAATAATTTCCTTATCAGAGTCCATATAGAGAGTTGCTAGAAGAGTCAAAGGAACGCCAGTGCTCCTGATTGCCAATCTCACGTATGGTTTCCCAGGGCCCAGTGTTCTCACATGTGTGGCCAGCTAGCTCTCTGCTCACCTGATGCTGGGTTAAGATTGAGGCTTGCCTTATTCCAGGCCCAGCTTTTTCCTTGTTTAGACTGATGATCTTACAACTACAGACACATGATGCTTACTTATTAGGTGGATATGGGTTTATTTTTCTATTTTTGAATCAGCAGGTCTTCTCGGATGATGGGCAATCACAAATCTGGCAGACTGTTTCATTCCACACACTGCAAGAAGGCTACAGGAAGTATTTCCATTCTGAATCGCATAGAATTTGTGATTTGCATGCACCTTCTGAGTCAAAATCAAACATTTGCCCTGGATTGGCCCGAGTTTAATTAAAATGATGAGAATGTGTGATAGGCATTTGGTCTAAGGCAGAAAGGATGCACAGTATTGAAATTTGGAACAAACATTTTTTAAAAATGAGAAATGCATGGTTGGCAGTGATAAGAAATGCCAAGACTATGTATTACACGGGATCACGGGTTGAAAATAGAAAATATCCTAAAAATTCTGGCGCACTGTGAAACTGTCATAGGAAGGTTTGGATAGGATTACATGCTTTATGGATAATGTCCCTGCGACTAATACTATAGATGTTTATAATCTTTTCTATAGTCTTTTTGTGGCTCACCATGTATAGTTGATGGGCTGCTCATCAGTCCTGGCAGATTTTCCCATTTAACCACGCAGGGAAGAGGGAAGAAGAATTTTATCTTGAAGGGTTAAGCTCTGCAAAATTGATGATCGTCCAAACACACTGATGACAACAAAGTCAGCATGAAACCAAGTCTAAATAGCCAAGCACAGAAAACAGGTAACTAATCATTGAACTGAGGATTATTAAAATTGACCACCCTTTCCATTACAAAAATTTTAATGTGGCTGTGATATTAAAGAATGCTTGCTATTATAGTCTAAGTTCTATTTAAGTAAATACACACATATATTGTTCGCTAAACAGATTTGCGAGTATGTATTTCTTGGGCTATTGAAGCAGGCAGTGGAATTAAGAAAAACCTGAGCTGTGAATACTCTCTCCTTTTACAGGATGTCTTTAAGCTTCATTGTTTATGAATTAAATATTAAAATTCCTGAATAAACTACTTAGGACAATTTACAAGGAGAATTATGATATTGTGAAGACATACTATCTTAAGTTAAATCAGCCTCACAGAATAGATCTCAGACCATTCTATAAACACTGAATAGAGCTGTTCTCATAGATGAGTAGTCTAAATTTTGGTCTATTTAGGGTCAATCATTTTGTTAATCCATGCCAATGTTCATGAAGATACTCCTAATTTTCACCCCAAAAATGGGTTATTAAATGGCCTCTTACACCATCTCCATGGGACTCAAATTCCCAACTTGAATGTTATCTTGAAAGTCTGCAAGTCTGGCCCTAAGCCCTATATACTCAACCCAAAGAGGAGGAACAAACAATAGGGTGGACGAATGGGGGTTGACACCTCTCTCAGAGAGAGACAGACAGCCAACTGAGAAATGTAACTAGTCGAATTTTCCATTTAGACTGTAAAGAGAGATCCATGCCTGCCTTGCTATCTTTAATAATGATGTTTGTCTTCCAAATAGCTTCTACCCAAGTTTCATTGTTGTTCTACATAGTATCAGAAATTGTTTCAGCATCCTCAGGGAGTGCAATGTAAGAAAAAGCTTTTCATTTAAACCTGACCTCTTCCTTCTATTTCCTCCTTACATTTAAAAAACATAATCTTGGATTTTAGAAGCTGAAAATTTTCCAGTCCTACTTTTCTAACATGGCTGTATCTTAGGTAAAAATATCAAGGAAGAAGTAGATGACAAAAGATCACCTAACACCCTAAACATGAAATTGGGGTACAAAGTCAGCAATTTGCTCAAAACTCCACATCAGTTCAAAGGTACACAAAGGGAGGGGTGACTGCCTTAAGTTCAACAGAGTGAACATCTGTTCTAAACATCCTCTCCTGGGAGAGTTAGATTCTTCTAAACAACTTTATATGCCAGACAAATACATTTTATGAAAAGAATGTGTGGCTGAAGACCTCACAGAATCAAAACTCACACTTGTCAAGACCGAGCTTTCATATGAATAAGTATAAATGGGAGAAGAGACAAAAATCTACAACCCTTGTAGCTTCTTTTTGCTTTAAGACCAAATTTTTAAAAAGCCTCCTCCCCCACCTCTCTCTTTCCCTCTCTCTCTCACAAACATGCACACACTCACAATCAAAATAATACGTACATAATAATAGTATTTGTCACATCTAAATTCACTACCATATTATTTTTTCAGTACTTTTTGAGACTAGCACTAACACCACCATTTAATGAATGTTCAGATGATGCTCATAGAAGGGGTAAGGAAAAATGTTAACTTATTCATTCATTTGCAAGTATTTATTGTGTACCAACTATGAGTCAGACATGTTCTAGGCCAGAGATTTTAAATTATAGTAATGGTCAGTGTTAAAATAATAGTACAGGCGTTATCAGAATCACTCACAGAGGTTACCAAGAAGGTAAAAAACACAAGATGACAAAGAATAAACGATTCTGTATCCAAGCTCAAGTGAGGTTACCAAGTGGCAATGGCATCACACAGATTATAAATTACTCAGCTCCCCTGGCTTGGAAATTCCAGAATCATTTATTAAGGCTTTTAACGTTTTTTTGGAATTCACATTATTTTTTATTTCTGCTCATAAAGTTATTAATATTTTATATAATGCTATTGCAAACGTGGATGATTAAAATTTGCATACTATGCAATCATGCTGGTTTGCCAGGTCTGCTAGTTGGTCGAGTCATCTTCCAAATGTCACTGGATAACCATCTTAATTATTTAATTAGAGAATCTAATCTTATATCTGTGTTTACTTTTTGACATAAAATCAAAGAATGATAAATGCCAGAGCACTCTAAAGCCAAAAATCTTGATGATAAATAACCTATTAGAGGACAGAAACACACATTTTCCTTTTTAATCGTATTTTATTCTATGGACCCTGTGTTTTTAAAGTTTTAGCTTTCAAAAAAAGTATTAAGTAAAAAATTAATTCTTTTTCCAATAGTTTAGTTATTACAGACCCAGGTGGTCATCGATAAGAACTAGATCGTATTGCAATAACAAGGTCCCCATGCCAAGTATATGTACATAACTTTCATTCAATCTTATTGCTGGCAACCGTACAACATCCAGTAGGCTTTTTGACTTATATTAACAAGAGCCCAGACTCCTTTACTCCATTTGGGGGTCCCCAGGATTACCAGTAGAGAGTAATGCAAAAAAATTTCTAGGTGGGAAAGTGGTTGATCAATCTCTTTTTTTTTTCATTATAGAGCATTTTGCCTTGAAGAAAAATTGACAATGTTTGCAATAACCTCTATCCCACAATTTAAGTAGGTGATTTCATGCGCCATGCTGTTTTATGTTCTCACTTGTTTCATACAGTCTCTAAAGTTTTCCCATGTGAAATATCACCTTATGACATGGACAGGCTTGTTATAATACAGGAGGAGGTGAGCTTGGGATTAAAGTGGAAATGCCCCACACCACGTCTGAGGATCTCACTAACAACCTGTAACAAAACACAGTTCATCAAGATGAAAGTAAAAAAGAAAGACTGACTTGACTTTTGATTACAAACTCTTGAAACTCTTTTTTTGATTATAATTCCTTTCGTCATAAGAGTTTGGGATTTATCTTTTTTGGAATTTTTGGAAGGAGAATCTAAAGCTTCCCTTTCCTTAGCTAGTGCAAAGAAACAAGTTCTGAAGTCTTTAGAACTTGATTGATTCCAATGCTTGAGCTTTTTTTCCCCCTGGTAACCGGCAAGCCCATTAATGACCGACCCTCACTGTCCTATAAGAAAAGGACTCTCCTACTGGAGAGTCCAAGGTATGTATAATAGGCATTGCTAGATGCTGAGTGCAAGTGTCTCAAGACAAGTTAAATGGAAGGGGAAGTAAAAGCAGAAATATATTTTAATAGAAAAAATTGCACATCACAAACCTTAGGCTAAACATGGTTCCCAAAATGAGTGGTAATGCATTCAGAGAACACCTGTTCACACCAGTCCTTTGATTTTAGAAGTTTCATTTTCTTAGCATAGAGCTTGCTGCCACCAGGAAAACTTTAGTAAGTGACAAAGTCCCCCTTGTCCTCCTGATCCTCCTCCTAATCTTCCTTTTTAACATGAGCATCATTTTTGGTATTTCTGAAACCTTCCGAGTCAGAAATGGTCAGAGAATGCCCAGGGTAAAAGTCCGATGCTCCTGGCACACTCCCCCTCTGCCTTAGGTCATAGCGAATCAGGTACTGGGACTCTGAGCTTTGAAAGGAAGTCACTATTTAAATTTGGAATTTTGTAAGTCTCTGTTCCTGCTTCATCTGGTACCTCCTCAGTCTCAAGCTCTTCTGTCCTCTCATTCTCGGTGGATCATGTGTCTGCCTTCTCTTTGCCCCGTCCTTCGCTTTTCTCACTTTACCTTCTCTACCCAGACCTGAATTTGGGGTCTTGCCTGAACTAAAACCAAAGCCTGGAAATTTCCACTAAGAGAACACCTAAGTTTCTTCTTCTGAAAGATGGGGAAAGGCCACCCCATGATGCTCTAGCTAGATGCTCTCTGCTCATGGCAGAGTTGCAATGGAAATCGCCCAGCTCCCTCTTTTTCAACTCCCAAATTCTGAGTTTTCTCTGAAATTAGTTGACTCTTAAGCCTTTCCCAAGCATGAGCATGAATGTGGCCCTCAATTAACAGTGAAGTTCAGGAGCCTTTTCAGATTTATAAACCAGATCAAAGGCATGATGCTGGCAAGCAGAAGATCAGGGACCATCACACCCCAACTTGCCGGGAGGAAACTCTGGGTTTTTCATCTGTGTTTTGCAGAATACCAAGTGTGCTCTTGGCTCTTTGTAAATAATATTAATTATGCCTTCCAAATTACAGACTGGGCAGATGTGTTAACCAGGCCCTGAGGTGCATTTGTCAACAGGTTTAAAACTCGGAGCACTGGGCTTTTCTGTAGAAAATCCCAAAGGGTGTGGCTAAACACATAGCAAACTTGGAAGGGCTGTTCAGCTACTTGAAATCAAACCTCACCTGTTCTTTGCTGTCTACTTGGAAGTTGCTTCATTTAACAACAATAAACAAGATACATTAAACGTTAGGACTTTCCAGGCATCTGATGACATTTTCTCAGGTCTGGGTTTTGGGTTTTCTACTCTCTCTTTGGCCTGTCCTTCCTCCTGAGCTGTTCACAAGCTTCTCCCGGGTTGGAGCCATGGACACCAACTGTTTAACACCCCAAGGTCTCACGGGTAGGCGGTTTCTTCCAGGACAATTCTTTTGCCCCCGATTATACCTCCCTTGCCTGTTATACTTCTGATGCCTAAAATTCTAAGGCTTCGTTTCATTTTTTTTTTCTTTCTTGGAACTTTTGGTTTCTTTTCAAATAACTCAAGCATATTTGTTTCAAGGAGGGGTAACATTTTAGTTTCCATGTGAAATTTTCTCAGACATTTATCAGGAAGCAGGTTTCAATAAGAAGAAAGACAATATGATTTTGTGTGAGCAAGGGGGTCAGGAAAAGGAAGTGAGAAAGGAGAGAGGGAGGGAGGGAGGGAAGCAGGAAAAAGAGAAGAGACTGGAAGCACTTGGAAGGAGAGGAAAGCGATTTCATGGGGTCTAGAAAGAGGAAACTGGGAAAGTACAAGAGATAAGTCCCACCTATTTCCCAGAGGAGACCAGGGATAGCATCTTTTACCTTCTCTTCCAAACATTTATTTCTGAAAGGACTTTTCCTGACCAAAAGGTCTTGAGTCCAGTCTGAGCAATTAGATTCACAAGTCAAATTTCCCTGAATTGCTAAAAATGAGCCAGGTCCGCAATCATCTCCAGGCAGAAACTAAAGATTCTGTTGGATCATTTTAAACTATAATTTAAGTGAAACTCCCTGAGTCATTTCTCTCTTGTCTTGGTGTTTTATTTTTAAGGTAGTATAAATATTTCTACTGAAAACAGTTGCTATCAAGAACCCCAGGCTGACTGCTGAAGGCTTATGCAGACAGCGACCATGCTCTATTCTGTCCCTCTCCCTCTGATTCTACTTGAGGGTCCTGCTCTGGGGTTGAGAGTTGGGTTGTCTCTCAAGGGATATTCAGCATGGAAGTGTGATGAGATCTAAAACGAAAATATCTGATTTTAACCCTTGTTCTGAGAGTCACTCAAAAGACTACTCA